>NC_056731.1:1010976716-1011149216 GCF_019279795.1 Protopterus annectens | reverse complement strand
AGCATGTGTTACACAGTGTGCAGTACGTGTGAGATGTGTGTAGTACAGATTCACATGTATCTATATGTGAACATGGTGAGGGTGCACTGTCTGCATCTACATGTATAGTGGACACATTGGAATGGTGAGATGCCCTGTATTTCACACTGTTAACACGTCATACTTTCTATTGGTGGCCAGTATGCATTATACTACACATATTGTTGTACTTGTCTGCACATGTGTGATTGCTATGGTTTTACACGGTGCTGTGGGTGATACTGTTACTATCTGTCATAGTTTTGCATTATGGTAGTTGACACGACCTCAACAGTCTGAATTACCAATTGTTATATGATATCTTCACAACAGTCCCACACATGTAGGACACACAGTAGCATGTGGATCCTACATGTACTATACTATACCAGTTCGCACTGGTATTGACCGCCACACATTGCTGGGACCATTACTGTTTGACATGTAGCCATGTTAGTTACAAGCAAAGACAATAGGGATATTCCTGTCCACATCTGGGAATTCATACTGTGGCCTAGAATGCATTCTGCACATGACACAGTTAGTCTACACAAAGGTATCATACAGACAGATACGTGTTATCCAACCCATGCTGTACACCTATAAGGCTAAACAGAGTCAGTTATCCACATTTACTACACATACTTTACCAACAGTAACACATAGGTATTACACCCCAATATGTATAATGGGTAACAATGTGTACATATAGATATATGCTATGTCATTTGTCATTTGATATTTGCATTTACAATGGTATTGTGGAGTACATCACTGTATCACATATGCAATGAGAGTTCTGCATGCATATCCTCCAAGGTGGTTGTACAACTATGATGAATGTCCATTATTGACATACTTTGCTGTGTTTGAACTGTTCTGCAGTATTACACATACATGAACAGTCACTCACACTATGTATATAAACTGTCGTGTGTGTGTGTGTGTGTGTGTCACAGATGACCTAGGCCACAGACAGTTCTGATACATGTAGTTGACAAGTGCGGTAATGCTCCACCAGATGTGTCCAGGCGCCAGAACTGTGACTTGGCGACACATACACATGCTAGAGTAAGGTTTCTGTATGTGCGTGTGCCTCATTATGGCATTCCTGTTCATGTGTGTGTGTGCATTTCTGATGTGTGTCATCAGCCACAGTTGAACTGCACATCCGGCATCCCCCACTAGGTGACCATGAGGGTTGTCCCCATTGCAAATGTTTTGTACAGCTGCATCAGATGCCACATATCGGACGCATTGCAGCTTCCAGGGCATCCAGCACACACATTCATTATTACGGGCTGGCCATCACACACAAACCGCCACTTCATGGAGGGGAAGCCCTTGTGGATGATGTAGGCCCTGCCACACTCACTGGCTGGTGCTTTGATGCATATGTGCATGCAGTGTATTGCACACAGTACTTAGGGTATTCCACTATTGTGTGGAAACGACACATATTGCTGCCCAATACCTTACGGGAATTGGGGATATATACATCATCACTGACATGTGCTGACATGGCATTCATGACCTAGTGCAGTACCCTGGATGCTGATGTTTGTAAAATCCATGTCATATCACCAGTTGATCTCTGGAAGGTACCTGTTGCTGGTATCCTTAGGGCAACACAATACCTTGGTTTCCACTGGGATAGGTTTCCCTCTGTTGGGTCTGTGTGTGAGACATGGCCTGCACAGATCCACAATCTTCGGCAGGAGGTCTCTGTCCACTCTATAGCGCTCTACTATCTCCAGCTTATGTAACCCCTGGTAGTTTACCCGGTGCCTGCACACTCCTCTCTGTCTACTCACTGTGTGATGCTGAGCGGCATTCACATTGGCACAACCCTCCACATGTTGCATATGTTGACATATAATAGCAATGGCAGCCCCTAACATTATCTTGTCTCAGTTAAGCTTTTACAGTTTGCACTTCTCTTACTATAATAAAATAGTAGAAAGTCACAGACCAGGAACCAAAAAAACAAAGTAATTCCAAAGGCAAAGGAACATCAACCAGCGGTAGTACTTCCGATATGCGAACTTTAATAAAGGCAAAATGCAATAAAAACACGTAATAAAATCAAGCGCTTTCGCCTGGTTCCTACCAGGCTTTATCAAGATAAAAAAAGTTTAAAAAAGTGTCTTAATATATACTTACAATAGATCACATGATTTCTAATCAATCAATTATTTAAAGCACTTCAATTTAGTGGCATTTTTCTTAAAGAACTATACATCACATTGAATCTACAAAAACTAATACTAATGTTGAAAACATTTTGAAAAGTTTTTTGTATAAATCAGAAAACCACATTTCATTAAGTTAATATAATTTTCTGTAGCTACCAAATAAATAAGTGTAACCAATACATAGCCCTAAATGCATATAAACATTGAACATTAGCCTCAAGCCCATAACATGCTTACTCGTTCTTCAAGTCGCGCACACAGGCTGACACACATGCACACATGCTTACTCGGGCTTACAGGCTTGCACGGGCGCAAACACACTTCACCAGGTTTGCAAGGAACTTCAGTGATATCCATGGCGTACACCATCAGTTTACTGACTTTACCTAGGATAAATCATAACACGCCTCTTCCACTGATGTGTCACTGACAGCAGACATGTGACACACTGCTCCAATAAGATTAAAGTGTTTTATACATACACACTCATGATGTCACCTATCTTCTATGATGATAGTCCCCTTCACCTACTCTTACACTGTAGGGGCTTGGCCCATATGGCATGACAAATTGTGCTTCACTATCCTCAGCCTCAATTGCATAGGATTCCCTACTAATGCTTGGTTACATCTCTGAGTGTGCGCTTCCACACATAGCAACCACTACTCAGTAGCCATGTTGTCTTCAGCTTGCCATTCCCCTGCATGACGCAATAACTTTTAACTGACATTACAATTTGTATGTATATTTTACATATTTGTCTTGTTTTGTATGCACAGCGCGTACTCTGAGATCGGGGGAGGACAACTAGAGTTTTATTAATTTCCAATGGGAATACATGCCACTGGCGTTATATGTGGACATTGGCATGCTTCTTCAACTAAACCATCCTTTATTTGCAGATGACATTGCTCCGTTTAGCTACTTGCAGAACGTTACTCGGTTAACATCCATGTACATTTCTGCACATACTTCTGCTCTTGCACGGACAGCTTACTGTTTCATGTATCACATATTTTACATAATTTGCATAGCTTTCACCTACAAATGGGGTAATTTGCATATCCTAACATTGTCCGTGCAACGTTTGTTTGAGGGGCTGTGTTACACACCCCTACAGGATATTGCTGAATAGCTCAGTGGACATCTTGCCTTGCTCTACTCTTACTCTACTCGTACACCGACCAAAGCTTCCTGAATCCTGGCCTAAGCTTTGATGTGTGCTAATATGTCTATTTGTGGGGTAGGCATGGCTGTAGGTATGTTTTGACCTGCTACATCTGTCATTTATACAGAGCACCTCCCACTTTCATCATTTGTAGAGGTGACAGCCCTATAGGGACTATATGTACAGCTGTGGCATTTGACAAGTCCAGACATACCTGCGGTCAATACTAAACTGACTACTTCAGCACTTTTCATACCTTCAGATTTGTCTTGTAGTGGTATAGTCGATGATACTGTTTCCTATAACATGTATCTGTTTCTGATACAAGATATGTCATTTTATTACACCACTACACACAATATATGGAGAAATCACAGGCCAGATGCCATTACATTCCTTTTGTGGGACACACCCGCCCAGAGTGTTGTGTTCCTCACAAACGCCAACAGGTGCTGATCAAAACATATTCTGCTATCATCTACCTTATGTGTTCTCCGGTATTTGTGCTTTCCGTCAGTGGCAGAACTCACATGCGTGTGTGGGAGACTGAACACTGTCTCGGGGACACTGCATAGCACCCTGAGGGACACATTTATGTTGTTTCTATTAACCTTCCACATTGACTATCACAGGGCATTAGTATTCATCCAGATTTGTCGAGGTACATGCTTTTGACTTATACATGTTTTGTCATTTGTCATCGCATCTTTCTTCACACCTGTCCACCTAATCGCACTAGTTCTGTACATATATTTAGGTCAGGGTTACCTTCATACCTCTCAACTTTACAAATTTTGGTTAAATGTCCCTAACTTAGATGTCTGATTTTGTTCCTTTTTTAATAATATTGTGCAATGCCTTTCTGGTAATTTAGTGGGAAGTCATTTGGGACTGTGGGGTTAGACAATAATGACAGACATTTGTTATTTACAATTAATAACCCTCGAAACATTCATACTATTGACTGATCCATTATTCTATCCACGTTCTGACTTTGTAAGAGGAATATTTGAGATATTCCCTATTTGTACTTATTTTAAAATGCCTTTGTCCAAATGTATTATTCTGATTGAGAGGTATGGTTACCATCTTATTCGTACGCATGTACGTCCATGATAATCGCTTACACGGCACTAATATAACTCCCTACATCTTCCCCCAATAGTTTACACGATATTCGGTAGATGGGTTCTTCATTTTAGGAAGTTAGAGGCGTCTGCTATACCCACATAGGTATATTAATCACTCCCATGGGGTGGACCTCATAAATCTGTGCCAACCAACACCTAGGCACCTAGGCCCATTATTGCATACCCATGATTCCCAGACCTGACACCCCCCCCACAGTAGTCATAACACATATTTAATGTGAGCGATAATAAATTATGACGACACTTCTAAGCACTATCCACTCTCCGCATGTCGGTACATATGTCTTACATTCTGTCAACCCATGTGTTATTACACTTGCAAAAGCTACTGTTGCATGTACAGCTATATTGTAGTTGCGGATGACACTTCTTTGCGGCAATCATTACAGGGCTGTGCATTTATAAATTCACTATTTTTGGAGTCCTGCAAAGGACACCTATATCCATGTTTAAAGAGTAGAACTTACAGATCTTGCACACTGATACTTTCCGGCCAGTGGTTTTGGAAGCAGCAGTGTATTTACCTTAATTGCATGGCTGTTATGTGTATCCATACTAGCTATGGTGTAACCTATTTATGTACATGTGTTATATCTACGAGGACATTTGTTTATATGTATGTTAGGTATATATCAATTGATGTTGTATGTGTTTGAGCGTATGTATGTATATATATATATATATATATATATATCTATGTATATATATATATATATATATATATATATATATATATATATATATATATATATATATATGTATGTATATATATATTTATATATATATATATATATATATATATATATATATATATATATATATATATCTGTACATTCTTTATTTCATATATTTATTTAGTTTAAGTCTGTGGATATATATATCTATACACAAATGTATATATCCATATATAGACATTACGTGTAGAAACCAGCATTCATTTGCTATGCTGTGAGCGGATTACACACACACAGGCGCACTTGCATTTCCTTATTGTGGGTTACGCGCAGGCGCACATGCATATCCTTATTGTGGGTTACATATGTTTACTAAGTATTTGTGCTTACGTGGGCTTTATTACTTGTGACAGTACCAGTAAAATATCTCTAATCCGATTAACGGACATATGCGAAACACACATTCACCTTTACATATTTAAATGTCTGTACAGCACAGACGCATTCATTACACTTTAACATTATATGTGCTGTAGTCGTAGTTGAACCGGGACTGCATTCACATTGGCTGGATGCTGTAACCACTATACATTTGGTGTTCTGACTCATTTATATGCATACCCATAGTACATAGCTACATTAACATATGCCTCACTGCTTCACTTACATCACAGGCATCCATTCTCCTGCTGGGAAAAATGCGGTACTACATGTTACACATTCCCTATTCCCTACTGCTCTGGACCCAAGCTGCATATTTAATCACTGCAGGGATAATCAGAACCCAAAGGCTTATAGTCCTGACACACACAGGTCTTTAATTGTCAGGGTGTTCATGTGGTGATCTGGGTTTAGGCTTGTCTGCCTGGTGAACGGAAATGCCCTGACCGTGTTCAAATGTCAGACAAAGCACATGGACAGGGTTTGTCCATTTTAAACATTTTATCTGTGTTTACAGACACAGGTGTTTGGGCACCTGTCAGCAGCTTATGATGTTGGCAATACATAATATGGGTGGGGGTGGTTACAATACATAATCCACAGTGAGTGGTGTTGTCATTCACATTTGACTACTTCCTGTATTCATTTTTACGAGGGTTATTATTTTGCACATGACTTAACTATGAATTAACTACAGGTATGCAGTAGTACAGTCAACATATGTGACGCTTTGTTACAGTATAAATGTATGGACCTCTGTAATACTGGGGACTACCCCACATCCTTCACAACATTTCATGCTTATGTACATACTATTATTCAGTGAACTTTCAAAGTTTGTGAGAGCAGTAATTACATCTGTCCCTATTTGTCCACCCATCCTTTTAGGCTTTGTCCAGGTTTTATTGCTGTAATAGGTTGGGAGCTGGTGTCGGTATGTGATTGAGTTGAATATATACTGTCGATAATTCAGTGGGGAGTAGGGTTACCACTTGTTCCTCTTTGTGAGGGGAGGTCCCACTTTGGACAGTTGTGTCCTTCGACGACACCTAAGCATGGCAACTGTCCTGTGATTTTAAGACAGTAATATATTTCTTATTTTCTTTACTAGTTGCATGATACAGGTATTTTGTATCTGGTACACATAACAATTATTTGGGATAGCATAAGCTATTCAAATACTATGGAATAAGCTTTTATCTTGGCATACACGTGTAATTCTGTCCTTTGCACTGGCCGGGGGTATGTTTTACCCTGCAGATTCTCACATTTCTACAAGGGATGTCCCACCTTGGCCATCTGAACAGGTGGCAACCCTAGTGGGGTGACCTGCATGGTGGACAGCTGTTCCATCCTGCGTAGTATGTTTTGCATGTCTGTGTGGAAAATGAACAGTACCGTGACTACACATATATGTTTTGTCCAGATGTGTACAGTAATGGACACTGTGGCATGTAAATAACTCTGAGGCTTCAACAGGTTACTTATCCCACGTGGGATGTACACACATTTTGCCGGAACATTAACGCGCAGGCATTTGGATTTACGTACCTGTGATGGGATGTTTACAAATGTGGAATACATATTTGAAATCCTGACACTGCCTAGGACGATACTTCCTACTACATATGGGGAATACTCGCTATGTGTAGGTGTACGGATGCACAAGGCTGGAAGCTGGATTTGGTGGACATTCAGACATGGGTGCGGGTTATGTGCTGTACAGGGGTTGTTGCATATTGCATTTGCATGCATGGGTTCTGCTTTTGGATATCCCGGTTCCGCATATGGCATCCTATGTGTATGTGATGGTTACGTTCATGTGTATAGCACATTTTAATATACATATGTTGGTGTGTGTTTGGTATACAATTTGGACTGTCAGGTTTCTTTACGGTTGTTATATAGCCACAACTGCCCAGCTGTGTACTATCACTACCACTGTGGGACTGCTGGTGACCATGCCCATGGGGCTAGATGTGTGTATTGGCGGCGCGCTGACATGATGCGCTTCACTTCCACTGGATATAACTTCTGACAGTGCAGTACATTACGGACGCACGATTTTAAATATCATTTGTTCAATGGACGGACACTCATATTGTGTTGCGTGCATTTCTGTTTGGTTCTCCATTTTGTGTGGCCGGGAACTGTCTTGCATGCTTTGCATACATTTCATTATCCACAGACACTGATAGGTGCGATTACTGTTGCAGGCAGGCTATGATATTCAGCAGTTTAGGTTGCTCATCGCCAGCCGACATTGACATGCCTCCGGGTGCAGCTTAGTAATGCCCCATGCACTCGCGCACGTGTCCTATGCATGTGGATGTGGTAGTGGCGCACCTTCATTAATATGCATATGGCGATACTACACCATTTATACGCTGCACGGCCGGCGCAGGCCTTACACCGGCCTTGCGCCGAGCTTCATGAATCCGGGGAAATGTCTCATACCATATCCTTTCACTCAATAAGCCACTCTATATGTCCCATGATACCCATAGCTCATACATAGACCTATTGAAGACACTCACCATTCAACAAAATACCATACACATGGAGGTCTTTAATCATCCCTGTATAAATTGGGAATCCTTCATGACCCAAAATTTGCAGGTGCAGATATTCCTTTACTTTGTAATTACAAACATCATGAGCCAATTAGTGTATATGCCTACTAGAAGTACAAACATAATGGGCCAGATATTTGCAAATATGGGAGAATGCGCTGGTAAGATAGTCTCATTTAAAAGAAGAATTATTTCTGTAGCTCCAGCAAACCCTGTAAAAGTTAGAACCTACTCCAAGGCAAACAACCTTCTATTAAGTGATAATCAGTCAAACCTTCAATCTCCTCCAAACCCAGAAAACAGCAGCCTATACCAAATTATTCACCGAAGATCTGCAAACCATGTTAATGGTTGTATAGAGGTTTCTGAGCCTGTCAGATGTAAGTCCAAAAATAATTAAAAAAAAGCTAACCACCCTGGTGGAATCCAAAATTAAACAGGTTGTACAAGAAAATAAAAAAAATGGAATTGCTTAAATTAGGAAGTATAAGAACAAAAAAGACAAAACCTCTTTCATCAAACTGAAGCAAAAACTAAGAGGATAAATCAAGTCCAACAAAGCAAATTTTGAGGTAATGATGGAATTCCAGGTGATCTTCTTTAGCTATGTCCAAAACCTTAAAGGTAGCACATAACAGTGTGCTGAACTGTTGGGAAATAAAGCCATGGTCTTGAAACAAGGAGATACAGCCAGTCTTCTGGCTGGCAACTTCATCTCCATCTTTACTCCCGTGTCACTCCCAGCTGTCTCTCAGGAAATATCATCAAACATAATCCCTCAAACTATCTGTAGGGAGCAGGCATTGAGATATGACCTATCTGGGCCACTGGAGTCAGGCTTCAGGCCACATGAAAGGAAGATGGCATCTGTCATTCCACTGCACAATGTGCATCATCAATGGATCTTGGGAATTACAGACCCATTAGTCTTACAAGTCTTATATGCATAGCAATGGAAAGAATTATCACATAAATGATTACCAATCATATAGAAATCAGACACTGGACCCAACCCTGTTTGTTTTCATCAAAGCAATTAATGTCTACTGAAGCTGGTGAATGTCTTTGAGACGTTCACCAAGGCAATGGATGAAAGCAAAACAGTGCATCCAGCCAGCCTTCACCCATACAGCCTACCTTGACCTAGATAAGGCATTTCATACAATATCCAAATCAAGCATTGTAAAGAAACTCATGGAATTAGGCATAAATCCCTGTGAAACTTATTGGATAGCTAGCTGGCTCACAATCTGGACTCCAGAAGATAGGATTGGAGAGACTGCCTCCATAAAAAGGCTGGTCATGAGTGGAGTTCCCCCAGAACTTTGTGCTGGATGCACTCCTCTTTGGCATTTATCTTTCAAAAGTCAATGCTAATATCAAGGGCCTCTGGCTTAGCAAGTTTGCAGATGACTGCAATCTGGGATCAATAATGGAAACCCCCCCCAAGATACTAAAATCTTACAGGAAGATCTTACACAAATTAATGATTTTTTACCAAACCACAGCTAAAACAATGCTAAGAAATGCATAATAATATCTTTTGTGAAGTTGGTCACCCATGCAAACTAACGCATTGATAAAATATCCCTAATATTTAACACAGTAATCAGGGTTTTGGAAGGATTCATGTAGATAGTAACCTGCCTTTTCACCAACATGTGTATGTTGTAAGAAAATTATTCTAGGTCACTCTTTTAAAGTAAGGGCATGGTATCTATGTCCAGGGTAGGCATCATGTCAATGTACTCAGCCATGAGCAGGCCAATCATTGAGTATGTACCTGACAAGGCAGATGCAACAACTGGAGCATACACAGATATTCTTAACAAAAAGGAATACAGAGCATAACCACAATGTCCTGTGTAGATCACGTCAAAGCCCTATCACTAACTAGTTTCCTATAACCAGTTGGCATACAAGGTCTGATGCTCCTGCACTGGCAGTAATCGAGGAGCCTCAGTCCTTACCACTGGCAACAGTGAGGGGACGTATACACTGGGGGGATTACAAGTACACACACAGTAAAGTGCAATTTCCCTTAAGAGGACACAGAGCTCACAGTAAGTCTGGGGCTGGTTTCTCCCTATTTCTCCAGATCCCCAATAAGACTCCCCACTGGCACAGATATAGGGTTAATATCTCAGATGAGGGGCTAAGCCAAGACCTCCAGCACACTCTCTGTCCAACCAGTGCTTTATGTCCCTGCCCAAGTAACTGACACACACACACTTTGAGATTTGATTTATATACAAACACTCACACACACACACACACACACACACACACACACACACACACACACACACACACACACACACACACACACACACACACACACATACACACACACACACACACACACACACACACCTAGGGAAAGCTGGCACAGGTTTACTAGCTATGCCCTCTTCTCCCCAGACTATAAGGTAGTTTCCCCTGCCATCACCCCCTACATATCAGCTATTATAAGGCCCTTACAAAGGGTGTCCAATCCTACTGTGTAATGTTGCTATTATCCAAATGGTAGTCTGACCAAGACTCACAAGGCTATTTAGGAGTGACCTGTACAGTTTCACTAGATACATATTCAAGTACGCTAAGAACTTAAATATGTCTCAATAACAACATAGGTTTAAATATATTTAATAATAAAGAATAAAAGAACAAGACAGTACTCAGTAAAATCAACACAGTAACTTCAGGGTTCAAAAATCACAGAAAGTATTTAAAACAACAATGCAGGACAGTCTCAAATAAATACAGAAAACATCTAAACAAAGCTTTACTATATTCCTAACTATATCTAAAAAGAGTTACTATGCCCTAGAAACTTACTTACAGAGCAAGACAAGTGCAGATTATGAAGATGATGAGTGGATGTTTCCAGGTAAAAGGCAAAATACAAAATGCACAGTCTTTCTCTGAGAGAGTTCTTAAATTAATATCAAACATTACTGCTGGGCCAGCTTGGATGACATCACTCTTTGTCATCTGACTTCAGCTCCCAGGCTAAACAGAAACTAACAGAATTTAACATCTCTGTGAGAAATACATATCAGATCAGCTGCTAGGAAGTTATAAGGTAATAAAAGGCTTTTACATTTGAAACCTAGTAATTATTTTTCTTTCAAGACAATACAAAAACGTCTAGTTCTAGACATTGTGTCTGCTACTGAACTGAAACTGAGAGATAACGTCTTTTGTTTATGGCCCAGCTATAAAGTAACTTAACCTCAACTATTGTTAAGTTTTGCATGTTAATCTTCTATGCTCCAGCAGGGTACACTGGGGATACATATTACCTCAGTACATAACATATAGTTCAGTATAAATCATATTAATATTCACAAATGACATAGAATTATTTACAAAATTCCTGATACCTGGCCTGTCAATATTTCCCTATACCACACAATCACTGTACCCCACTATAATAGACTTTTTGGATAGCTGCAAAACAATCAGCAGCAGAACTACTAGATCTAAGGATTTAAACTTTCAATTTAAAAAGGACAAGTTGGACAGACAGGTATACATCTCAGAGAATCCACATTCTCTGGAATAGGCCTCCTATCCCTGTGAAGCAGAGGCCTTCTCTAACCCAATTCAATTGCAACCTAGACTAGTAAGTGAGAAATCGGAAATTCACCCCTGGTCTGACCTATATCTCTGATAGTCAGAGGCAGCCACTAAATTGTGCTCTAACTAACACAAACCCTTAAAATAACCTCTAAGGCACAATAACTCATGGGATACATTTGAATTTCAATGCTAGGCTTACAAGGGTCCCAGTGGTTGTTAGCCTAATATAACCCCACAAACCTATGCTGCGAAAATGCCTTACCACAGGCATTTCTGGGGCTAGACCACATGACTAATTGGTATAGGCAATGTTCCCAGAATGCCTCATTAGCATTTGCATTAGACTGCAGTGATAGCCCACTACTGTGCTGCACCTCTTTATGTTACAGCAATGAATCAGAGCTGTATCTGAATCAGAAATGGTTACCACAAGATTTATAGCAGGCTTATACTTTGTGATAGTTTTCTAACCTGAATTTTTGAAGTCTCTGTTAGTCAGTAAATACCTTATTGCTTGGCATTTGAAACATTGCCACACATGGCAAGAACATAAGTTTGCCTTAAGTTATTTCTTGGATGGTTATAAGATGTAGCTGCTTTACGTTGATCAAGAGTGCTTTAACTTTTATGTTTTTTTTTTCTTTTTTGTGATCTGGTTAATTCTAATAATGATTACCTGAGAAATGTTTTCATGCAATTTTTATCTCCTAAATGAAGGATTACTCCAACAGAGTTCTAGTTTTATTTTTCTGGATCACTAGTAAATTATAAATTATGCAATTTTATTTTCATTATTCTTTGCAGTGTTACCAATACGATGTTAAGCCAGAGCAGATAAACACCAACTATTCACAGTCTATACAATACCAAGAAGCAATAGACAGGAAGCTGTTGAGTTCATTTATCTTCTTTCTAGTTCTTAGTTAAAAAGAACTGACTATGCAATTAAAAAGTCTGAAAGAACATACATAGTAAGTTACAAATATTCTGCATCTAATAAAGTTTGTTCTTTAAAGTTTTAATTGGTTGTATTATTGTTGATGACTAATCTTTCAACAATGAAAAAACCTTGAGAAGAGTTAAAATGTAAAATGCAAACTGCAGAGCAGAAATAAGTATGGGCATGTACATCAACCTGC
Source organism: Protopterus annectens (assembly GCF_019279795.1). Taxonomy (NCBI): domain Eukaryota; kingdom Metazoa; phylum Chordata; order Ceratodontiformes; family Protopteridae; genus Protopterus; species Protopterus annectens. The sequence continues at coordinate 1,011,136,272 of NC_056731.1, read as the reverse complement.
AGTGCAAATAAGCATCTGGCTTATACTTAGCTATTTTTTTCTACACTATTTTGCTGTACATTACATGTGCATACATTTCTTTCTGTATCCAGAACAATGCCGTTTCACTGAAAACACTGTTTATTTAAAAGTGAATATTTTTCCCTACAAATCAGCATCAGTTCTTCCCATATACTTCAACCTGATAAAATAAACTTAGAAACTAATGAAAATATAAAGATCTACCCCAGGATTTAATAAACTCCATGTAGTCACAGTATAGAGCCTACACAGAATGTTACCATGCCCATGAACATAGTTCCCCCTTGGCGGCGCGCCATGCATAGTAATGATGGCACATTGCCAAGGAAGAGCTGAGGAACATGGTTATTAAATCTGTGTAGGGAGTGTAGTGCTAACTGTGTCCGGAGATGAGTAAGACACTCCCTGCACCTCCCAATTGTATTACTCCAATGTTATTTTTTTTTAAAAAAAGCATGTTTGTGCAGCACTGAGCATGGCAATGCTAGGTGATGCCAATATACCTGTCAGACATCTAAAAATAGAAACTGGATGCATTTAATTATTTACTTAAATGTCATGTCTAAGCATAGTTGAGCGGGTTTGTGCTGTGCGGTGCTTAGCAGTGCTTATAGGTAGTTCAGAGGTATATGTAATGGTATAGCAGAATTTCACATATCCACTTAGCTAAATGGGTAGAGTTACAGCCTCATGTGTAGTAGTTCCCGGGTTTGAATACATGGAAGAGAAAATAAGCATTAATTTTCGAAATACAAATTTTGTCAATTATTTTACATTATGGTCCGTTACACTCTGCTAAGCTCTGCTAAGACCTGCTAAGCACTGCATAAACATAACAACGGCTGAACATTTTTATGCTTGGCTGGTTTGTGCACAACTAAGCATTGCTAAGCATACAGTTCTGTGAGTTTTTGCGTCATGCTAAGCAATGCAGCACTTTTTAAATGTTGCACAATGGCATCTAAGGGTGGGAAAGCAGCCTATATTAAGCATAATAGTTGGGAATACAGCAGAAACCATTGGAGTTCACTCTCTGAAGGATACTATGTCAGGCATTGGTGAGGGTTCATGCTTTCAGTTGCAGTGTTGGGGCACTCTGGAGTCCAGGGTCATGGTTGGACTCTTAGTAAATAAACATGATAGCTGGCTGCTGCAGGGAGGTTTCCAGGGTTCAGAGTGTAAGGTGGAGGCCTGGGACCGGCTGGCAAGGGAACTCAGAGGAACTTACCAGTGCTACCAGTATCCCCCACACAGGTGAGCAGTGTCATCACCACCATGATGACCTGAAGAGACGAAAGGGGGATCTCTTGGATACCTGAGTCCAAAAAGCTCAGACAGGGAATGCATCACAAGTATGTAAGTAATTTTAGCTCTGTTTCACCAATATCTAATCTAAATTCCTGCTAAACTGGTATGCATAATGGTATGTTCTCTCTCACCAGCTGCAGAGGTGAGGCCTCACAATATCAAGGCGCATGTTGGGTGCATTGCCAGGTTGCACTGTAAGTGTGGTGAGTACAGATGTATTATGCTAACTGTAGTGAAATAAGCAAGAATGAGTAAAGCATTGACTGCAATAAAGTATATACAGTAGAGTTTGTATTGCAATAAATATGGACTTAGAGTTGTACTGCAATAAATGAATAATGCCAACTGTAGTGCAATAAAAACATGAAACAATACCATTAACTGCATTAAAGTATATACAATAAAGTCTGTAGTGCAATAACTGTGAATGTAGAGCTGTATTGCAAGACCTGAATAATGACAACTGTTATACAATAAAAACTTGAAACAATACCAGAAACTGCATTAAAGTATATACAATAAAGTATGTAATGCAATAAGTGTGGAATTAGAGCTATTTGTCAAGAAATGAATAATGTCAACTGTTCTGAAATAACACATGAACCAATACCAATAACACCAAGGTAAAAAGTGGACATCGGGATTGTCTTGTTTTAACCATCCAATACAGCTATATGCATCCAAGCTGTAAGGTAAGGTGCTGCAGGCAAGTATAACACTGTAATAGCTGTAGAATGTAAATATAATGGCTGCCAAATGTATTGTGTAACACATACAGTACCGTTCATTTCTGTTTCTAGGCCAACATTGTTCACATAATGCTCTGTCATTCATTAACAGCAAGCAAGCAAAGTATATGAGTGAGGTAGCCCACTCCATGATATGACACTGTTTGTTGACTTCACAGATTTGTCAACCCAGTAACAATATATTGTGTACACCTGCATTCTATATACTAATGTATAGATTACCTACTATCTCTGTCATGCCTGTATTTCATGCATGTGTGTTCTACTGTCACTGCAGTCTAGTATAAAACTGAAGTACTACTACCAGGTCATATTTTGGTTCCAAGTGAGCTCTAGGCAAATATCAGTCAATTAGTAAGCAGCAGTGCCTCAGTTTGTTAAATGCACTGTACGTAATACATTTTGCCACACACTGACCAGGGTTCTAATTCAGTGCTATGTAGCACTAAACATTACAGTATCAGTCACATAATGTTTACAGATTCTCTCTCCTCAGGAACTACAGGTAAATGGGTGAGGTGGCCTATATTATGAGTAAATAATTGTGTGTTTAGATGTCAAAGACTAAAAATCATTATCAAGGATGTGAAAATACAGCATAAAATAAAGGAAATAAATATAATAATAATAAAATAATATGAAATAAATAAAATGTGTACTTTTGGTATGGCTGTATGCCTGAAGTCTCTGTTAAATGTTGCTGCAGCCAATTCATACATTCCATGCAGATGCCCTCTGCAGTCACTGCTATTGGGTTCTCTCCTCATGCCTGCCAAGCAAGGCATGATAGTTATTTAGTTTCTGTACTGTACGCATACAGGTCTCTCAAGTGTCACTCTGTCACATAATGTAATTAGTAGTGTGTAAGCCATCTGTCACTGGATTACCATCGACATGATTACCTAAATTGCAAAAGTATCACTACATCAGCACACAGTGCACCTTGGTAGTTATATAGGTCCACCTGATGTGCAAGTGTTCTGTTTAGTTGTGTACCCACAGTTGTTACTGCTTCATCCATACTATCCCATGTGAATAGCTTAAGAGGTATGTATGTGCTACAGCAGCTATTGGGACTTGTACCCATAAAGAAAAGACAGACCTGTAGAGTCGACAGTAGTACTGTTATCAAGTAAATAGATTTTAACTGTGTTAAAGGACTATTTTGCTCTCTCTCTCTCCCCACCCCTTATCTTCATTTATTTATTATTGTTATCCTTGGTTATGGGTTACTATTAACATATGTTGTTAAATTAACTGTATTTTGGAGCATGTTTTATTATCATTATGTATATAGTTGCATATTAAAATATCTTGTTGAATTACCTATTGTAATGGCTTATAATGTAACTATTACTGGCATGCTGTTAATATACTGACTGTTCTGTCATTTTTGTTGTGTTTCACATAATATGCATTGATATGTAACTGGTTATTTCCTATGTTCTGGCATGCTGTTATTACTAACAATGTTTTGTTCATAACTAACCTATATGTATTGCCATACCTCCATCAGCACAACATGTCAGGGTAGACCAGTTCCTGGTGATCTGCCTACCTTGCCCCAAGTTGTCATGGCACCAGAGCCTAGCACATCTGGGACCCAGACAGGTGGTCACCCCTCCATTGCCCCTGCACCACCTGTGGCATTGGGTGGAACCACCTCAGGGTACGGGGCCCGGCCTTCCCAAGAGAGGCAGAGGGTCTGCAATCACCCAAGAGCAACTGACTGTCATGGTGTGCAGGATCATTCATTAGACCTGTGAACGTTGCCTGCACCAGATTGAGGGCACACTGGCCAACTTGGTGGGGCAGGCTGACTCTGGTGCCCAGCCTCCAGCACAGCCACCTTCATGGCACTGAAGGAGCAGTGTCAACTGTCCAATGGTTGGGGATGTGAGTAATGCTGCTGCTGCCATCTGGAGGCATATGCATCTTAGAGTCCACAACACCCACCCCATCCAAGGTGTTTACCCCCCCACATGTGTCACACACCACCTCTTTTTGCTGTCTTGTCTGTCTTGTCTGTCTGCAAATGCATCCTCTCCTACCCAACTAAACCTTGCCACATGTACCTATGTTCCTTCCCCAACATTCCACTCTCTCCTTATAAAAAAAAAAAAAAAAAAAGGGCACCTGTTCCACAAAAAAGGCACCCCATTCTTAGCTCTCCATTTTGCATATGTGTCCACTAGACACAACTAATTTGGTCCAATTAGTTTGACAACACATTTATATTGTCCTCACCCCTTTCTCTTGGGTTTGACAGTCCAAATTCATCTACAAAATCTGTCAAAATGCACAACTGTTGCTGTACAAGAAATGGATCGCTTTGGTTCTTTCCTACACCCATCCTGCACATCCCTACATGCTTTGCACTACGTTTACCCCTGCTTGCCCCATTTCAACACTTTCCTATCACCCCTTTTTCTTTTTTATATGGTTTTAGCACGGATTTGTGCGGAGCTAAGCAAAGCAGCATGGTGATGCTCGTCACGCCGCTTTGCTTAGCTATGCTTAAATTAGCTTTAATAATTAACTATGTTTATTCCATTGTCTGACACATCTACAAAAGGAACACCTCTGCCAAGTTTCAAACTGGGGCTCCTGTCATTTACAGCCCACTGCATTAACCCACCAGGCCACACAGATCTGATGTATAACAAGTGTTTCTAGCAAAACATACTGATTGACACTTACAATTATTAAGCATGTAACTGAAATAAAAACTAATGGGAAAAATGGGAATGTACCTTGGACTCTGGTACAATAAAACACCGGTAGACAGCCAAAGACTTAGTAATGGATGTAAGTGAGGCCTGTGATAGCAGGTATATGTGCCCTTTTATCAGCAACTAGTGGAAAGACACCTGCTAATGCAGCAATGGCAAAGCACATGTACAACTGGGACTCTGGTGCAGAAATACAGCCATATAAAGCCATGCACATACTGATGGATGTAGAAATGTTTATCACAGCCTGTATATGTGCCCATATATCTTATACACATGCTTTTGCAGTGACTCAGTGGTGCAGTCTGTCAAATGCTTTGCATGCCGTACGTTTTGCCACAGACAGTCCTGGGTTCAAATCCAATTTTTTATTACAGTTCAATTACATTCTTGTGAAGACAGCAAGTAATGACTGAGTCATGCAATCCTAATCTGCATAGGTTACTGCTAATTAATGAACTGCTACCCAGATTTGCAAGTTAGAGGCCTGCTACTCTGTTATTGGCACCGTTGCATAAAATATGTACCTTAATCACATGACTAGATCCAGATTGTGCAGGGTACCCTTACCCTTGTTCTGCCATAATGACAGGGCTGACACAGCTGCCGCAATTACATGCACAGCTTGCTGTCCTCAAAACTGTCCACACTCCCCCCCACCATGTGTGCTAGGCTGCTTCAGCAGCAGCTGTGGCCAGTAGCACACACAATTGTATGTAAAGGTAGAAACTACAGACCTACCATACCTCTCAACTTCATAGAACAAGGAATCTGGACACAGCCAGATGTAATGAGGGAAGGCTAAAGCCCAAAGATAGGGACATGTGTAAAGTTTGCCCCTACAAAGATAGTAGGTTGATACATTAACAGCTATTGCATTAGCATGCATATTCTGATGGGTATCTAGTCTGATACTGAAGTGTATTTCTTTCCTTATGGACCTAAACCCACAATGTTTTCCAGTGAGCTGCCACATGACCACTATGTCATAGGACACTGGTCACACATATGTGGCAAAACTATGGACATACTCCATAAATCTATATAGTTGACAGTTATGGTACCTACCCTCTGTGATGCTGTACTCTCCACACTTCAGTGATGTCCATCTGAGCAACTAAGAAAGGGGCTCAGGTCTACATGAAGGTCTTATATATTGCACTGTGGTGGCATGTCAGCTGTTTTGGCTGAAATTAGCAATTCTAAGCCACAGATTGGTACAGAGAACATTACTCGCTACTGAGCAGTACCTTAAAAAAGCAAGTTGCTGCTTATGGGGAACAGCTCTTTTTGAGAATTCACTCACATGGAGAATAGATTTCAAAAAGGTATACCAGAAGCAGCATTCAAAAAAGAAGCATTGCACTCCAGCAGGTATGTAATGGTTTCTCCATATATCATGATATGGATTGGAGGATGGAGGCATGGGGAATAGAGATTACAACAGTAAGCCTGTGTTAGATCTATGGTAATGATGCATCAGTGATAATCTGCTGTCCAACACCTACAGCCATGCCTCAACTGTCCCTGAGTATTAATCATCACAGCTCTGTCCCTGTCAATCCTTCTACAATGGTTGGATGTTTTAGGAAAGGTAGTGGTTACACATAATACATAGTGACAATGAATAAGGGTGCACACTCCTGTAATGTAATGTCAAACAATGTATGGTAATTCAGCTCCAACATTCAGTCACTGTCTCTCATACATAGTTCCAACATTTTAAAAGTGTCCTTGAATGTCCTTGATGTACTCTGGCTAAGTCCCTTTTTCTGTTGACATCTCCCTGTTTGGTTGACAGCTATGCCTAATATACCTGTCAACCTAGTACAGCTTGAAACCAAGACAAAGCCATCATTTATGGGGGGGGGGCAAAGTCCCAGACTCAGTAACAGTGTTTAAGTATTTGTCAGAGATCCACAAGTTTGTGTGCAAATGACCACAACTATGAGGCAAACATCCTGACATTCTGCAAACATCTGTATAGCTGAGAGGCATGATGCCTGCAGGGAACATATAATACAGCAGATTTGCATTGTTGTCAGTTATTGTGGCACACTGGTGTTGCTGGACTATATTCTGCACTGATGCAACCTGCTTTTATACTAGCGACCTTCTGAGTGAATCGGAGCATCTGAATCTCTGTCTCTAGTTTTGGCTGTTTCTCTCCCCATTCTCTCTGGCTTTGTCCAGCTTTTTTTGCAGTAGCAGAGTGAGGGGTATAACAGACTGAAAGAGTACTTCACATGCAAAAGATGTGGCTACTGCCAGATTCAAACCATCAACACTATCACCCATGCTAATGTCCCTCGTCAACTGAGCCACACAGCTGCTAGACAAGGATGCATCATTCATCACACAGTTAACAGCATACAGACATACACTGTCACCCCTGCATTATATGAGACATATAATGTGTGGCCAGGGTCTATGTCACAGCCCTGGAATTGACGGTCTGCTGATATATTATTGCAGATATACTGCTACAGCAGTTGTATGGGTACACTGATGAGTGCAAGTGGGGGATGACCAACTCATGATCTGCTGGCATCGACAGTTGTGCAACTGTTGTGATACCCCATAATTAGCCATCTCCCTTGAATAATGCAGTGGCCTTTTCAGCCATGTGGCCTAGTGCATATTATGGAGCACATACTATTGGACAGAGTACATGTTGTCTCAAGTGGCTATTAGATCTTACCAAGTAGCCCAGTAGCCCACTATACTCTCCTACATACATGCGGCAGGTCCATACATAAGCTACCATATTCTAGTAAACCTTACAATTGGTGAATAGGTGTGTAACTTACCTTGCAATTGCAGCAGTTGCCAGACCTATAGTTCAGGGCTGACTCTGTCTGATGCATGCAGTACACAGCCAATACATGGTTAGGTACAGGTTTTGTGGGCCGGCTGGCATCATTTTTACTAATATGTATGAGAGTTGGAGTAAGGTGTAAGTCCCTAGGGCCCTAGATTGTCAGTGCATGTGCTATGCATTGTCTCTTGGCCAAGGCCAGAGTATACTGGGCATGCCTATGTCTGCCTACAGGGACAAACTCAGGGGTTTCCTCCTCGGAATCCCCCTGTGGATGTGGCTGTGGTGACCTATGGCATGGTGGGGGGCTGTGTATGCCTTCCCTTTGCTGATCCTGCCACAGCTGTTTCTGCAGGGTAATATTGTGTAGCATGGCACATACTGTGAACATGTGTTCACATGTGGCTGGAGCATACTGCAGGGCTCCACCAGATATATTGAGGCACAGGAACAATGACTTCAACAGCCCAAACACATGATCTATGATATTCCTAGTTTGTGCTTGTGCCTTGTTATGGTGTTCGGTGGGTGGGTGTGCATTTCTGATGGGTTTTATCATCCACAGTTCCAGTGCATAGCCAGCATCCCCCAGTAAATGGCCCTATGGGATGTCACTCCTAGCAAATATCTGGTACAGCTGTGATGCATGCCAGATATGGGAGTCGTGATAACTGCCAGGGCTACCAGCACACACATTCATAATAATGCCCTAAGCAATGTACACAACATGGCAGTTGATGGAGTGATATCCCTTGTGATTGACATATGTTCTACCATCCTCGCCGGATGGTAACTTGATATGTACATGAGTGCAATCTATGGCACCCAGTACCTTAGGATAGTGTGCTACAAAGCAGAAGTGTTGCATACTGCTGGCACTTGCCTCAGGAATGAGGGGAAAATAAATGTGCTCACTGGAATGCAGTAGTATGGGATCCAGGAACTGGTAGAGTACCATGGATGCTGATGCCTGTGAGACTTCCGTCATTTCCTCAGTTGGTCTTTGGAATATAGCCAGAGCTGTTATCCTAAGAGCTACGTATATCTTTGTTTCCACTGGGATGGGTTCCCCTCTGTAGGCTCTGGGTCTGAGGTGAGGTGAGCAGAGCTCACTGAGTTCTAGGCCTATGGTCAGCAGCAGCAGCAGCATTGACCTCAGCATTTAGCGCATACATATGTAGCAGAACTGCAGCAGCCCCTAGCATTGTTTCAGTTAAAAGTCTGAAGTCTGAATTCCATTGGTGCAGAGTATAGGAGTGAAATCAAATTGTAGGGTTTCTGCAACCTTTATAGTGCTCTGCAGTAGGTGCAGCCTTTGTGATTGGCTACCTATGGTGCATTCCACCTGTCAAGTACATCATTAAGGACTGTTAGTAGCCCTTTTTTATGTGGAACAGGGGTCATCAGTAATTAAGATGTCATTGCCTTTGTCGGCCAATTCCTTTTTGTTTGAACAGCTTTCCTCACTGAGCACTGCGGCATGTCACGCAAACACACGACACATAGGTAAACAATGCTCACCACTCAGTGTACATGCCCCCATGAAAGATCATGCTCAGCTCGGTGGAGTGCTTTGCAAACATGCTCCAACCCAATGAAACACATGCCCTGAAGGTAAACAAAGCTTTGCTGACACTGTATAAACTCCCCTGCTGAGCAGAGTACAGTGCCATGCAAACAGGCACCGCTGAGCTCCAATGAGCTTTCATATCCTCCAACACACCCTCCTTTGATGTCATCTACCTCTTCTGTGGACAACAACATGGTTCTTTGCCTACACAGATGGGATCTGTGGACACGGACACCCATTTGTTCTATTCAGTAACCCAGCTCATTGGCCTAAGGATCCGTGCACGAAACCTGGAAACAACATGGTTCCAGGCACTGTCTCCTTAGCAACAAAGCCATTCCACCATTGTACATACTCCAGGCAGGGTCCTATAATACATTAATGTTGCATACTAATAACTTTGGTTTTTACACTGGTTTTTTAATTTTTTTCCTGATAGCATGTTTGCACGCTGCGGTGCACTGTGCAAACATACCCCGATTATAAAAAAAATTAAATTATTTTACATTAAATTCCATATGGTTTTGGACACACAGTGGATAGTTTTGCATATTTCTGTCTCTGCTATGCTATTTGTGTCTATCTACCTGCCCTTTTATGGCCCCTGCTGTTATTTTTACATCCTGTACATGGAATATTTCCGTGTACACTATGGACACCAACATGGTGTCTGCAAGACTCCTTTTCTGCTTTCTCAATCACTCTACCTCCCACATTTGCATGCAATTCACCTGCTTATCAGGTAATCTGAATGCCATGGTTACTTCCTTGTTGGCATGCTCGTGTGCACCGCTCAGCTCTGTTTACTGGATCTCACACCTGCTTACTTTCATGTAAGCAGTGTGCCACTATGTCTACATGGAAAATAAGCCTGTGTAGGCTTTATTAAATTCCCTCCCTAGTCTTTTTATAAAATTGTTTTTGAGTGTACTGTTCTTTACTGACCCTTTAAGTATAGCTTTGTAGATTTATTTTGCATGTTAACATAACAATTAAGTGTCTTCTGCTCTGCATTGATCTCAACTAAAGGCCCCAACCATAGTGTTACTGTTGTCTAACTCTGGGTCACACTGCAGATCCTTATTAGCGACCTATGTCTAACAATTGCCTTCATTAGTAGTGTCAAATGTGTACAATACCTTCTTATTTGCTAATGTATCTCTAGATATGTGAGTAGAAGCTTAAATCTGTCTGTAAACTCTCAACACTTACCTTTAATTGAAGAAAACTATTAGCCAGAGGGAATTATTTTCAACTCACTGCTTCTTTGAAATTTGTTGATTTTTGCTCACTGCTACTATGAGATAATGTGTTTTCACACTACTATGAGATAATGTGTTTTTATACTACTAAAGTGCTATTTCTCTCTCAACCTTCTCTCCTGTTCTCCAGCTTTTTGCCCTGAATTATCCCCTGTGACTACGCCTGGGTGGATACCTAGACCCAACCTAAATTTTACTACAAGCTCAGCCAACTGCCCATGCAACTATAACAAACTGCTGCCTCATCCCCTTTTGGAAATTGAACCAAGCTTCTCCCAGAAGAATCCAAGGAAGTATGTGCATCTGCTGCTAAGCCTTGAACTACTATTAGTTTTTAAGCCCTGCTAGGTGTTTAAGTATGCTCCCTGCCAGGAAAGCCAGCAGCCTAAACCCCTCTTATTTTTGAATCTCTGTTCTTCCCCCTCATCTAGTTCCCTGATTCACTCTTGCTCCTTTCTCACTTACTTTCACTTACTTCTTGTATTCTCTTTAAGCTCTAACTTTTCTTTCTCTCTCTCTCTCTCTCTCTCTCTTCAAACATTATAGTCCACTCTAACCTACTATTTCCAGGTCCCCTCTACTTACCCTTAAGCAATCAACACTCCACTGATAGGTTCTCGATCTTCTCCTGCCCTCCTTGGTTCTACCCACTCCGTTCGCCCTGCGGGCTCACTCTGCTCCCCTACCCTACCCCCGAATTCCACCTGCCCCCAGCACCTCTACCTTTATTACCCTATAACCACACCCACTACCATTCCACACCAAACAGTCTCCAGTTATCTGGGAACACTCATTCCCCTATCCCGCCCAAATTAACCCTCATTCACCTCTCCTAGACTATCCCACCTAGACAATTATCTTCCATTATTACTTCAACACCCACTCCCAAACCACACCCCCACCAATCCTTACTCAATCTCTTCATTCTTTCACCACTATTTAGGAACTTACCAGCTCCTCTACACATACATTTCTCTTGTAAGTAGCCCCATTTCATCATGCTTTCTAAACCCTCACTCATCTCCCTTTCATTACTTCTACTTCTTAACTTATCCTATCTTTATTACCTCACCCAGCCCATTAAGTCCTACCACTCACAACCCTTCCATGTAACTAACCATTTTACTTCCTCTCCCTCAAACTCACACACCCCAATTTCTCCTCATCTATTTCCTATTAAAAAACTTCTATTTTTTCCATATAAACTGATCACCTCTCACAAACATTCTACCCCCATAGTAACTAGTAAATGCTTCAAAATCATAATAGATTCTAATCTATTCTCTAAACTGTCCAATTACCTCTCTAACCCAATCCTATATCTGGTTACCTGTCTATTATCAGGTGACATTCATCCTAATCCAGGCCCCCCACCTCAGCTATTACAGACAAGTCCATACTACTTACTTCTTAAACTCCCAAAGTATAGTTAACAAAATCCCAAACCTCCATGCCTGGCTCATACATAATAAACCTGGCATCATATCCATCTCAGAAGCATGGTTAAAACCCCATATAAAAGACTCAGAAATAATTCCTCCAGACTATTCTATCATTAGAAAAGACAGGTCCCACAAAAAAGGGGGTGGAGTAGCTCTCCTATAGTCATCCTCCTTGTCTGTTACTCCCTATAACAAACCTACTCCTCAATTTAATAATGCTGAACTACTCCTAACACTACTTCAAGTCAACAGACACAAGCACATATGTATAGCTTCCGTCTGCATCCCCCCAGGTGATAACATTTCTACACTCGAAGACATCCTCTCCTGGCTCTCCAACAACATTAGCAATGAAACAATAATCTTAGGAGACATGAATATTAATTGGGCCTCCATTCAGTTTCCCACAAACCCACTTAACATCAACCTCTACAATTTTTCACAGATAATCAACTCTGTAACACGCCCCTCAAAAAACCTCTCTAGTGCAGTATTCTGGACTGGATTTTAGTCTCTCATCCCCATTATTTCTCTAACAGTGGTACTCTTCCCGACCCTCTTAGTGACCACATACCCATTTTCACTCATCGACTCCCCTTACTCCCACATCGCACCCATAATTTAATTACTATCCGAAATCAAAAAAACTTTAATCCATCAATCTTTTCTAATTCCCTAAAAGTACTAAACTGGGATTGTCTAAAAACATTATCTCTAGGTAACTCAGTTGCCCACTTCAACTCAACATTCTTACAACTTCTAGACTTCCATGCTCCCTTAAGGACAAAGAGAATAAAAATTAAAACTGCCCCTTGGCTTACCAAAAACACACTAGCAGCCATGCGGCACAGAGATAAAGCCTGGGCACACTTCCAGAAAAATAGGACTTCCCTCAACCATAATGAATATAAAACACTTCGAAATAAAGTAAAAAAGTTCATCATCTCTGATTGACAAAATTACTTTTCCATACTTCAAAACAATAACAAAACAAATCCTCAGAAATTCTGGAAAGGTATATCTACTCTCCTTAACCCCAGCAAACCTGACACCCCCACCCCAGACCCTAATGCTCCTGATACAGACTTAGCTACCCAATTTAACTATTTGTTCATTGAATCCATCTCCAAATTAACCTCTTCTTTCTCTAACAGCACCATAATCTCCAATTCACCCCTAACCCCCCCTACCAACACTCTACCCTGCACTGATATCATTCCCTCTTTCTCATCCACTAACTCTCTACCCTCCACATCTTCTCCTACTCTCACTTCCTCCTCATCTTCTTCACCCCCTAATACCCCCTCTTCCCACTCCCCTCTATTCTCACTAAAGCCTATACCCACTTCTACTATCAAAAAACTCCTTCTGAAACTGAAGCCATGCACTAATGCTCCTGATAACATCCCTTCTTACTTTCTTAGCATAGCTGCTGAAGCAATTGCCTACCCCATTAGCATTCTAATCAACCACTCTATCCAAGAAAGTATAGTACCCCAAATCTGGAAAAAGGCCTTTATGATACCATTACATAAAGGAGGCAACAATAACAATGTTACTAATTTCCGCCCCATCGCTATCCTGTCTCCCATCTCTAAACTCCTTGAAAAGTGTATCCAACTTCAACTCCTACCACATCTCTTAGATAATCATCTACTAACTCCCACACAACATGGATTCAGACCAAGTCACAGCACTATGACAGCCTACTCTCTTTCCTTGAAATTATTAACAAAGCCCGGGACTCTGGTCTATTTGTTTCTACCCTACTACTAGACCTCTCTAAGGCCTTCAACACTATCTCACACAGCCTGCTTTTAACTAAACTCTCAAAACTTAACCTGTCTCATTCATCTTTGAACTGGTTCTCCAGCTACTTATCCAATAGATTTCAAGCAGTAAAATGGAAAAAGGCTACCTCCTCATTTCTTAATACCCCAACCGGGGTTCCCCAAGGTTCCATATTGGGTCCCCTCCTCTTTAATATATTTATAAATGATTTCCGCAACTCTATCCCTTTCTCAAACATCATCCAATATGCAGATGATTCAACTATTATCTGCTCTACCACATCTATCCCTACACTCCTAAAGCTTACTCAAGATTCTTTTTCAACCACTAAGCAATGGATGAAAAGAAATCACCTAGCACCCAATGCCTCTAAAACCAAATTAATGTTTTTTACACCCTCTAAAGTCACCTCCCTCAATATAAACACTTTCTCTATTACTAGTCAAAATAACACACCTCTGGAACTGGTCTCAGAGACCAAATTACTCGGGGTCCAAATTGATAACCAACTCAAATTCAACTCCCATTTACAACTAAATATCAATAAAACCCATCAAAAACTAGGTATGCTCTATCGACAAAATCATTACCTTACACCTGCCACTAAAATCACTCTCTCTACTTCCTTTCTTATCCCCTCCCTTCTCTACGGTGCTCCACTTCCAACTAATCTACAGTCCTCTCTGAAAACACAACTTTCCTCTTGCTACAACAAAATTGCCAAGTTCGCTACGAGCCATAAGTCCTCCACCCACCACTGCTCCTCTCTCCAAAAACTAAAATGGCTAGAACTACCCAATCTTCTCACCTATACTCAACTAACTCTTGCACACAAGCTCATTTTCAACCCCTCCCTCTGTCCCTCCCTTTCTTCTGCCTTTAAAATGCACCTTCCTGATGGAGTATTAAGGTCTAACAACCAAAATCTATTAGAAGTGTACAAACCAACTCATCCCCCAGGCAAAAATATTCTATCCTATGGTCTAGCACGCCTCTTGAACTCCCTGCCACCATCCATTCGTATCACCTCTAACCATTTTATTTTCAAAAAATCTCTTCACTCACATCTAGTATCCCACTGGGAATGCTCTTGCTCCCATCCCACATAACTAGCACTGGCATTTCCCATCTTCCTTTCCTTCCCCTGATTACACCAGCAATTTTCCTTTATAATTTCTCCTAACTCGTACATTCTTATTATTATGGTATCTGCAAGAATATATAACGCTGCTCATCCTAAGTGTATGATTCCTAGGACAAAATGACCTCTCAGTATTTACTTTGCACTATTCCTTTTAGTTTGTATCATCTGTAAGTTTCATAACCACCTTGTATTATTTGTAAAGTTTGTGTACTATTTGTAATTGTTTGGTTGAATTTTTTACATTTGTATAATTATCATACATAACCTACTGTAACCTTGATTGTTTGGAGCTTTTCTCTCCAGGACTCCATTGAAAACAGGTTCATTTTGGCCCAATGGACTATCCTGGTAAAACAACTGCAAATAAATAAATAAATAAATAAATAAATAAATAAACATGAGATCACATATATAAAACTAAAATACATACATGCATACGTACATACAAATATTTCAAGCATAGACATCAATGCCCTTCTAGCCTACCAATATACTTAAAAACTTGTTCCACAAGTGTCCAGGCTGTTCTTAAAAATATCTAAACTAATACTTGCTTTAATGTAATTTGGTAGTCTGTTCCATGCATCAGCTATTCTCTCATAGACCCAATTAGTACACTTCTAATTCCTATAGAATATTCTACATAGGTTGTCTGATGATTCTCTACTACTGTTTGATAATGCCAAACATTTCCAGAAGTAGTTGTCTTTAAATGCTCCATATACCTGAATAAGATCTCCTCTTAGGTATCTATAACAGACACTGTACAAGTCTTTCATAATAACTTACATTTTCACATCCATTGATGTTCTTGGTATATTTCTTCTGTACTCTTTCCAGTTTACACATGCTTGTTTTATTTTAAGGTTTCCATATTGTTATTCCATACTCAAGTTTGGGTCTGATGTTAACTAACAAACAATGAGTTTATCATTTCTGAGTTCCTAGACTTTATATTTTATTCTACCTATAATTCTATAACTATCATTAACCAATTGTTTGATATTATTAGAAAATTGAAAGTTGGATCTACCCATATACCCAGGTTCTTAAAATAATTTACAGTTTCAATCACTGTGTGCTGTATTAAATATTCACCTTTCAATTTATGTCTTTCAAATTTCATATGGCTAGTTTTTGATGTATTTATCGGCATATTATTCTCCTGTGCCCAAATGGTCAATTTAGTCAAGTTATTTTGCGAGCATGCCTTATCAGTAAAACATGTAAAGATTTTACCCAGTTTTAGGTCTTCTGAAGATATTAGGTCTGAAAGATACAATCTAAACAAGTAAAGGCCTAGGACAGAGCCCTGTGGGACACACTGACTGTAACTAAGAATTTCACATGTCCAATTGCTGTATGGTACTTGCCATGTCCTATTTGTAAGCCATGTAGTTATCTATCTTATCAAGAGTACATCAATAAATAGTAGTTCTCATTTATTGATCAGTATTTTGTGTATGACCCTGTCAAATGCTAAAGTTAAATCTATATAAATTACGTCGCAGCACAATTTTTCATTCATAGCAGTTATTATATTGTTATAGAACATCATGTTACAGGTGGTAATAGATCTGTTTTCAACATATGCATGCTGATTCAAGTCCCAACCTATCGATTTCTGACAATAACTTATCCAATATTACCTTCTCAATTATTTTTCCACAGCATCAAATTAGACTTAAGGGTCTATATAATTCTGGGTTTCTCCTACTCCCCTTTCCCTTAAAGACAGGTTTAATAAGCACATGTCTCCAATCTTGAGGAATTTCCCCATATTTATATGTCCTAGTAAATAATAGATATAATGGTACTGTAAGTTCTTGCTGAAGTGTTCTCAGGTCAGTATTACTAATTCTGTCTCCTCAGTGTACTTTGTTTGAATCCAGTTTACACAGTTCTTTTTCAATATAATTTAATTTGATTCCAGTATCTGATGTTACCTGGATATCACTAGGACAACATATCACCTGCTTTGTGGAACCAAACTTTTTTGCATAAAATTTTGTAAATATATCTAAAATCTGTTGTGAACAAGAATAAATTTTAGAATCTACACACAGTTTATCAATGTGTATTTCTTTATTCCTTCTATGTCTTATGTAGCTATAAAAAGGTTTCCTATTATGCTCAATATCTTTATATTTATTTATTATTATTTTATTTACATTTGTTAACCAGGTAGTGTTCAACTGGGCCATGGGGCCTGTTTTCAGTGGAGACCCGGGGATAAAAGCTCCACACACAATAGCATTGTCCAATAATAGTACAAAATCATAAAAACAAAATTACATACATATAATACACAATGCAAAAAATTATACATGTATATTCACGAAGGTCAGAGATAAAATTAGTCACAGATTATGCTGTAAACAGCATTGTAGATAATGAATATCAAATGAATGAAATTGATTGACAGAGAAGCATTCATGGTGACATCAGTCATAGCACATTTAAAGTATACATTGTTTACAATGTAGCTACAAATTATAAATGGGTTAGAGCCAGAGTTAAAGTTCCTTTGAGAGGGAAATAGAGGAAGTATATAGGGAGGGAGGGAGGATGAATTACCTGGGAGAATAGCAAGAGCAGATCCAACTGGATTTAAGATGTTCTCCAGTTTTTGTTTTAAAGGAAGAGTAGTTGGGAGAGTTTTGAATGTGTTGGGGGAGAACATTCTAGGCCTTGGCTATTTTATTAGCGTAGAGGCGACTGGGTTATTTTTAGCGACAGTCTGTTGGAAGATCTAAGGGACCTTGTATTGATTTGAGGTTGAACTAGGGAGGACAGTGCAGGGCATTGGTTGGGGTTGTGTATGATTTGGTATGTGAAGGTAAGATGGCTTAATGTTAACAGGTTGGGAAACTTAAGTCATTTCAGTTGTTGGAGAGCAGAGCAGTGAACATTATGCAGATGATTGCTGGCAAATTTTGCAATTTTATTATAGCAGGATGATAGGTTGTTTATGTCAGTTTTGCACAGGTCTTTAAATATGTGTGAGCAGTAAAGTAGGGTAGATAGAAGTTGGGATCTAGCAGTGACTAATCTGGCTTGGTTTGTCAGGAAAGGTTTTGCATGGTAGAGAGATCCAAGTTTGGAATGGACTTTTTTTTTTTTCAAAACAGGTTTATTGTTTTAACATATAAGAGAAATATCATAACAATTTTATACAAGTAATTAAAAATAGGTATTATTATAATATTCAACAAAACAACTAAAGTATTTACAAAGACATCCACTACAATCAGATCAATTAATTAAACTAAAATACCGTGCTATTGAAATTAGATTTTTTTTAACAAATTTTGTAAATGATCCCATACAATATAATATGATGTTTTTCTAGTTGTTCTCATTCTAATTGTGCTTATTTCCATATGGCACACTATATTCATAACATTTTTAAATTCATTGAATGAAGGAGGTGTATCTGAAATCCAATTTCTAGTTATTATTTTCCTGGCCACTGCTAGGATAGACCATAACAAGGGAAGCTTAATCTTTTTAACACATTGAGGTACAGGTGTGTTGAATAATATAAGAGACTTAGAAATAATGAAATTATCTGTAAAAGAGCCTGCAAAAATTCATTAATTGACTTCCAGTATTCTTTCAACTTCATACAGTCATAAAACATATGAGCCCAGTCAGCATTAATTTCTACATTACATCTCTTACATAGATTATCTTTATTATTTATTTTATTCATCATCAAAGGTGTATAAAAGATCTATGTAAAAATTTCCATGTATAAAGTCTCCAGGCAATGGAAGATGTAGTTCTATAAGCAGATTCCAATATATATTGTTTATCTTGTTGAGTTGGTGGGTCCCCATTAATAGAGGTGAAATAATTCCAGTATGAATCTACACTGTAAAAAGTTTCTTGTCTGATAATTTTATGTATATATGAAAGTTTACCTTTATCAGAAACTTTATGCTGTAAATTTAATATCAAGTAATCAATCAGTTTTGGAATAGATTCTTTAACTGTTATAGACATTAGATCTATTCTATCAATGAGATGTTGTCTAAAGATCTGAACCTCTAACCAGCAAGTTTCTCTTAGATCAAATTCTTGTTTTAAGAAATCTAGATTTTTAACTTTATTATCAGATATCAGCTGATACCAGTACTTTAGATCATTATCTATAGCTAAATGAGCTCCTTCAGAAGTAGATGACATAAGCATACCCTGAGTATACATTATAGGGAATGCAATAAAATTCCATTCCCTATACTTAGGGAGCATGAATATAAAGTTACGATAACTAATAATAATATTTAATGGGTAACAAACCATATGTTTAGGTGTAATAGGTGAAGTACAAAATTCCTTTAGCAACCACAACATGGAGTTATTTACAATCATATTTTTATGTGTTAAGGAGATTTTCATGAAGTGCATACTAATTAGCTCCCAATAATCTTTCCATTTTGCAATATATGACTGATCTATTAATAAAGTAATAACTTTTATAATAGAAGAGATAATATATAAATTAAAGTCTGGAAAAGAAATACCCCTCTTGAGACCAGCTATTAGTATGTTTCTTTAATGCAATCCTAGGTATATTAGGTGCCCATAAGAAATTTAACATTAGTGTATTCAGTTTCTCGATAATTATTTTTGTAGGTGAAAGTATTATTGATTGTATTAAGTATAAAATCTTGGGGAATATTATCATTTTAATAATTGTAAGTCTCTCCTCCATAGTAAAAAACATATTATTCCAGGTATTAAAAAGAATTTGTATATTAAGAAAACAGGTATTATAGTTATTATATATAATAGATTTAATATCTTTAGATAGTATTATACCTAAATAAGTTATCTGACCTGAATTGGGTACATATTTAGTAAAATCACTAATGAGAATATTTTTCGTGTATATATAGGTAGTATTTTAGTTTTTCTTCATTGAATATTAAACCAGAAATACTTTTAAAATTCATCATTTTATCAAATAAAGACTGCATAGAAGAATTAGATCCTGCTGATGTAATTAGAACATCATCTGCAAAAAGTTGAATTTTTGATGTTGTATTTTCGTCTATTTCAAAACCCTCTATGTCAGTACTGTTTCTAATCAAATTAGCCCAAGGCGCCATTACTAAAGTGAATAATAGTGGAGAAAGTGGACATCCTTGCTTTGTACCTTTAAGAATGGGTATTTTTTGTGAAACATATGTTCCTACCTTAATATAAGTCAGCGTTCCTTTGTATAAATGCTCAATTAAATTTACAAATGCATCAGAGAAGTTTGTGCATTTCAGTAAGGTAAACAGATAGTCCCAACTTACTGAATCAAATGCTGAACCTATATCAAGACTAATAAGTGTTAAATCTTTCTTTTTCCTATTTGCAAAATCAATTAATGTTAAAGTTCTTCTTATATTATCAAAAGTATTTCTATTTACAATGAAGCCCGTCTGATCTATATCTATAATGCCGGGAATGATTGTCTTCAATCTATCAGCAAAAATACTCATAAACATTTTATAATCAACATTAAGTAATGAGATGGGTCGATATGAAGAACATCTAGTTGGATCTTTATTAGGTTTTAAAATTGGTGAAATAAATGTATATTGCCAAGATGGGGGGGGTTATTAACTCAGTTTGGGCCAAAATAAAAACCTTATGTATTAATGAATATGTAGTTTTAGAAAGGATTTTATATATCTCTGGTATAATACCATCATTACCCGGTGCTTTGTTTGATTTAAGCTTATTTATTTGTGTAATAACTTCTGTATATGAAATACTCTTGTCCTATAGTTTAATCTGTTGTTTATTAAGCTTTTTATTCATGTTTGTGGTTATAAACTCCTTTATTTTATCTTTAGGTTCCATGTTAATGTTGTTATGGTTAATCTTGTGAAAGTGATTTCTAAATTCATCCAGTATTTCTGGTATACTAGAAACATTCTTATTTTTCCTTAGAGAAAATATTTCTTTGATATGGTTTTGTTTATTCAATCTTTTTGTTTTATTTTTAAGTCTATGTAAGTATTTGGGGCTTATTGAATAAGACACAAACTTGTATTTCTCTAAAGTTATTTTAACTTTATGAGTTAAAATTTCTTTGTATTTCTCATTTAGTTTGTTTATTTCTTCAATAACTTTCTTGTCCATAATATTTTCTTTATTATTATGTTTATAAGAGTCTAATTTACTTTGAATATCTAACAATTCCTTATCCCAAGATTTCCTTTTATTATTATACCATCTGATACTTTGTCCATATAGATATGATTTTAAGGCATCCCAAACATAGACAATGGAGACTTCAGGAGTATTATTTATGTCTAGAAAATGTTGTACTTCTGAAAGTATATATTCTTTATAGTCTTTTAACTGAGTTAAGTATGCTGGTATCCTTTTGATCTGAACATTATGAGTATTTTTTATCATGAATTCAAAAACAATTGAGTTATGATCAGTTATAGGACATGAAATGATTTTGGAATTAATTAAATCTGTTACCATCTGGTTAGAAATAAAGACCCTATCTATTTTTGAATAAGTTTTGTATCTGTTAGAAAAAAGGTGTATGGTAATGATTTTGAATCTATCTGATTATTAATATCATTCAAATGATAAGAATTAGCAAAATTATTTAAATGTTTTGCATTAGATGTAATTCTTCTTTTCCTTATAGTGGTAGTATCACTTTCATGTAGAATACAATTAAAATCACCAGCTAAAATAATATCCCCTATAGAGAATGATATGATCTTATCAATATGATGTTTCACTGTATTAATACCAATTCCAGGTATCCAATATACATTAATTAAAGTGTAAGTCTTCCCATTAATTTGTATTGTAACCATACAAAACATTCCTTTGTCATCCTGAAAAGACTTAATGGTTTTAGGAATGGGCATACTTTTATTCCATAAAATAGCCACTCCTCTTTTTTTCTGAGTGTGCTCTGAACTAACCAATACTGTATACTTATTAGTGGCTAGTTTATCAATATCTTTTTTCAAGAGATGAGTTTCTTGCAGGAAGACTAGATTGGCCTTGTGTAAATTAATGTATCTTATTAGGCTTGCCCTTTTACACGGATTATTCAATCCATTAATGTTTAAAGAAATTCCTTTTAAAGATGTCATTTGGCATTTTTAAAACTCAATAATCTTATGATCGAAATAACAAATAACAAGATAAATAATGTTACATCTCCTCTTTTAGGTGTACCTTTAAATATAGCTGTATTTATTATATCTCTTAAGGGATTTTGTATAGGATTCAATTTTGTTTGTAGTGACAATGAGTGTACAAAATATATTGTGGATGTCAAAACTATATACATATAACAATGAACAAGTGAAAATAATGTAAGGATTAAACCTTGCATCCAGCCTGGAGTTGAAAACTCCAACTTAGAGTAATATTTACTACTCAAGTTAACCCCCTACCCTAAGCAGCAGTACCTCAGCTACCACCTTATCAATTTAATACTAGTTATATTTAACTGAGGTTAACAGTTTTCAATTCAATTATCTATCAAGACAAAACTACACATTTGGTAAAACAGCATCATATAAACTAAAATAAACTTTTTTTTAAAACTGTTCATACTACTATATAGATCTATGTAATATATAACACTTGTATTCAAATAGCATTCAAATAATCTTGATGTTAGAAATCAAGAGGAGCGAAAATTAGGTTCTAACATTCATTTAAATCAAAAACTTTGGCTAATATGATTCAGACATTACATATATTAAGATGCATCTATTTTCTGTCATGTGAATACTATTAACAGCTTCCAAAAAAAAATCTTGAATTGTTTGTATATGAGCATTTACTTAAACTCATTATTGTCAATAGAGTAAAATATTGTATTCATAAAAATTATTATAAATCATATTGCATAGTTATGCAAATTCTCAGAAACACTTGCATTATTAAAAAAAAAAAAAAGCCATCACACACATACACACAGACACACACACACATACATACACACACACATACACATACACACACACACACACACACACACACACACACACACACACACACACACACACACACATATATATATATATATATATATATATATATCTGATCTCACTGAGTTATGTCCTTGTTGAGCACTATCCTACTTGCTGTCCCTAGAATAAATCTGTCTGCTTTATAGAAAATAATGCACAGCAAACACATTTTAGTAACCAGATTTTACAATCATGCTAACCTACTGCTTTAAAATATATCACATGACATTTCTTCCAGAATAGAATTATAAAATTGTTTATGCTTGTCAATCAGATGAATTAAATGAATTATAATAAAGTATATGTTTGGAACATAAGTTTTAACACAGATTATTATGCTGCTGTTAAGTAGATTTTCAAAAACATTTAAATAAATGTTTCATTTTCTATGCCTTCTAAAATAAGACATTTACTTACTACAAGAAACTACATCATTTAAACTCATTATAACTGACATTTTATGAATAGAGTATTTTTCCTGAATCTGTGGTGTGTCAGTATGATAACTAGGTCAGAGGTTATACTAACTGCTTTCAGTTTCTCTGTGAGAATTCTGTGAGTTGAAGCTTTTGAAGTAGTTCATGGACACTGTGCATGAGACAGCCCACATCCCAGATTGTCTCCCTTAACATTTTGGCGGGAAACTTATTAAAACTTGTGGCAAACATTCATTTTGTCAATAGAGTAAAATATTGTATTCATAGAAATTATTATAAATCATATTGGATAGTTATGCAGATTCTCAGAAACACTTGCATTATTATATAAAAAAAAAGCCATCACACTTACACACACACATACACATACATGCACACACACACACACACACACACACACACACACACACACACACACACACACACACACACACACACATATATATATATATATATATCCGATCTCACTGAGTTGTGTCTTTGTTGAGCACTATCCTACTTGCTGTCCCTAGAATAAATCTGTCTGCTTTATACAAAATAATGCACAGCAAACACATTTTAGTAACCAGATTTTACAATCATGCTAACCTACTGCTTTAAAATATATCACATAACATTTCTTCCAGAATAGAGTTATAAGATTATTTATGCTTGTCAATCAGATGAATTAAATGAGTTATAGTAAAGTATATGTTTGGAACACAAATTTTTAACACAGATTATTATGCTGCTGTTAAGTAGATTTTCAAAAACATTTAAATAAATGTTTCATTTTCTATGCCTTCTAAAATAAGACATTTACTTACTACAAGAAACTACATCATTTAGACTCATTATAACTGGCATATTTTATGAATAGAGTATTTTTCCTGAATCTGTGGTGTGTGAGTGTGATAACTATGTCAAAGGTTATACTAACTGCTTTCAGTTTCTCTGTGAGAATTCTGTGAGTTGAAGCTTTTGAAGTAGTTCATGGACACTGTGCATGAGACAGCCCACATCTCAGATTGTCTCTCTTAACATTTTGGCGGGAAACGTATTAAAAACTAGTGACAAACATTCATTTAGTAGTGTAAATGCATGTAAACATGACAAAACCTTCACAATGTAGTCCACAGACCATTACAGCCTCTTACTTCTTTTCAGAAAGAGAAACAAATTGAATCACAGCTTGCCATTAAATCTTCAGATATTTTGACTGGTTATGAAACAAAACATTATAACGGACATATTTTATGAATAGAGTATTTTCCTGAATCTGTGGTGTGTCAGTGTGATAACTATGTCAAAGGTTATACTAACTGCTTTCAGTTTCTCTGTGAGAATTCTGTGAGCTGAAGCTTCTGAAGTAACTCATGAACACTGTGCATGAGACAGCCCACATCTCAGATTGTCTCTCTCAGCATTTTGGCGGGAAACTTATTAAAAACTAGTGACAAACATTCATTTAGCAGTGTAAATGCATCTAAACATGAGAAAACCTTCACAATGTATTCCACAGGTCATTACAGCCTCTATGTAAGTGAAATTAAGCCCAAAATTACCAACAAGCAATAAAACTCAACATTCTTCTCCCAACTCAATTTTCATACAAATCCTATTATTCACTGTGCCCACACAATCAAAAGCATTTCTATATATTAATAAAGAAAAGAAAAAGAGAGTAGAAAATAAAAGGGAGTGAGGCAGAAATAAAAAAATGTAAGAGAAAGCTGTAAGAAGTATATACAATGGAATGTTACTTACTGTTTATATTAATAGAGTTAAAAATAAAACATATTATTTACTCTTATTTAGTTCTGATTATTATTAGTTAAAGCATAACAGATTATTTACAAACAGGCATAAGCAGTATAATCAAGAAATTATAATTAGAAATAGAATTTGAAGAACTTATAAAAACTTTTACAAGGCATAAATATGTTATTATTCTATTAAAGATATTTTCATTACTGTTCTCTCCCTGTCCTCCCCCACCCTTTACCCACTACATAATCTAAATAGAATGTCATTGTTTAAACAAAGAAAATAATAAAAGGAGAAGGAAAAAAAGGTAAAGATAAAAAAATGTATCAAATTACTAACCTTACTTCTTTTCAGAAAGAGAAACAAATTGAATCACAGCTTGCCATTAAATCTTCAGGTATTTTGACTGGTTATGAAACAAAACATTTCTTTGCACATAGAGAATAACTTTGATTAAATCTTTTCCAAAATATTTGTGGCTTTCTGGAAATGCAGGAACTATATTCAAAAGATTAATAATGAACTAAAATGATGAGAGAGAAAAAAACATATAACAAATCATTTGTTTTTTAGTCTCTTCTTCTTCTCTGAAGTCTTCCACGAAGCTTCAGTTGCCAATCTCTTTAATGAAGAACTAGCCCATTCCATTTCTTCTATTTTATCCAAAATCCTTTTTTCTTTGACAAACAGTAAAGCAGAGTCTAAATCATCAAAAACCATAGGACCATCAGGAAGGAAGATTTTAAGCTTGGCAGGAAACAGAAGGTATGTTTTAAACTGTGCTTTTTTAAGCTCCCTTATTAGTGGCAGAAAAACTTTTCTTTTAGCTATTACCATGGAAGAATAGTCATTGTCAAAACGCACAGTTGTCTCATTAATCTTAACAGGAGCTTTAGCCCAAGCAGATTTAAGAACCATCTCTTTATCAAAAGATGATAGAAATCTAACTATAACTGATCTAGGATTATTTTTGTTAGAGTTAGTATTAGCTATAGATCTATGTGCTCTTTCGATACCAAAAGAGAATGCTTCTGATAAGTCTAAAGTTTTAGGGAGCCAAGTTGTTAAAAAAGAAGTAATATTGTTACCTTCAATATTTTCTGGCAGTCCAAAAATCCTAATGTTATTGTGCCTAGATCTATTTTCCAGGTCATCCAGCTTTGTTTGTAAATGTGTATTTTGTTTCAGCAGAAACTCAATGTTGATTTCCTCTTCTTGGATTCTATTTTCCATGTCATTCACAGCTTCTTCTATGCCTGTCATCTGGTTCTTCTGTTGTTGCAGGTCTGTATGTAACAGGTCTATTTGTTTTGTAGTTTTTTCTATGAAGGTGTCTATTTTAGTATCCATTTTATCCATTTTATCAGTAAGTTGCTGGATTATAATTATCAGAGACGGAAGTTCTTTCTTGATGCTGGAGTCTTGAGAATTTGTCTTACTGGAACTCATTTCAGACTGATAAACTGACAGGAAAATTTCCACAGTGATTTCTGACAGGAATATTGTTAAGATTTCCTTTCTTTTTTAGATATAGTTCAAGAACTATATAAAACAAACGTATTTAGAAAGAAAATTACTTCAAAAATTAATTTTTTAAGTAATTAATTCCTGTCAGTGTAATGAAATTGGTGGAGCTGAAGAAATCTGCTGCTATCCTGTGTTCATCCTTGGCCACGCCCCCTGGAATGGACTTTTTTGATTGCCAAGGAAATGTGAATATTAAATTTCAGCCTGTCATCTATAGTTACACTTATGAGTTTGGTATTGTTTGTGGCTTCAATTTTGGTTCCATTGGTGGAATGAAGAAAGAGGGATGGAGCATGGTTACTGGATGGTTTGTTGGTGAAAATCATTAGTTTGGTCTTATTTGGGTTGAAGTTGGGGCAGAGAAGATAAGGGATGTGTCATCAGCATATTGCATGATTGCAGCAAGTTGGGTTGCTGAGTTTATACTATTAGTAATTAGGATAAAAAGGAGGGGTCCGAGTATGGACCCTTGGGGTACAGCAGTGGACACTGGTTGCAGAGGAGAAATATTTTTCTCCCATTTGGTGACCTGTTTACAGTCAGATAGGTAGCTACAAAATCACATAAGTGTTGTACTGAGATGGTAAATGGCAAGTTTATTTAGGAGAAGTTGATGGGAGACAGTATCAAATGCCTTTGAAATGTCTAGAAAAATTTTTGAAACTAGGAGACAATTGTTCATGAGGTGATGAATGGTGTCAGTAAATGATATTAAGGCTGTGTTAGTACTATACTTGGGCCTAAAGCCATGCTGTTAGTGGGATAGTAGGTTGTTGTTGAAGAGGTGATTTTGGAATTGTTGATGAATACATTTCTCTAGGATTTTAGCTATGAGTGGGAGGATGACAATGGAAAGATTGTTGTGATTTCTCTGGAGGGCCACCCATGTGGAGTGGGATGATGTGTGAAATTTTCCAGAGGTGAGGTACATATTGTTCGGAGTGACTGATAAGGATAGATATAGGATAGGTGATAGATGGGGCAGCAATATTTAAGAATTCATTGGTGAGTTGGTCTGCAGCTAGGCAGCATGATTTGAGTTTTCTGAGGAGCTTTTTTATGTAGGAGGTTTGGACAGATTTAAAGGAGAAAGAGTTGGTGGTGCTAGAGGTAGAGGGGGGTACAGATAGAGGTAGGTTTTGATGGTTATCTAGGAGGGAGATGATTGAGTTAATAAAGTAGGAGTTGAATTGGGATACCTTGAGTCTGAGGTATTGGCTGTAGAAGGCGTGGAGGTGGAGGTTTTACCTGGGTTAAAAAGGCAGTTAATAGATTGCCAGAATTTGCAATGGTTGTGAAGGAATTTTACTTGAGAGGTATGGAAGTAGTATTTTTTGTCATTTATTTTTAAACATTTCTTTGTTTGGCTCCTTAGCTGCTGATATGAGGTGATATCATTTTTGTTTTTGCTGGATTGGTACAGGACCTTAGCTCTATCTCTTTGTTTGATAAAAAAGTTTAATGTCATGGGAAAGCCAAGGTAGCTGTTTGGATTTGATATGTATTTTTCTTATGGGGGCCACACTATTTAGTAGGTGAAGGAATTTGTTATTAAAGAATTCAACTGCAAGGTCCAGGTTGAGACTTTTTAGTGATGATCAAGCACATTGCTGTAGCAGTAGGTTGAAAGTATCGGGGTAAAAAATCTGCTTACAGCGGGTGTATATGACGAGAGAAATAGATTGGGTTTGGATTCTTTTTCTTAGTAGGTGAGGGTATGATCACTAAGGCTGATTGGAAGGCAGCCTGCTTGATAGCTCAGGTTAGGTTTGTTGGTTAATATCCAGTCAAATAAAAATTATTTTTGAGAGTGTTTGTCGGTATGATTTGGGTATAGTTATATAGACTGATAAACCTAGTGGGGATGTAGGAAGAGCAGGAAAGCCAGTCAAGATTAAAATCACCTAAGATTATAATGTCTTGACTGAAAGTGGTGGAGGACCAGGAGAGGAGATGTTCAATGTTGGGCAGGTTCTTAACTGGGGCCAGGTAAACGGCTGTAATAATCATGGCTTTGTGTGAGTTAATAAGTAGACATGTAATGAGTATTTCAGCATTAGGGGTGTCTGGTCGGTTAGTGTTTAGTTTTTCTACTTTAAGGGAGTCTTTGAACATAACAGCTACACCACCAACTCATTTGATTAGTTTATCTTGCCTTATTATGTTATAATTTTGGAGAGTAATTTCAGGGTGTGTGGTTTTAACCAAGTTTCAGTTAAAATGGCTATGTCAGGAGAGTAGGTGGTTAAGATAGTATGAATATCTGTGATCTTATTAACTAGGCTTCTGAGATTGAAGTTGGTGATTAGTAGGTCAGCTTTGTAAACGACTGGTAGGGGGGTTTGTATATTAGTAGTAGGGGTGTTGTGGTTTGTGGAGTTTAGGTTAGAGTTTGGGAGGTGTATTTGTGTTTTGTTTGTGTCATAACTAGGGCCAGGGTTAGGCTGGATGTCTGCTAGTAGTTTTATGTGAGTTAGGGAGTGCAGTAGTATATGTGTTAGTTTGTTTTTTATGAGATGGTACCTGAAAGTGGAGATAGATGGGCAAGTGGATTTTATATGACTGAGATGGTAAAGGAGGGAGTTGGTAAAAGAGTAAAGTTGTGGGCTTATTTGACTGTAAGTGGAGTGAGCCCAAGTAAAGTGAGGGTGAATGGAGCAGGATGGCCCAGAATAGCAAGCTCGCACAGTCAGAAAACAATCAGAGGGGTAAGGTAATTCATTATAATTCTGTATGTTTACTTGAGAATTATTAAAGTTAAAAGCAAAAGGTTTGGAAGAAAATATAGGTAAGTGGGATAGTTCCAAAAGGCAAGTATTTAGAAGTGAAAGTTGCCTGTAAAATAGTGTAGAAAGGCTGAGGATTATAGATGGTTGGGTGGGGGTTATTGGTTCCTTGCTGCCGCACCTCACAGGGAGTCCTAAAGACACAGAGTAGGTGAGCAATTTCCAAAAAAAACAGAGGACAGTACAAATTAAAAATTAGAGTTGCCACTTACTAAAACCTGTCCATGCAAATAAATGGAATGGACTGAAGTCTTTCTTGGCTTGATGATTATGATGCCTGGTGAGAAACTGAGCTGTGAAATACTTTTCTTTTAGGAAAATATCAAGTCAGCAGTTTATGTGCAGGACAAGCAGAGTGCACTGTAAAGAGAAAATAAAACACAGACAAATAGGAATTTAGAAGGGGTGTAGCAAGCCCGGAGGGAGAATGAATGTAGAAGGGCTACAAATTCAGGTTAAACACAACAAAAACATTTGCCAGTGTTTACAACTTTATAATAACAAGCTCGTTCGCAGATAACCCTAGTCTACTAGTTCAGGATATATACAACAGAAATGGCTGCAAGTGTTTACAACAGTAACATGAGCTCAAATTGCATGACTTTAGCTAGTGTTTATAACAGTAAACAATCTCAAACAATGCAGGACATTTGTTGGTGTTTTCAACAGTAAAAAAGCTCAATTTTCAAAATAACTCAATGCTAGGACTGCAGAACACTCTATAAAGTTTGCAGCTAATAGGTAACTAACTAAATTAACATAACAGTAAGATAGTGTTTGTCCTGGCAGTATTGCATAGATCTACCACGATCTACAGACATAAAAATTAGTAGTTCAGGACAGACTACATTCATAGTACTAGGCTAGCTTTGCAGTCTACTTCAAGGCTAGCCAATTTCCCTTTTTGTGCTCAAACTAACCTGTATTATTAGGTTAGAGACTGGTCTTCTCCAATTTTTCTTCAAATTTTTCTTGATCTTGTCTCACACTATGCTTTGTTTGTTTGTCCAACTTGCTTATTTCAGTTTTAAAAGTTGTAATTTGGCCTCTCTTCCATTTCTTATATTTCTTGTTTCTCACCTTAGTCAGGTATCTTGTTCTTATTGAAATATGTCCCCCTGACACTGCATGCCTAGATCCTGATGTAAAACATTTTTTTTTTGCACTCAATGCCTCTTTCAAAACTTTCCACATTCCTTCTGCAGATTTTCCACCGAACACATCACTCCAGTTAGTTTTACATAGCAACTGTTTTGCTTCCATAAAATCTATAATTAATCTCCTGTGCATTGGTTTAGATTTCAGTTTGAGAGAATTACCTAGCAACAAATTAACCTTTAAAACTCCATGATCACTGCACATCAATGGTGGTGAGACTTGACTTGAAGAACACAAACTTTAAGAACAGAATGTCTAGTATGTTTATTTCCCTGGTAGTTTTTTTTACAGTCCGAAGCAACTGTTGTTCCTGAACATACATTGTGAATAATTTCCTTACTGATGTCATTGAATCAATATTATTCCTATCTGTTTCTGGTAAATTTAAGCTACCAGCTAATATTATTCTTTCCTCTGTGTTTCATGCAAGAAATGTATGAATTCCTCTAGATGATCAGCACTTGACTTGGGTGGTCTGTACACTCCAACAATTGTTATATGTTCCAGGGTTGTCTTTGTTGTCACAGTTGCACTGTCTATAGCATTATTTATTTATTTATTCATTATCATTATTTAATTGACATTTGTTGATCGTGTTAGTCCAGCCGAGCTGTCGCCCCTTTTCAGTGGAGGCATGGGGGGAAAAGCTCCACAGTTAACATATGAAAAGTACAGCACAGTATTTAAAAAGTGAATGTATAGTTTACAATTTACAACTGATAATGTAAAGGCACCAAGGTTATGTACAAACATATATAGTCTTATCAAGAATACAGTCACTAAGGATGTAACTACATAGGAACATAGAATAAACATTAGAGTAGACAGCACAGGTGGTCTAAGCTAGTACCAAGTAGGATTCACAGTGATAGTTTAGTAAGGATGAGAAAAAGGAGGGGAGATAAGTAGGAGACAGCTGAGGAGGTGAGGCAGACAGTTAATGAGGGTGTGTGCAGTGACAGGACCAGGTGCTTTTTAGAAAGTGTTTGGTTGCAGTTTTGAATTGTTTTGGTTGCTTAATACATGTAATATCCAGTGGAAGATTGTTCCAAGAGAGGGCAGGGGAATAGCTATAAAGGTTTTGTCTTATTTTGCTTTTAGGTTTGTAGATTTGAATCAAATTTTGGTCTGTGCTTTGGAGAGTCTTAGGAGGGGGTGTAGAAGGAGACAAGTGAGGGGATGTTGGAACAGAAGGAGAGCAGATACAGGATGAAATGAATGATCTGAAGCTGAGAAAGAAGTAGTTTGTGGGGGAAATTCTGGCCAGTTCAAGTTGTTAAGAGAAAGATAGTGGTGAGATTTATAGGTCTGAGTTGCAGTGAATCTGGCAACTTTATTATAGGTAGTTTCTAATTTTGTTAACAGTGAGTTTTGAAGGTTGGTGAGGATTTGTGAGTTGTAAAGTAGGCTTGGCAGGAGATAGGCATGGAAGGGGGAGATTTTGGCTTTGCTTGACAGGAATTTTTTTGTTTCTGTAAAAATGACCACGTTTTTGGTGGGGGTTTTTTTTGATGCAGTTGTGGATGTGGAGGTCAAATTTGAGTTGGTTATCTTTTATGACTCCATGAAGCTTAGTGTTTGATTCAGGTGTGATAGGTGTGTTGTTGACAGATGAGATAGAGAAAGTTGATTTGAGGTGGTTTTGGCTTTTCAGTAGAAAACGCTAGAGTTTAGTCTTTTTAGTATTTAGGCTTAACTGATTCTTAGAAAGCCAGTTTTGGAAGGATATGAAGAATTTTTGTGCAATGGTGTTTAGATCAGAGAGGGTATCAACAGTGGTGATGACTGTAGAGTCATCTGCATATTGCAGGAGAGATGATTGTGGACAGGAAGCATAGAGCACATTAGTAAAGAGTAATTGACCAAGAATTGATCCTTGGTCCGATCCTTGGTATTATCATTGAACATGTAATAATGTCAGGTCTTATAACTATATTTAATCCCTATCATAACACCTCCACCTGATTTTTTTATTAGAATGTCTGTTGCAGTAAAAACATTTATACCCTGACAGAACTGGTTTCCAGTCATTGTTCTTTAACCATGTTTCACAATTAGTCACAACATCAGTCTTGTGGGATTGTTGCACATTTTCCCATAAAAACTTTATTATTAATACTACTAGCATTAACAACCATCAGAGATACATCAGATGTTATCAACTGTTAAATTCTCGACCTGGCAAAAATCCTGCCTAGTGTTTGTCAAATACTGCAAAAAATCTGCTGCAAAAATTATTTTCCCTGATCTTGACAAATGCACACCACCCTGTCTGAACACAAGTTTGCCTAAAACTAGGCTTGGGTGCTTTACACTTCTCCATTTTTTTAAAATGGGACATTTTGTCCATGTAGGTATTTACCAAAAATGTTTTTCTTTCATTGTGACCTGACTATCCTTTCTATGTGTGCTTTGTGAAAAATGCTTCCAAGCACTTGTACAAGGTATACTATATATGAGGGCTTTAAGTTCCCTGTTAGTCTGACAGTCCTTGCAGATGAGATAATTTGTACCAATATGAATAAAAACAGATCCAAACTTCCTTACATTAAGCCGTTCCAAGGCTTGTTTCCCATCTATTTTTGCTCCTATCAAGCATAACACTATTTGATCTCCAGCATTTTAAACAATATTTATTTGATTTTTTGATGTTATAGTGGAACTGTGAATTTAGATAAAGTTTTTTTTTAGTTTTTGTCAACAGAACCCATCCAGTCAATGTGCTAATTTCATGTCTTACAATTGTCTTGTTGATGTGTATTGTCTTTGACTTTTGGCTCAATGTGAATGTGTGTGTGTGTGTGTGTGTGTGTGTGTGTGTGTGTGTGTGTGTGTGTGTGTGTGTGTGTGTGTGTGTGTGTGTGTGTGTGTGTGTGTGTGTGTGCATGTGCATGTGCGCATGCGAGCGCATGCGGGCATGCACATTTCTGATGGGTTTCATCAGCCATGACTCCAGTGCATAGTATGCATCCACCCATAAATGAGCCTGTGAGATATCCCCCATAGCACATATCTGGTGCAGTTGGAAGGTGTGACACATATGGGAGTCATGCTGTCAGGATTGCCAGCACATACATTCCAGATGAATCCCATGCCATTACACATGACTTGGCAGTTGTCTGAGTGGTAGAACTTATGGTTATTGTAGACCCTACCCTATTCCTCAGGTGTTGTTTTCATGTGTACATGACTGCTATGTATGGCACAAATTACTTCAGGGTAGTGCGATACATGTTATAATTGTAGCATTCTTGTGACCCTCTCCGCAGAACTAATGGTAAAATATATGTGCTTTCTTCCATGTTGTAGCATAGCATGCAGGACTGTTTAGGAGATCCTGGATGCTGATGTCTATGACACAGCAAACATGTCCCCTTGTAGTCTATGAAAGGTACCTGTGGCTATGATTCTAACTTCAACACATACCTTATTTTCCACTGTGATGGGTTTCCTCCATTTGGATCTCAGTCAAGGCTGCCAGAGGTTACACAGTTCCTGTACTGTGTCCTTGGCCGGCAAAGTCTTCACCTTCTCTGTCTATGGCTATTGGCAGCAGCAGCAGCAATATTGGCTTCAGCCTGTAGCACAGACAAATGTATTGAAAAAGCAGCAGCTACTAACAATCTGTCTGTGATTACCTTCTGTCTGTACTCCACTATTTTCCCAATACGCATAACAAAACAGCATGGAGTTCACATGGATGTTTTATATCTTGTTGACTAGCTCCATAAAATTTGTTGAGTAGAATGCATTTCAGCTGTTTATGTTGTAATTAGCATGTCTGAATCACAGACTAAGACAGATGCAATCCATTACTGATGTACTCCATTATAAAATGACAAATGTGTAGCTAGGCAAACTGATGTGCATGAGAGCTATTGCATTGTTTAACTCAGTGACACATTTATTTTGAACAGCATATCTCTACAGTGGAGTATTGCACTCCAGTATGTATGTATCCATTTTGTTTCCTACATAATGCATATGCTGGAATGTAGTTAAGGATAACGTGAAGTAAATCTGAATGCATTTTTTAGAACCGTGATCATGGAATGGCCTTATTTTTCAAGCCATTTCAGAGGCACAGAGGATGTAGAGTAGGCTAAAAATATAATGCGGTGTGATAACTATGTACACATGTTTCATGCAAATGTCCTTTGATAGCACGTTTAGCATTTCACAGTTATTCGGTTAGCACAATGGTTCCTTAGCCTGTTATTTTGTTTGTGGGGGACAAATATGACTGCTACGGCACAAACTAGAATGGACTGCTATTTTGGGTGTATGGTCATAGCTGAGTATCTGTTATGGACCAAACAAGGATATGTTTTTCTTGTTACTCACCTTGATCTTTTATCCTCCCCTATTAATTTTTTACCCCTGTTGAATCTTTAAACTCTATCAAGTGAAGAATATTGACAGCCTTCCTTTATTGCTTAATCTGTAAACAGTTTATTTGTACTTATGTGATCCTTACATGTGTTAGCATTTTTGTCTTTCTGGACACAAAATGTCTATTCGACATAGGCCCCCATTTACCGAGGCAGAGAATGAGCTCATCATAGAGGTCTTACTTCAACATCATGCAGTACTGTTTTCCAGAGGGACGGCCAGTATGGCTCAGCATACAGCCCTATGGGATGAATTAGTCCACAACATAAACATTATTGGGCGACACAGTCACACTTATAAGAAGGTGTGTTACAGAGCCACCAATATGACAAAAGCTGCAAGGAGGCATGCAGCTGCATTGGCATATGATTATCATATCACAGGTGGTAGGTCTGCTGCAGAACCCCCTCTCACTGCCACTGAGGAATTCCTGGCAAACATTGCCACAAAGGACAGCTCCCAGCAATCAGTGACTCAGTATGTTCTGAATGTGAGTGCCACACCTACATCTCAAGAGGAGTTTCCAGGTATGCTTTGTTAGATCATCATTAGAATATCAGTCTGTCCTTATTAGACATGTTTGACACACTGATTTATATTACTTGTAAATCTCTGAGGTCTGTCAAGTTTCTGCAGGTGTCTGGTATACTACATAGCAAAGGGAGCATTATATTCAGGAGTAGGCCTAAGCAGGGATGACTATAGGGTATTTAGAAATTAATTGCATACTGCTGCAATGGCTTTGCTAATCTGATGCAATATGTAGAAAACCTTCCTCACTACAGTACACACGTTGCAGTCTACTTGTGTTCCCAGGTCTATCAATACAGCATTGGTGATTAAGGTATTCAAGGTATGTCATAATAAGCTGAAACACTGTTAATACCAAAGGAAATAGTACATTTGTATGAAGGTCATTAAGCAGCACAGAGTTGTCATCAGTCATTAGCCTGTATGAGCTCCTTTTGAACAGCACTCACATTGTTAGGGGATTTTGATAGCACATAAGTGTCCTTCAGCCACAAACGTGCCTAGACACAGACACTCAGTTTTGGTCTTGACTTCTGAGAAGTGCACGATGAACATGAATGAACACAGCAGTGACACTTATGGTAATGCATGGGTGACAGTTTTGCTCCTAGAGGTGAACTTTACCACTTTGAATGAGGATGTTCTGTGAGACTGTTTGCAACTCACCAGACAACATAGCAGTTGATATTCACCTGGCTTTGCTTTTGACTAATGCATGAATGTGGGATTGTGTAGAAGACCTTGGCCAAGTCAAGATAGAATAGGTCAATGCTGTGCACACATGCTATGTCTCTGGACACATTATTGAATACCAACAGTTGTAGCATGCACAACCTTCCCTTGAGAAAACCGTACTGGGACAGATGTAGTATTTGGATGACAACAACTCTGTCCTTATATGTGGCCTCCATGAAAATCCATTTCATTGTCTTACAGCGGAAGCTTGTGAAACTTAACGGGCTATAAGTACATGTGTATGTTGCTGATCCACCTTTGTGCAGGGAGAAATAGGTCACTGATTTCAAATCTGTGTGGATTAAGGCAGTACTCAGACTGTGATTGTATAGGGTGCTTAGTGCATTAGTTTGCTGGTTAAAACCATTAGGTCATGTGATCCTTTTAAAATTTTAAGGCAACATTCCCCTATTATACACATCCCCCAAAAAGTATATATTGACATTAAATTCATGTCCTAGTATACATGCTGTTTTAATTGTTGTGCTATTAAAATTAGTTCATGCGGTTGTCATGCACAGTAATCTTTATAAATAAATCATTAATAATAATAAATAACAAAAATAGCAGAAAATGTTATTTTTATAACAATTTCTCTCTCCCATGCTTTTAGTTTCAGGATGGTAGCAATAATGACATGGTCGTTTAGTCCTGGTAACCTGTATGCTTCTAGTTGCAGTTGCCATTTTAATTCATGTTGCTCCAGTATTACTGTCCAAGGACAGACAATTATGGAGCTTTCTTCCCTCTAGGTTAATTTGAGTGCAGTTACTGCAAACATATTCTTGAAGGCACTCAAATCAACCTAAAGGGAAGAAAATGAAACATAACGGGTAAATACACCTATGACACTACAGTCATAATTTACATCACAAAATGTCAGGGATGTGATGGGTTTTATGTGGGAAAAACGGAGTGAAAGCTCCGTAATCGTATTTATGAGCATTTATACGAAATTCGAAAAGAAACAACCACCAATGCACTGTTTAGCCATCTAAGTGAGCACTCTGACCACTCTTTTAAATTTAGCATATTAGAAAGAGTGGAGAAAGAAACGTGGGGTTATTTATA
Organism: Protopterus annectens; assembly: GCF_019279795.1. NCBI lineage: Eukaryota > Metazoa > Chordata > Ceratodontiformes > Protopteridae > Protopterus > Protopterus annectens. Next base: position 1,011,099,031 of record NC_056731.1, on the reverse strand, counting down.
AAGATTACTGTGCATGACAACCACATGAACTAATTTTAATAGCACAACAATTAAAACAGCATGTATACTAGGGCATGCATTTAATGACAATATATACGTTTTGGGGGATGTATATAATAGGGGAATGTTGCTTTAAAATTTTAAACAGATCACATGACCAGTGAAGTTTATTTAAATGGCTCTAGAACTGTTACAACTTGTACCTGATGAAGTTTTAAAGGGTTTAAAACAAAAGCGCTTATACGCTTACTGGATTGTACTGTATTTCTTGGATTAAACCTGTGTTTTACACTTTTACTAGATTGTATTGCACTTCTTGAGCAACACTTGAAGTTTTTACGACTTAGTTTTGGAGTGTTTGACTTCCAGCAGCAAGTATTTCTTAGTTTGTGATTTTGGAACATTCCTTTTACACTTTGTATTGTGGTTGATATGTGTTGACAAATTAAAGAGAAGCCAGGGTTGTATTGTTTGTTGCTGTGGTTGGTGGTGGGGAAATAAATGTGCGAATTGTAAATATATGTACATATAGATATATTGTGCCCTCAGTTTGCAATGTTTCCACATGTAGTTTTAGGTCAGACAAAGGGACTGAGAAATCTAGAGCAATAAAACATATCATATGTGTATGTGTTAGCAGGAGAAGCATCAGATTTGTGCTATAGTTAACTAAGAGTAAACACATGAGTGGTTGCCTCTTTACCTGTTGGCATGTAGGTAAGCAGTGTGTAAGCACGTGCTAAGTTGCTAACATCTGAGACTTACTATTATGTAATGTATACCTGCTACTATAGCCCACTCCTATCTCTACTCTAGGCTGGGAGTTCCCAATGACTAGGTGCAAACACGTACTAAGTTGCTAACATCTGAGACTTACTATTATGTAATGTATACCTGCTACTATTCGACATAGGCCCCCATTTACCGAGGCAGAGAATGAGCTCATCATAGAGGCCTTACTTCAACATCATGCAGTACTGTTTTCCAGAGGGGCGGCCAGTATGGCTCAGCATACAGCCCTATGGGATGAATTAGTCCACAACATAAACATTATTGGGTGACACAGTCACACTTATAAGCAGGTGTGTTACAGAGCCAAAAATATGACAAAAGCTGCAAGGAGGCATGCAGCTGCAGTGGCATATGATTATCATATCACAGGTGATAGGTCTGCTGCAGAACCCCCTCTCACTGCCACTGAGGAATTCCTGGCAAACATTGCCACAAAGGACAGCTCCCAGCAATCAGTGACTCAGTATGTTCTGAATGTGAGTGACACACCTACATCTCAAGAGGAGTTTCCAGGTATGCTTTGTTAGATCATCATTAGAATATCAGTCTGTCCTTATTAGACATGTTTGACACACTGATTTATATTACTTGTAAATCTCTGACGTCTGTCAAGTTTCTGCAGGTGTCTGGTATACTACATAGCAAAGGGAGCATTATATTCAGGAGTAGGCCTAAGCAGGGATGACTATAGGGTATTTAGAAATTAATTGCATAGTGCTGCAATGGCTTTGATAATCTGATGCAATATGTAGAAAACCTTCCTCACTACAGTACACACGTTGCAGTCTACTTGTGTTCCCAGGTCTATCAATACAGCATTGGTGATTAAGATATTCAAGGTATGTCATAATAAGCTGAAACATTGTTAATACCAAAGGAAATAGTACATTTGTATGAAGGTCATTAAGCAGCACAGAGTTGTCATCAGTCATTAGCCTGTATGAGCTCCTTTTGAACAGCACTCACATTGTTAGGGGATACAGTGATAGCACCTAAGTGTCCTTCAGCCACAAACGTACCTAGACACAGACACTCAGTTTTGGTCTTGACTTCTGAGAAGTACACGATGAACATGAATGAACACAGCAGTGACACTTATGGTAATGCATGCGTGACAGTTCTGCTCCTAGAGGTGAACTTTACCACTTTGAATGAGGATGTTCTGTGAGACTGTTTGCAACTCACCAGACAACATAGCAGTGGATATTCACCTGGCTTTGCTTTTGACTAATGCATGAATGTGGGATTGTGTAGAAGACCTTGGCCAAGTCAAGATAGACAAGGTCAATGCTGTGCACACATGCTATGTCTCTGGACACATTACTGAATACCAACAGTTGTAGCATGCACAACCTTCCTTTGAGAAAACCATGCCGGGACAGATGTAGTATTTGGATGACAACAACTCTGTCCTTATATGTGGCCTCCATGAAAATCCATTTCATTGTCTTACAGCGGAAGCTTGTGAAACTTAACGGGCTATAAGTACATGTGTATGTTGCTGATCCACCTTTGTGCAGGGGGAAATAGGTCACTGATTTCAAATCTGTGTGGATTAAGGCAGTACTCAGACTGTGATTGTATAGGGTGCTTAGCGCATTAGTTTGCTGGTTAAAACCATTAGGTCATGTGATCCTTTTAAAATTTTAAAGCAACATTCCCCTATTATACACATCCCCCAAAAAGTATATATTGACATTAAATTCATGCCCTAGTATACATGCTGTTTTAATTGTTGTGCTATTAAAATTAGTTCATGCGGTTGTCATGCACAGTAATCTTTATAAATAAATCATTAATAATAATAAATAACAAAAATAGCAGAAAATGTTATTTTTATAACAATTTCTCTCTCCCATGCTTTTAGTTTCAGGATGGTAGCAATAATGACATGGTCGTTTAGTCCTGGTTACCTGTATGCTTCTAGTTGCAGTTGCCATTTTAATTCATGTTGCTCCAGTATTACTGTCCAAGGACAGACAATTATGGAGCTTTCTTCCCTCTAGGTTAATTTGAGTGCAGTTACTGCAAACATATTCTTGAAGGCACTCAAATCAACCTAAAGGGAAGAAAATGAAACATAAAGGGTAAATACACCTATGATACTACAGTCATAATTTACATCACAAAATGTCAGGGATGTGATGGGTTTTATGTGGGAAAAACGGAGTGAAAGCTCCGTAATTGTATTTATGAGCATTTATACGAAATTAGAAAAGAAACAACCACCAATGCACTGTTTAGCCATCTAAGTGAGCACTCTGACCACTCTTTTAAATTTAGCATATTAGAAAGAGTGGAGAAAGAAACGCGGGGTTATTTATAAAGATTACTGTGCATGACAACCACATGAACTAATTTTAATAGCACAACAATTAAAACAGCATGTATACTAGGGCATGCATTTAATGACAATATATACGTTTTGGGGGATGTATATAATAGGGGAATGTTGCTTTAAAATTTTAAACAGATCACATGACCAGTGAAGTTTATTTAAATGGCTCTAGAACTGTTACAACTTGTACCTGATGAAGTTTTAAAGGGTTTAAAACAAAAGCGCTTATACGCTTACTGGATTGTACTGTATTTCTTGGATTAAACCTCTGTTTTACACTTTTACTATATTGTATTGCACTTCTTGAGCAACACTTGAAGTTTTTACGACTTAGTTTTGGAGTGTTTGACTTCCAGCAGCAGGTATTTCTTAGTTTGTGATTTTGGAACATTCCTTTTACACTTTGTATTGTGGTTGATATGTGTTGACAAATTAAGGAGAAGCCAGGGTTGTATTGTTTGTTGCTGTGGTTGGTGGTGGGGAAATAAATGTGTGAATTGTAAATATATGTACATATAGATATATTGTGCCCTCAGTTTGCAATATTTCCACATGTAGTTTTAGGTCAGACAAAGGGACTGAGAAATGTAGAGCAATAAAACATATCATATGTGTATGTGTTAGCAGGAGAAGCATCAGATTTGTGCTATAGTTAACTAAGAGTAAACACATGAGTGGTTGCCTCTTTACCTGTTGGCATGTAGTTAAGCAGTGTGTAAGCACGTGCTAAGTTGCTAACATCTGAGACTTACTATTATGTAATGTATACCTGCTACTATAGTCTACTCCTATCTCTACTCTAGGCTGGGAGTTCCCAATGACTAGATGCAAACACGTGCTAAGTTGCTAACATCTGAGACTTACTATTATGTAATGTATACCTGCTACTATAGCCCACTCCTATCTCTACTCTAGGCTGGGAGTTCCCAATGACTAGGACCAATAATCGAATGTATCCACTTTCTGTTGTTGGCAGTCTGACATAAATCTTATTTGTTTTTTCCCTGTTTATGCAAACTAGATAAGCCTTCTTAAAAATGTTTTCTAGATGTGGTGCATTGTGCAAATGTGGAATAAACTCATTACATCCAAGTGATGCCTCCAGGTGCATCTGCAGTTAACTCCTACTGATGCCCTTAGGCCTCAAATTTTGCTTGTTCATATTTGCATCAATAATTCCAAAGCCATACTCGGTACAAGATTTTCAAATATTTCATCTTACATCTTACACATTGGCAAACTCAACTGCATTAATATTTGACATCTGCCTGGTGCAGGTAAATAGATATTAACTGTTTTTTTTTTTTTTTTTTTTTTTTTATAGCAATTTATAAAGATATTTCTAAATATCTGAACAACCAAGTAACACAGATAGAGCTCCCTAGCCTCATACGAAAGGTCTCCGCTAGATAAATAAAATGCTGTTGATAGTATGGGAGATAGGAAATTCACCCCGGGGATCACTTCTGTGGCTCTGCTTGACAGGGGCACAAGAAAGTAATTTTCTTGGGTGGCAAAAGCCAGGGTAACATTTGACTAGGCTTATATAGGCCCTAGGGCCAATAGCCTAGTACCTACCTATGAAACTATGAACCTATGTGTGTAACTTGAGTGGTTGCTGAGCTATTATAAGTTGTTTACAAAATATTACAAATGTAAAAGTAACTGTTTACAGTGACTTATAAAATTTGGTGTAAGACCTAGAACCTGAAGAATACAATCACTATTAAAACAGTTTGTGCTGAAGAGTTTGCCGTATATATTTCTTTCATAAACCCCTATGGTACCAGAAATATGAACATTTGTTTGAAATGTGAGGATATATTTTGATTCTGGCAAAAAGCTTAAGCTCCGCCCACTGGAAGTAACAGTGCAAATTTCCTGAGCTCCACTGGAGTGAATGAGTTAAAAAGCAAGACAAACAGGATAAATATTAAAAGTATGGGATAGTATGGGATACATAAGCAAAGTCTGTAAAAGCACACTACCAATTGATAGTACACATCCAAAATTTCTACTCATGTTGATATTAGAAGCTTCACACCACTACAGCTTCAGCAAATAGAGTAGCTGCCTTAGTCTTCTTTGCCACAGAAGCAGCTTGCCAGCACAGATCTGGGGTCATTCATCACAAATCCAACTGCATAAGAATGTACACTGCTATCAGACCATGGACTATATACTTTACAATTAATTCTCTGTATTATATTTGGACATGGAACAGTTAGTAGTCACACAACCTGTCACAATTATGGTTACAAATGTACATCTCTCTGTCTTACATGTTTGTTGGTATTTCATCAGTTACCTAACACATGCAATGTGTAAATAATTCTACATAATTGTCCTTAAAATGTGAGAGGATATTAACTGTAGCATAAATATGCATATACTGTGGGTTTGGGGATAGCATAGTTGAGTTACTGTTATGGCAGATACAATGTTACACTGTTCTTTTGGAAGGGTGGGGGAACAAAGCACACTAACTGTTATGACACAAGTCTGAAGTCAGAAACTGCAATGTGTAGCCTCACTTTCTCACTTTTTTCTTGAATGATCTGCCAGTATTCTGCAGAGGTATGACTGTGTGAATATTTCATGCCTGAGGCCTACTAATTACAAATGGACACACATTAGCAAAACAAGTGTCTGTAGGGCTATGTTAATGTAATTTCTGTACAAGTCCATCACTATTTACTTACTTACTGTTCCAGGTTAAGAGATACAAGGATATGTCATAATAATCTTCAAGAATACAGTCTAGGTTCAGGACATACCTTGCAAATGCAGCAGATGACATACCCTTATGTCAGGGTTGACTCTGTCTGATGCAAGCAGTACACAGCCAATATATGGATAGGTACAAGTTGTGTGGGTTGTCTGGCATGAATTTTAATATATGTATGTGAGTAGGAGAAAGGTATTAGGTCCCTAAGTGGCCAGAGTGTGCTATGCATTGTCTGTTAGCGAAAGCAATGGCATACTGAGCATACCTACATATGCCTACAGGGACAGCAGCTTGTGGTTTCTCCTTAGAGTCTCCCTTTGACTGTGGTTATGGTGATCTAGGCTTTGGTAGGGGGATTTTTGGCCCTTCCCCTTGCTGACCCTGCTGTAGCTGTTTCCACAGGATCAGACTTTGGAGCATAGCACATGCTGTGGATATCTGTGCACATGTGTGTGAATTATACTACAGGACTCCACCAGATATATCTAGGAACCGGAACTGTCACTTCAGCAGCCCAAACACACACTCTGTGTTTTTAATTTGATCATGTGCCTTATTATTGCATTCTTCCATGGGTTTGTGTGCAGTTCTGATGGATGTCATCATCCACGGCTTCGGGGCATAGCCAGCATCCCCCCAGTAAATGGCCCTGCAGGATGACCCCCTAGCAAACATCTGGTACAGCTGTGATTTGTGCCAGATATGGCAGTGATGATAAGTGCTAGGGTTGCCAGCACACACATTCAGGATAATCCCCTGGACATAGCTCACAACTTGGCAGTTGATCAAGTGGTATCCCTTGCAGTTAATGTAGATTCTACCCTGCTCACCAGGTGGTGCCTTGGTGTGTACATGAGTACAATCTATTGCACCTAGTACTTCAGAGTAGTGTGCTACTCTATGGAACAGTTGCATATTGCTGGCCTCTACTCAGCAGGAGGAGGGCAATATTTGTGCTCACTGGCATGTATGAGCATAGCATCAAGAAACTGGTGGAGGATGCTGAATTCTGATGCCTGTGACACACCTATGTCCCCAGATGGACTTTGAAAAGTTCTTATAGCTAATATTCTAAGGGCTACACATACCTTAGTTTCCACTGGGATAGTTTCCCTTCAGTTGTCTCTGACTCTGAGTTGAGGGCAGCAAAGCTCACAGAGTTCTTGTAATGTGGCTCTGTCCACCTTATAAAGTTCTACACTCTCCAGCTCATATAGCACCTAGAAAGTTACCCTGGGCCCAAATAGTATTCTCCTTCTCAGCTTAGGCCTATTGTCAGCAGCACCAGCAGCATTAGTTTCACCCTCTAGCATATACAGATGCAGAACAGCTGCAGCAGCCCCTAGTATTATCTCAGTTAAAATTTCCAAGTCTCTACTCCAATGGTATTGAAGGAAAATGAGTGTAGGCTACATGGATATTTTATACATTTGTTGAATAGGTCCACTGTGTTGTAGTTGCTAATTATAATGCAATTCACCTGCTTAGGCTTTAATTAGTATGACTTTAATACACCTGCTGAGGGCTCAGAAGTACACTATGCACACCTTTGTGCAGTTCAGTGCAGTGGCACATAATTCAGGTAAGCATAAGCAAAATTCATATTTTTGTCTCTGTTTTCCTGATATAGTGCAAACATGGGACATAAAACATGAAGTAAAGCTTGGTCATACTATAGTCAAAACCCATGGCCATCTATAGCCCTACATATACACATGCTGCCACAGGAACTGTTACATAGCAAGCACGGTAAAACTAGCCTTTTATTGCTCCTTTTACCATGGGAGCACTAACCACACAAGGTGCAAACATGTTAAGAAAAAGCAAAAAGGGAAGCTGACATGCCCCCTTGATGTCATCACGCACTTTCAATATCCATTGGAAACAAAAGCACCATGTTGGTGCCTACATGATATGAACATCCCTACAGGCTTACTTTTTTGTGAGTCAACAAATATACTGAGTTTTGGCCTCATTTGCATAATGATCGTGCTGACAACTTGAAATCTGCACAGTTAGTAGCACTGTAAGCAGGGAAACTGCACAGGAGCACAATGTTGCAAACATAAGGCAGGGTATTATTTTACCTAAATGTGATACATACTACATAATGGTTACAGTACATTATAATGTTTTGTCTCATGCATTTTGTCCATTTTAGCAGCCTGCATTATGTACAAGTTTATTCTTCATTTGGGAGTGGGGGACCATAGGTGCATTTATGTCATGGTAGTTAGTGATATTCTGCTCTGTATGCAGAAGTACAGAACGTGAGATTTCCCGTTTCTTCCCTATAGTGCGATCACGGAGATGGTATATTTAAGTAGGGAGGGTGCAGGCGGGCTTACCCCCTGCAGAAACAATGTGATTGGGTATTATTTTTTTTTTTATTTCACTTCAGAATTTCAAGTTTCTGAAAACTCAATCATATGGTCGAGACCATATGAAGTTTGAGTTTTCAGTAATTCAAGATTCTGAAGTGAAACTGTGTGTGTGTGTGTGTGTGTGTGTGTGTGTGTGTGTGTGTGTGTGTGTGTGTGCGCGCTACAAAGTCCTGAGATCAAATCTTGAAAGTTCAAAATACTGAACCTCATAGTACTGAAAACACAGGATACAAACACTTACTATTTTCCAGCACAAGTACATACAGAAGCAAAAGACAAACCATATTACTCTTCTTCAAGTATAAGCAAGGGGCAGGCCCCCTAGCACCCCTTCCTGCTATTTAAATATATCAACTCCAAGACTGCACTTAGTGGGGGTGAAGGGGGGGCTTGCTCTCTGATTATAGTTGAAGGGTAATATGTTTCTGTATATACTTGTGCTGGAATATAGTAAGTGTTGGTATCTTGTGTGCTTTCAGTATTATGAGCTTCAGTATTTTGAGTTTTCATTATTTTGAATTTTCAGGATTTTGGGTTTCAGGATTTTGTAGTGCTCGTGTGTGTGTGTGTGTGTGTGTGTGTGTGTGTGTGTGTGTGTCTGTGTGTGTGCGTGTGTGTGTGTGTGTGTGTGTGTGTGTGTGTGTGTGTGTGTGTGTGTGTGTGTGTAAAACAAATGTAATAAAAGTGCAGGTATATAATAATGAAATAGATGGCTTTACGTTATTTTTTTTATAAAAATATACTTCTAAACATCAGTTGTATGCTAGCCTGGTTAAAATAATCAAACTACTTATTATAAAACTTACTTTTTATTTTAAATAGTGACTTATTGCGTACTTTTTATGTTAGTCCAGGTGCATACAGTCCAGCAGTAGAGTAAAAAAGGTCAGTATAAAAACAAAATAAATATAACTAGTATTTGGGACTAGAATGATATTAAATTATATTTAATGAGTGCCTCCACTAAAGCCATTATCGTCAGCAGGAAAAATAAAATGACAGACAATATTCTTTTGCCAATATCATACTTGATAATTTAATAAAGATGTTTATTGAAAGAAAAAAAGAGGAAGAAAGTGGGAGAAGTGAAGGAAGGTCAACAACTTGAAGTGAGGTAAGGGCTGATGGGAAAGTATTTCACAGTTGTAATTTTAATATACTTTGAAAGGTCAGTTTGTGAAACAAATATCTTGTGTGCTTCATGATGCCTAGATGATACACACTAAACAAAACCATTTTAAAATGAGCTGCAATTTGTGTAAGTGATTATTGTAATTTAGTGTCCATGGATGCTTTACATAATGGATTCAGAACTGCAGCAGATTTTGTTCCTCAGAAATTAATTGTCAATGACTCTAAATGAAGTTTAACTTTTAACAGTCATTTGACCTTTGCTTTCCTTTGGACAAATTTCATTCTGATAATATCTGTCATTTGTTCATATCTATTCAGAATAAGTATGAATCTGCCAGCTTCCAGTATTTACCAACATATTTCCTTGTTATTATTTATTTATTTGTCTTATAGGAAAGTTTGATTGGGTAACATCCATTTTCAGCATAGGTCTGGGGAAAAAAGCTCCATTTGCTTACATTGCATTATACTAAGTTCCAGTCAAACACAGAGTAGTTACATTTCTATTTACACTTTTATACAAATAGCAGTTACATTTCTATTTACATTTATACACAAACAATAGTTACATTTATGCATATACATTCTAAGATTTTACAGAGGTGGAAGTTACTAAAGAGAAATCACGCGTGCAATTTAGTGGATTGTACAAGCAGCAGTTATGCATAAAATTGTCATTTCAGTAAGAGATTGGGAATATTATGTTTACGGATAGTACTTGGAGAGTATCATACAGTGAAAAAGTTTTAACCCTGTGATGAGCATGTACAGGAATAAGATTAGTTAAGTTGTTGTTTAAACAGTGGTTTAAACTACTGAGTTTGCTGGAGAGCTTTATTTCTGTGGGACTACTATTCCAGAGTTTAGTAATGCACTGGGAGTAGAGTGAGTCTCCTGCAACATTACCTGACTTATTTGTAAGTAATAAGTATTTGATACTAGAATGGAGGTTCCTTGCTGGACAGTAAGGTAGTAATAATTTTTGTAGTGCAGGGCATTTTTCTGGATAATGAAAGAGTCTGTGTGCCATAGTTAGTTGTGAATATGTTAGACAGTTGTGCAGTTCAAACCAATTTAATTGCTTTAAGCTAAGGCAATGGTGAGTCCTATGAGGGAGACTGGTGTCAAAATTACCTATTGTATTGTAGCAGAGGCAAGTTTCTTGAGTATCGTTAATGTTTGTTCAAATAGGAGTGGTGTATGAGAGTAGGCTATAAAAAGGTGATGGCTAGAGTTTTTCTTGTAGTATCTGTAAGGAATCCATTGATCCTATAAAAGGAGTCTAGTTTCTGGTGTGCAGTATATGGTGGTCATATTTCAGATAGTCATCTATTATAAAGCCTAGAAGTTCACTGTCAGTTGCAGTTTCTATGACAGAATTATTTGCTGACTTTATGGTAAAAGATTGCTTTTGATTTTGGTGACTTTTTGAGGTGAAAAGCATTAACTTAGTTTTCTTGGGGCTGAGTAAGTGGTTTGATTCGATGTTGGTTTATTATATTGGTAAACTGTAGTAGAGCAGTAGTGGTGCTGTGCTGGGGCTTAAAGACATGCTGTGTTTCTGAGCGCAGGTTATTTGAGGTTAGGTATTGTATCAGCTGCATATGGATGTATTTCTCTAATATTTTTTAGAGGGGGCAGAGAATCACTATTGGTCTGTAATTATTAAACTCTCTAAATGTGCCACCTTTGTGCAATGGTATGATGTAGGATTTTTTTCCACAGTTATAAGTCATATTGTACTGCTATGGACCTAATAATTAGTGTTGATACAGGGAAGGCTATGATTTCTGCAGCCATTTTTCAGCTGTTTGATAGTAGCTGGTCTATAGCTACAGAAGTAGCAACTTCCTTATGAGTCATATAGGCAATGGACTTAAAGTGAAGAGCTGTGGGTGATTTTGATTGGACAGGGGTAGAGTGAGAAGAGCAGATGTGTTGGGGTCTAAGAGAGATAATATTGATTGTATAAAGTAGGAATTAAACTGTGTGGTGATACAGTCTGTCATATCATCTGTTTTTGGAGAGGAACTAGTGGTTAAGCCAGGGTGGAGTAGTTTATTTAGTGATGACCAATAAAGTCTTGGGTTGTTTATATGTTTATCTTGTAGGTTGATATCATATGTTGCTTCTCCTGTTTGACATGGAGTTTTACTAGGTTTCTAAGATGTCTAAATTGCTGGTGGACATTTTGAGTTCTATTTTTATACCAGTTTTTCCAGGCTTTATCCCTTTTATCATTATTTTTGTCGGTCATGGTACGGGGTTGGACTTTACTCTTTTATTACATACTGCTGCTAGATTATTTAAGGTCTGTAAGAATACATTATTAAAATGTTCTACAGCAGTATCCAATAGCATCTTTATAAGTACATTCCAGTTATATTTCATGTTTCATTGAACATATCTTTGCTGAAATTGGTTGTATTTTGTATATGATTATAGATAAGATGTTTATCTAGTTTTATTGATTCTGGTTGGTGTGGTTATTAATTGTCTGACATTGTACAGGTATTATAAGTTTATGGATTCAGTGGGGGTAGTAGAATTTCAGTTGCCGGTCTGTATTTAAGTCTCCAAGTACTATATTTCCATGGTTAATTTGTTGAGATATCCAATGCAGGATGTTTTCAGCAGTATCAGCGTTATTCCCTGGAGGTATATACATTTCTATTAAATGTATATTTTTCCTGTTGACGATTTTTAGGAGTGTTATTAGTAGTTCAGCATTGTTAAATTGGGGTATTTCCTGTGGAAGTAAGTTAATGGTTAGGGAATTTTTATAGATGATTATTACACTACCTGCACTGTTTTGTCTGTTATTCCTGATTATATTGTATCCTAAGTAAGGGGTGATCTTATTATCCTTTATTTCTCTTATTTTTAACCAGGTTTCAGTAGCTATGACTACATCAGGAGTGTATGTGACAAGATAAGAATGTATGCAATGGATTTTATTGCACATACTTTAGTAAGGTGAGTTTGGATTCTATTTTTGGTTGAGATGTATTGGGTGACTGGCTTACCTTTGGGTTGGAAGTGATGGTTTTATGAACAGTGGGACAAGAGCTGGGGTGAATATCTCTGCTAATTTTTTGAATTGATATTTTACAGAGGGAAGAGTCTATCCAGTTATATGTTGGTCTTGGTTTGATATTTGCTCATAAATGTAGATGTTTAGCTTTAAGATATTTATAGAAAAATAAATCAGATGTGGTTTGTTTGTAGAGATAGGGTGTTATGGAGAAAGGCTAGGTAGATGTTCTTTGTCAGGACTGGTTGTAGTTCTAAGTATTTGAAGGAGGTAGATTTGATAACTGGTAATAAAGGCAGATGAGTGAGGAGAAATAGCAAAAGTCTGACTTGGGGGTATTTTATGTAACTTGGGTTTTATCTTTGTTGTAAATTAGCATAAAAATGTTAGGAGGGCTAGTGATCAGTTGTTGTTAGAAACTCTTGATTTGATGGTCTTTGAGAGGAGGACTTCATGTGTAAATGGAACTCATATTAGTTTAGTGGATTGAGTCAGTGCCAGGGTACTGCGTTACATTTTTTCTGTCAGCTTTATTCCCCTCTTTCACAGAAAGCAGAAGAGTTTGGAGAAATCACCAGCAATATACTTCCAAGATCTTAGACTGTATTTCAAAAGACCAAGAGCTGTCTGATATATCAAAGAAGTAACTGATTATTTTTAAGGGGCTATAAAGGAAATCTTGAGATATGTCCATGCAAATATTCATAAAGGTCCTAAAGAACATGACCAGGAATATTGATTGTAGACCTTTATTTCCCTTGCACAGTGGAATCGTAGTTAGCTTGTGTACTCTGTAGCAATGAATGTAAAACTTTGTGACTCTGTATAGAAAAAAAAGAATATTATGGTTTTAGAAACTAAATTATTTATCAAAGAGGTTTGCATTAAACAAGTGCAAGGTATTCAAGCAACTGTCAGAACCTAGTGTGTTATTTTTGAATATTTTGATGGGTCAGTCTTTAAGTAGTGCAATATACAGAATAGAGTGTGCTAAGAGACTGGTACAAGATACCCTGAGATGACATTTTCCTGCCAGAAGAAGCTATAAACTTGTTTTAATAAATATACATTTAATATGCAAAATGGAGCCATTATGGAGAAATAAATACTAAATCAATAAATAAACCTCATCAGATGAAGTCCTCTGGATGAAAAGTGGACAAATAAACTTGTGCTATGCTTAATTGCTCACATTCATTCCTTCCAGTCTCAGTACAGCAAGTGGCTTTTTGATTTTATTTGTGTTTGATTTGCCACTTATTTGCTTTACATCTTACTAAATAAATAAACATATTTATATGCAAAGCACAATATCATGGCAATTTCAAAAAAGGACAAATTCTCCTCTCTTATCTTAATAAATTCATCAGAACTTCATTTTTGAACTCCGATTAGCTCTGTTCTCATTACATTGAATTGAGCTATATTTCCAAAAAAAAATAAATAATTCCCATCTCATGTCAGACTTTCATAATAGGAGCTAGCAGGTTAGACTGGTGCATGGCAAGTGAACATGGTAGATCCAAAAAAGAAAAAGCCAGCACCCAGGAGGATCTGTAAAGAATAGATTTATTCCAAACTGAAACTAGACCGGTTTCAGCGACAAGGCTTTCTTCAGTAGTATATTGAGCCATGGTAGTGAGTCATACTCTTATATAATTTCAATAAATGGATCAAGTGACATCACTTCCTGTAGTTTAAAAAAACACACAGAAAAGGTTAAAAAATAACCATGAAAAAACACAATTTTAACATAAATAAGATATAATAAACATATTCATAAGCTGAGGTTGGTGCATATAGTTCCTGATAGCAACCCAATCTAATGGAGTCAAAGTAATTAAATAATATATTTGAAAATAAGAATAATAATTAAATAATATATAAAACAGCATCCTGAATATAAACACAAGATAAATCTAGAGATATGCTGTGTATCTTAGTATAAATGTATCAGGAACATCACCATTTAAGTGCTGGAATACAAAAGGTTAAGTGATTACACAAAAACCTAACTTGTGTTATTCACTTAAAAATAATATAAATCATAATTTATCATTTAATCCAGGGGGGAAAAGCCCCCCAAGTTTGATAATCCATCTCTTTTCTTTAGCATTTAAAATTTGATGCCAGCCTGTTTTGAATGATCGATTACCTGTGATGCAATCAATAATAACAAATGAAAATTTAGTAGTGGAATGCTTGATGGTGTGTCTGTAAAGTGCATTGGTCAATCTCTTATTTCTGATATCTCCAAGATGTTCAGAAATCCTGATACGAAATTGTCTGGATGTTTGACCAATATAAAATGCCTGGCATGTGCACGTAGCAAGATATATAATCCAGTCCGAGCTACAATTACCAAAAAATTGAATGTTATATATTTGTCCCATATTTTTGCTGGTAAAACTGGTTGTTTTGAAAATATAACTACAAAAACTGCAGTGTCCACATGGGTAAATGCCTATGAGTTTGTCACCAGTAAGTGTCCTTTGTGTAAGATGATCATCCATTGCTCTAGTTCTTTTATAGTGTGAGAATAATGAGCCTAATGTTTTGCCTTTCCTATATGAAAAGTAACATCGTTCCCCTAGGTAGTCTGACAAAAGGGGATGTGAGTTGAGTATGTTCCAATGGTTGTTGATGATATTAACTAGGTTTCTACTATTTCTGCCATAGGTCATAACAAATCTGCAAAGATCAAATCCCTGATTTCTGGATCGAGTGTTGTATTGAAGGAGGGAATCCCTGGATTTAGTATGACTGAATTGGATTGCTGAATCAATGATTTGAGGGGAATAACCCCTGGACAAAAATCTTCTAGTTAAGTCCCTTTGATGGTTATTGAAATCATCATTTGAGGAACAAATTCTTTTAACGCGCAATAATTGAGATTTAGGTATATTTCTGATTATGTGTTTAGGATGGTGACTATCCGCATGCAATAGAGTATTGTACTGTGGGAATTTTCTGTGAACAGACGTTTTCAGTGTATTATCAGACTGCCTTGTTAGGTGAACGTCCAAGAAATTAATTTCACTCTGATTGTATTCAACAGTAAATTCAATACCCCAGATGTTTCCGTTCAAATGCTCAATAAATTCCTGGAGGTATTCCTGACCTCCTTTCCATACTAGCCAACAGTCATCCAGGTACCTCTTCCATATATCCATTTCTGGTAAATAAATATTATGCATAGGATCATAAATGATCTTTTCCTTGATGTAACCCATAAAGAGGTCTGCATAAATGGGTGCAAAAGATGCACCCATAGCCGTGCCTTGAAGTTGCCAATAGCAGTCTTGCTGGAAATAAAAGACATTCTTAGTGAGAATATGTTCCACCATACATATCAGTAATGTATTCATCCCAGGGGGGTATAGATTAGATTTATTTAGCCAAAACTCCAAGGCCATGAGACCTGCCCAATGTGGGATACTAGTATATAAGGAGGATACATCAAGAGTACACATCAACCATTCTTGTCTTGTCTTCATGGTCTGGGTCATGGCTGAAAAGGGTGCTTGGACCAGCCACACCAATCAGGTTAACAATAAAATAAAAATATATTAAATAGATCACATTGTATTTTAGCTACTGAGGTTATTATAGGTTATGAGATATTGTCAGACCATGAAGACAAGACAACGCATAATGAAATTACAGCAAACAACATCCATTACAGCATAATAATGAGAGCATTGAAATCCAGATATTACACTGGGAAGAAATATATTCCCAGCAGTAGGTCTGGAAATATTAAAAAGGTGGACTATATTCTAAATGCATAGGAATTATATTTGCACCA
Organism: Protopterus annectens; assembly: GCF_019279795.1. Classification (NCBI taxonomy): domain Eukaryota; kingdom Metazoa; phylum Chordata; order Ceratodontiformes; family Protopteridae; genus Protopterus; species Protopterus annectens. The sequence continues at coordinate 1,011,082,813 of NC_056731.1, read as the reverse complement.
GCAATACAGCCTGGTAATCTAAATGAAGTCAACAGACTAAGCAAAAATCAAGTCAGGAGATGAAAGACCAAGCTAATGTAGCTGCCAAGGTGAAGTGCTGAAAATACTACATATCCAAAGATGAGAAGGTGTTTCCATGTCAACAGACAATATATTGCGTAAATAATTCCAAAAAAACTATACAGCAGTACTCCACACTCTGCAAAATGTTCTGAAGAACATATATTTAACCTCAAATTTCCAAATAATATGCAATTAATCAGAAAGTAAATTAGATAGAGAGGAAGGTGAATATGCAGGGATCCACAGCAAGCCTCTTCCTTACCTGACTGGTAACTATTGTTATGGAATATGTTATACAGAAGATTTGTCACTCTTGATCACTTCTCAAATTGTTAGAAGTGACCCACTGGGGTGATGGTGTTGTCAGGATCAGGAACCAAGTATGTGGGCACAAAGTGTTTATTGAATGTTTTAGGCTTACAGATTTCTGTTCCAAAAAAAAAAGACTTGCCTGATAACTTGTAAGATAGGATGTGCTCAGTCATCCTGTATGAAATTTTTTGCTCCAATTAATATTAATAAAAATATCCTTAAGGAAAAATAAATTTTACAAATCTATGGCATGATAGATTCAAATTCACTCTTGCTGATCCGCGATTTTTAATGAGACAATGGATACGTGTGTTTTCAGACTCCAACACCTTGTGTTATGAAGCCTTTTGTAGGACGATGCATAGCTAGGCATTGGCAATCTTCCTGTATTCTCTGTCTGGAAGCAAGAATTCTAATATTGGCTGATAGTCAGAACAATATCTCATAATTTATAATATGTTATTAGACAAATCCACAGATCATAGTGTCCACCTTTCTGACAATGACAACACAAGCCTCTTTTTTAGAGTTAGATAATTAGGAAGTTGCATGAACGCCAACTGGGCATATGCAAAAAGTCATTTACTGCATCTCCCTTTTGTAATTCTAAAGCTTGTAGATGTGTTTCTTGAAACTGTGAAAAAACTATGAAAATGCAGGAGAGAAGCAAATATCAAACATTGGTTTACGCTAAAGTATATTGCATTTTTTGCAGGGTGACAAGCTCATTTTCACCCCCTGATATTGGAGGTATAATCACCAAACATATAAATAAATATATATATATATATATATATATATATATATATATATATATGTTCTTGTTGGTCGTTTGGCTTTTTCCTGGTAAGGGGTCGCCACAGCGGAACTCCGGTCCGCTAATGATTGGCAGTACATTTTTACAAAAAGCTGAGGTGCCAGCTCGATGCCCAACCTTCAACAAAGGCATGCCCATTTATGCATGCATGTGTTTCGAGCACTACCCAACCATGAGGAGGACATGCAGACTCCACACAGAAGGTGCTCCCAAGCCATGCCATGAATCGAATGCGAGAACCTCTTGCTGTGAGGTAACAATGCTACCGCCATACCACCGCGGCATTTATATATATATATATATATATATATATATATATATATATATATATATATATGATATATCGCAGAGGAAAAAGGAAATTCTGAGAAATGGCAGTCTCAGATTAAGTATTACACAAGTTTTTCACATTCAAGCCCCTTTTCCATGACTCAGTCTACTGAGTCTCAGAGTATGAAACAGTTACCACTTATAATTGTGGCCTGACACACCATTATGTCTCATGTAGTATAACCTGATCAACTTAACAACTTATTATTTATACATGCACTCTTGTAAAAGTTAATTTATAAATGATTGGGTTTATATCCATTGTAAACCTTACAGTTCTTATAAAAACAGTTTTGGAAATGCAGTGTATGATATAATATATAGTGTAGCAACATGCCAAGTTTGTGTCTTCATGCCTGCCCTTACATTTGCCCTCCATAGTTCCTTCCCTGTTTACCTACCCAGGAATCAATTAAATTCTCAATTCCCTCATCTCCAAAAAATAAAGAAAATGTACTGATATGGATATTGATTAGACTTGTATCGCAAAATGTATTTCAGTTATTTGCTAAGCATTATAGTCAGGAAATGCTTGAGATTGAAATGTTTACCTTTTTGCAGTAATCTCAGTAGAGCAGATGGTAGATATCTAGACTGCTTTATAAACACTAGAGTAATTCAGGGAAGGGTTATAGCTCACTCTTTCTGGTCCCTTTTAGGAAAGTTAAAACATCTGTAGTGCATAAGGACTGAAAAGCTGAGCCTGCAACCAAAATATTTAGTCTATGCTAACCTCGTCTTTGGTAGCAGCAATTTTCATAAGGAGTGGGCACTTATCAGTTACTGGGTGGCTTAATGGACAACTCTCTTGCTTTTAATTTACTCCTGTTCATAGACAGATGAAGCGGACAGTATTACTTTATGATTTCTTTCATATTTTTAGCTGTAGGACTAAGCTGTTCTTTATCTGAATAATGCCATGCAGTTTTAGGTCTTTAGGGCATTTAAGCTGAAAACAGCATAGCCTACTTGTATGCAGCATCTCTCTCACTCTCTCTCTGTGTCTTATATGCGTGCGTGCACACACACACACACACACACACACACACACACACACACACACACACACACGTTTTTGATCTCCCAAACCAGCCAGCTAGCAATGCCTGTCAACTGCTATTCAGAAACTGCTTCAAAAGTAACAAGAGCTGAACTAATTCAGTTTCCATTTTTGTCTCTGAAAGGATCCCGCTCCATAAAGTAAAGTAATCCGATCACACATAATATCCATAGTGCATGCTCTCCATACATGTAATAGGTTTTCAAACCAATCTGGTTTGAGCAGGCTTGTACATCGTCATGTGGCAGGAACATTTGTCCATACTAGTAAAACAAAATAAAATGCTCTGCAAGGTGAAATTAATATTGTGGCTGTTCAGTCCGTATATTTACATAGCAAATGTTTATTTTTTGTTATTCTTTTATTGAGTTTTGTCATTGGCAGATGAATAGTGACTGAAAAAAAATCATAGTTTAATTACTATTTTTACCGTTATCAAAACAAATAATGCCCTAGTGACAAATTTGACCAACAGGGCACAAGCTCATGTAGTTAAAACCAAAAATGTTCCCAGGATTCTATACTTTTTCTCTGTCATCAGTTCCTGGTAGCACTATTTTCAAGATAAGCCAAGAGTTTTGAAACAAAAGCCAGGGGATGTCTATTTTTATCTCCTTAGGACATACTGCCAAGTCTAAATGCTTCCTCAAGAAAAGTTCTTGTCACTTCTAAACTATTTTCTAGATGAGAACACACATTGCAAAACCACTTTTTTCCACTGCATTTCTGACACTAAAATGCCATTTCATCACTGGCACAAAAACGAAGAAGCATAGTTGGATAAGGAATGCAGCTTTCTTCTTTCGAGATTTCTTAAAACTTGATCATTTTTGTATTTGTCCTTAAGCTCCTCAACCCAGAAGATCATGAGAACTTCAGTGCCAATGTCTTAGAATCTAGTATGTGCAAGATGTTCAGGGTTAAACACTAGGTAGACACAGTCAAGGTAATGCCAGCTAGTTTGGAGGAACTATTAGCATCACAAGATGCTCACTGAAGTCATTTAGTATTTATGAAAGGCCATGGGATTAAATCCTTGCAAATTTCCTGCACTCAGCAAGCAAAAGTAAGGAGTACACAAAGTAACATAAATAAATCATGTTAAATCTTCAAGGAACGTAAAGCATACTCAGCTTCTGTGGCAAAATTTATTGTAGGAAAGAAATGTCTGTTAGCAAACAGGCTTGAATAATGTTGACCTCAGTTAGTGAAAAAGGAGTGGCAAAAAGGCAAGGCATTCCACTAAAATTATAACAGCTGAAAAAGTCATGACACTGAATTAAGTATTCACATGTACCTTTCTTTTTATAAAACAAAGAAACAAATTTGAGCATCAATTTGCAAAGTGATATAAGGCAATGACAGAGATTATCTTATGAATGCTTGAAATGGTGATCAGGTATAATGTTTTAAAATAACTGTTAGTGGATGAAGTGAATGAACAACATGTTTGTTTTAGAGTTGCATGGAGTGCAGTATTACTTTATGGGATTGCAAAACCAATTGGAAGAAATAAACAAGCAAACAAACAGACAAAGAAACAATCACTAAGCAGTATGCTATCTTTTTCAGATATGGCAGACTACCACCTGCTTACATAACATTTCTTTTGTTATTATTTTCCACAATCCCAAGTTTGATATTTAGCCAAACTTTTTTTTCCGAAACTAAAAATATCATGCAGTGTTGAAATATGACATTGCTTATACAAAAATGTGTATGTCTTCAAATGCACAGACAGGCTCACCAGATACCTATAAAGACCAAACTTTCCAATCTTTGATTGATATTCATTCTATAACTAGATGAATCTTTTGTCACCACCTTTGTGGTATTTGTTAAAAGAAAGAGAAGGACAAGATTCTAAATGACTTACTTTCACTGTAAGTGACTCACAGTAGCGTAAGTCTAATTTATGGATAGGTCTTACACATGAGTAAGTCACTTACACTGGCAGCAGTTCTTTTAGAATGTTGCTCAGCATGTTAGCCATAAGCTGCTCTAGTGTAGTAGGATAAAGCTTTAACAGCCCAGTCGACCCAAGTTTGCTTAGCATCTGAGGCAACTGATATAGTAGCTGGGAGGAATGGGTGTGCTCAATCAGGGTGGCTGGGTGTGCCCAATCAGGGTGGCAGGGAGTTTATCTATAATGCTCCCTTAGGAGAGGCATGGTGCAAAGAGAGGAATTTGTCTTTAACATTGATTGATGAGCATGGGAGGTGGGGCAGGGAAGGCTTAAGACATATAACTAACACCCCTAGACAGAAGCTAAGATTGCCTCCAGACACCCTTAGGGTTCGCAACCAGCTCCAGCAATATTAGAGTAAGTCTGGGTTGAGGAGGGGAGTTTAGTCAGGTTGATAGACCTAGCATAGATGTGGAACAATGGAGGCTGGACCAGTGAAACTGTCCCAAAGGAGGACCAAAAAAAAAAAACTGAAGTGATAGCCGTATTTCTCAAGACTTATCAGTTGTATACTACCTACGTATATTTAAAATCCACAAATATATCCCAAAGGATTCATTAACAGTGCAGCTGATCAGCAGTCAAGCTAACAATATTTCCCTTCTAGTCTGATAAGCAGCATTGCTAATTAGATATGCATGTGGCCAATGTACTTAAGACTAGAAGCCTCCTCATGGCCAAAGCACCAGTTTTTGGCTAGATCGTAATATGCCACCTCACAGCCACATCTAAATACAAACAATAAGCAATGAGCATGTTCTAAAAACCAAAGTAGCCAAAGTGAGTGCTCACTCACAGTTGTTTACCGATGTTATCAATACTAGCAGATTCATACATAACTACACGAGTAATGGAAAAGTCAGTAAAACAAAAACTGAGGCTGGAGTTGAGCTCACTAACAGAAGTCATGGAGAGGGTGATCACTGAAGTGCAAAGTGAGTTCATAACAAAACTTATGGAAAGGTAGTCCATTATGTGTAAGACAATATGAATATTTTAAGGAAGTGAAGTATCTATGGAAAATGTGGAATATAAAATAATGCAATAATGTGATGCAACAACATGCAACGTACCTAACAACAATAGGGAGTATTAGCCATTCACTGATACTGTGCCATGAATGTAATTAAAAATGAAAATTTGCTTGATCTGTGGTAGATCAGTGTAGCATGCATACCAGTATATTCGTGTTGTAAAGTAAAAGTGAGACACTACAGACATCATAGTGCAAGGAGTGATTGAAAGCACATACCTTGAAAATGTATCACATGAACAGGTGGATTGCAACAGAAAAAGTGACAGTCAACAAGTGAACTGAAGCAAGATCTCCCAATTTACAATTTGTGATGGAATTGCCTTAGCAAAAATAGCTAGTGAAGCACTCATGTTGTGTGGGCCCTACTCCACATCACACATTCACGCATAACTACACAGATCAATCAAGCAAGTCATTATAGCCATTAAAACCACATATTCCACAAACACCCATCTCAACAGTGGCAGATGAATCCACATAAATAATTTGTGTAGACAACACCAACATTCCTCACATCGCATACACACACACACACACACACACACACACACACACACACACACACACACACACACACACATATATATGACAGGATAGATTATATTCATGAGAATGTAACACATGACAGCACTAGTAGAAAAACACTCAGGGATGAAATTCAGCCCCTGCCTATGTCATTGATATGTCCTTGACCACTGTATTAGCAGGATATGTCACAGAAGCTGTGGTAGCAAAGGTGATTAGAAATACACATTTCTGGGGAATGAAGTAGGTGGTATCAGGACAAGCAAAATGTGCATACCTTGATTTTAAGCCAGACTTTGTTTGAGTATAGTTTTATCAGAATGGTGTATCAGCAAGGCATACTACCAAAGAGTTCACAAAACAGTGGACTGCAAAATATATGGCTGATAGGACAGACAAAATCCACATATCTGGGTTCAACCACCTGCATTTTCACAATGAGTTTGCAAATTCATAACCATGAATAAGCTACACCATAGAAAAGGCCATACTGAAGAATTGTGAATACACACGCCATGTAAATTTAACAGTAATGTTTCTGACTGTAAAATGAACAGGGAAAAATGACATAGATTGCATGGGTGGGGAATGAAACCTGCCATCTGTTGTACAATCACTGCATGATTTTATTAAGGCAATTAATATTTTAAATGCACACATCTTGTTACCACATTTTACACTTATATGGCACATTACTAGTATATGATAATGACAGCTGTCAGCATTTCACAAGGACAACCATTATGGAATTAAACCCTAGACTACATAAAAGATATTGAACACACCAGCATATTAGTAAGTCACATCACAAAAGGAGTTATCATAAAATTAAAGTTTCACACACATTTCCAAGGAATGTTAAAATACTGTGAAGCACCATATACCATGAACCTTGTTCACAACATGTGACAATCATGGACTCACTATACTCCCTCTAATGTATTAGCAATGTTCTTGTCAAGTTAGGACACTTGACAGTTATGATGATGCACCTATTAATGTAAGCTTGTATATCTGTTGCCCAGTGTCCTGCATCAGCTGACTCTTTATGTGCTTGACTCAAATATTTCCTTAGTGTGTCATATAACATGAGATGTATCATTCTTCTGTGCTTACATAAGGATATCAATATACCTTCTGCCACTGGCTGTACAAATTACACCAAAGACAGATGATTTGTTTAGGTTTTGCAACCTTTTTACCCATATATGTGTTGTGATAATGCCAAAGGAAAGTTATTGTTTTTAATGTGGTTCACTGTTACATTGTGACTGTGCAATATTGACACTGATTATTGCTGAACAGCATACATGCAAACATAAGAGGATCAAAATACACATCCTACTGTAATGACACAGTGTAGATGTACAATGCTAACTGTATTACCCACTATGTGTTGCACCTTTGAATTGCAAGGTACGGATTGGGTGTCAAACTCTTACCATGTACAGTTCATTGTATTCAAGATGCTGCCTGCCTCACTCATGTTCTTATTACTTTGCACTAGCTACTAACACCACAAAACAAGTTCTACAACAATTATCAGAAAGCACACAAAAAATGATTATCAACAGAGTGGGAGTGAATGAATATGCCCATCGTTTAAAGTACAACACTTAGGGAATCAAAACTCTCAATGTGTCTCATCTTTCATTATGTCCCTGTTGCATGTCACCATTTACTTTATACATTGACTGATCATACACCTCATTGCATTTGAACCCCTGCCTGCCTAACTTGTGTTCTCTTACTTTGTGCACTAGTTACAGATGAAGCAGAACAAATTAAACAGCAATTGTAGAAAGCACCCATTTGAACTGATATCATCAGCAGAGTGTGTGCATTTGAATGAATATAGCCATGGTTGAAAGGGAGCCTAATGTTTAGAGGTCAAAATCCTACAATTAGAAATATGTCACATGCTGTCTGCTCATTAAGTCATTATTTCATGTAGTCAATTGCTTTACACATTGAACCATTGTATGCCTCACTGTATTTTATCCCCCAGAAGATTAACGCATGGTCTTTTGACTTGTTTACTAGCAACTGATGCCACAGAATAAGTTACATCACAGATGTCAGAAAGCACACATTTAAGGGGATGTCCTGATCAAATTGTGTGTGTGTGCGTGTGCGTGCATGTGCATGAATGGATATGGATGGATATGGCCATGGTTAAAAGGGAATACAATACTTGGGGGATCAAAAGCCACAACCTGTGAAACTCTCATGTCATTTGTTCATTAAGTCATTATTGCATGTTACCAGTTGCATTGCACAGCGATACTGCCTGCACCTCACTCTCTTCAATCCCCTGTTGACCTGACTCACTTAACTTGGGCACTAGCAACTGATGTGACAGAACAAGTTATATAGCAGTTTGTAGAAAGCACACATTTGAAGGGAGTGTTACAATATTGTGGGAGACTGCCAAATGAGCAATGTTAAGCAGACATTTGTAATCAATGGATCACAACCTTCTACATACATTACTGACAATTTGAACATCACATCAGGAGTACATTGAGCCATGGAAGCTGTTACAGTTAAACTAATAAATGTGTACTTATGCTAAAATCAGTATCGCGTTTTATTGTGTATTGAGTGTAAGATCAGTTGTGCAACAGTCAGCATATCATTAGCATGAAAGACTTCTCTTCAGCTTTTGCCATAGGAAGTGACCTGTCAGTTACCATTTCCTAACTGCAAATAGCAAGTCTGCTCTCTAATAACTGTTGCACTTCATTTGACATACAAAGAGAAATTTGATTTAAAACCCATTGTCCATGTTCCTGATGTGATATATGTGTTGACTAAGATGAAAAGTTGAGTAGTTGAGTAGTGGTGTGTGTGTGTGTGTGTGTGTGTGTGTGTGTGTGTGTGTGTGTGTGTGTGTGTGTGTGTGTGTGTGTGTGTGTGTGTGTGTGTGTGTGCGTGTGTGTGTGTATGTATATATATATATATATATATATATATATATATATATATATATATATATCCAACAAAACACAGCAGCTACACTTCTGTCGGTAAATACTGCGCTGAGTAAAACGATAAGTAAAACAATGAAAATGAAAACTTCAGCATCAGTAACCATGCAGGTTAACAAAGTCACTCAAAAAGAATATTCCAAGATAAACGTGGTTAACAAACAAGACATAGAACGTTTATTGTGCACTCAGACGGTAAGCGCTTTCACACTTGCTTCTTCAGACCATAACACCCTGAGTACCTAAACAGTTACATTTAAAAACATAGTTGCCATTCAGAGCAACGCGCCCTAAAGTGTCATTTCCTTCACTAATTTTGGTATCGTTAAGAAATATAAATCTGTAATATCAAAACCAAAACGCTTGAACGCGTAAACAATGCTTCCAAACATCTTAAGAAGCAAACTGTCACTGACAAATTTTAAAAAACATATTCGATTGACAAAATCAAAATATACAAACTAATAAACACTCAAACTCTAGAATGTAAAATAAAATCAAACCTAATCCTTAAAAAACTATTCAATTACAAATGCTTACATAAACTCTAAACAGATTTAACTTCCTTTCTAATGGCAATTTGGCAGACCACGTATATTAACAATGTAACGCATATTGCGAATGCATAGCGTAATATAATTGCAAAAATACTGACAATTGTCTAATATAAGGAATAGGCTACATACCTTTACTTAACGCCTAATCTAACTTCTCCTATATATAGTAATGTATACTCAAACATGTATACTATAAAGAACAAAGGTGTAGTCCTCGTAAATTATGCTAAAATTCATAACTTGTTTCTTATATTCACGCCATATATTTAAAAATTCCTAATTACGATAAAACATGACTGCGCTAATGCTGTCGCTAACTAAAAAATAGAACCACGAATCTACATTCACCTTAATAAAAGAACCAATAGTATCAAAGTACATCAAAATGCATTAAAGCGTATATCACATATATAGAAATGCATGAAGTTAAAATAAACAGTATATATATATATAAATACATATTCAAAAATATAAATATGTAAAGTCATGGCTAATCAAAGCAATGCCATCTAAATTTGGACAATACAATAAAGCGTATGTCCATTATCTAACTACTATGACTATTAAACTGAATCAGAGTAATCAATAAAAATAATGAGACTACATTCATCAAAAAATCTATAAATATAAATACACGTATAAATTTAAGCGAACCTCTTAGTTAATATAAAACTAATATAAAGTTAATTAGGGTGCATTAATAAATTAACACGTGCATACCAACGATCAACACATAAAGACTGCTGATAATAATCAATGAATTGTGATAACATATAAAGACAAAAATAAACAATGAAAAATAATTAATAAAAATGTACACACTATATCATGCTACATAAGCATACAAAAATGTAGGTGTATAAAAATATATCACCTCCTACCTCTATAAACATAATAGATATTAAGTCTGCCGAGTGCAAAATCAATGGCTATCAAACAAATACTATCTGTACGTCTCCATATAGAGATATGTGGCTAACAGTGAGAAGTCAGAGAGTGAAGTTACATCTGACTTCACATCTGCAAAAATAAATTGAATCTAGTAGCCATCACAAAAAATCTCCTTATCAGCTAACATTACAAGATGTCACAACTACTGATAAAATATAGAGGATATATTTATCTGATCTTGAGATTCCTATTACGAAGTACTGGTTTGATGGAAATCCTTTCATTCAACCCTTTGCCTGCATCTGCCCGAAGGCGGATGATCCATTTCATCTCTTTCTCCTCAGTGATATTGTTAGTATTACCACCACGAGGGTTAGGGGTGATGATTTCTATCACCATAAACTCAAATATATGTTCTGAACCTGTGGACATAACATGTTTGGCAAGTGCATTGGTAGCTGTTCCTGTCCTGATGTTATACAAATGTTCCCTAATCCTATTCTTAAGGAGTCTGTCAGTTTTACCTATATAAAATGAACAGCATGCTACACATGAAGCCAAATAAACAACATGTTGAGAGTTACAGCTAGCTGTGCATCTAAACCTATATTCTTTCTGTATCAGGGTGAATGAAAACTCCTGTGCTATTAATGAGAGAACAATAATTACATGCTCCACAGGGAATAGTCCCTGCTTCCTTAAGGATTTCTCTCTCAAACTGCATATGACACAACATCCTCTTGATTTTCCTTTTATTTTTATACCTGAACTTGGGCTTATCATCTACAAGTTCCGCTATTTGGGGGTCAGTCAATAAAACATCCCAATGTTTCCTAAAAATATTATAAACCCTGTTCTTATCTTCAGTATAGAACATAGGTATTCTAATCTCCTTCAGATTATGTTCTTTGGTACGGGACGATCAAACAATTTCGTCTGAAAAATAGGGTTTGGCTCTAGTCATTCTGAGAGAATCAATATCTCTTAACCCTACATGAAGATCTTTGTAGCTGTACCCCCTATGTTTGAATTTGTCTTTCAAGCAATTCAATTCAGTTACAAAACCTTCTTCTGTATTGTTCAATCTAGATACACGCATTGCTTGCCCCTTTACAACATTGTTAAACACGTAATCAGGGTGCATGCTGCTCCTGTGTAGCAAAGAATTTCTATAACAATCCTTCCTATGAACATGAGTATCAAAAGACCCATCTCCCAGTCTCTCTACACTAACATCCAAAAAGTCAATTTTCATAGCAGAAGCAACCATGGTGAATTTCAGATAATTAGTAACTTGATTAATCTGATACACAAACAATTCAAGCTGATCAAGTTCCCCTTTCCACAGGAAGAACATATCATCAACAAATCATTTATAGAACAAAACGTTATCCTTGTACAGTGCCATCTCATATAAAACCTCCTCTTCCCATGAAGCAAGAAACATGTTGGCGTAGCTATTGGCACAAGGAGTGCCCATAGCTATGCCATCACGTTGTGAGAATAAAGTCTGTTCAAACATAAATATATTATTCTCAAGAACAATTGTCAAAAATAGACATAATAAATCAACCAATCCAGTACTATAATCACCATGCTTCTGCAGATAACGTTTGACAAATTCCACACCTTCATAATTCGGTATGACAGTAAAGAGAGACTGAATATCAAGTGTAACCAATATAAGTTCTTCACAACCATTCAACGTATTACTACAAAATGAATAAAGGTCTCTCAAAAAATGTTGGGAGTCCCTCAAGATGTTTAAGTTATTATTAATCAATGGGCGTAAATGGTTTTCTATATATACTGACAAAGTCTCAGTACACCAACCCCTCCCAGAGACAATAGGCCTCATGGGTGGGTCGGTTCCATTCTTGTGAATTTCAGGTAGCCCATGGATTTATATAAACGTATAAGTGAAGTTAAGTAAATCTTTATCTGCACTTTTTTCAAATAATACACGATTTAAATTAATTTGTTTGTGTTGCATTGAGCAATATCTAGCTGGAAGTTGTGACTCTGTTTTTCAGTTAAGGCTTGTTAAAAAACCTGCATAGCCATTCATAAGTGGGGGTAGGTCCCTTCATTGTTATTCAGTTTTTCCTGCATTATAAAAGTGGTACAGTTTGAAATATTTTCTGCTTAAACTGTGAGCTTTGGCCAGCTAAGACATGCATGCAATCAGTTGAACGTATAAGTGAAGTTAAGTAAATCTTTATCTGCACTTTTTTCAAATAATACACAATTTAAATTAATTTGTTTGTGTTGCATTGAGCAATATCTAGCTGGAAGTTGTGACTCTGTTTTTCAGTTAAGGCTTGTTAAAAAACCTGCATAGCCATTCATAAGTGGGGGTAGGTCCCTTCATTGTTAGTCAGTTTTTCCTGCCTTATAAAAGTGGTACAGTTTGAAATATTTTCTGCTTAAACTGTGAGCTTTGGCCAGCTAAGACCTGTATGCAATCAGTTGAACGTATAAGTGAAGTTAAGTAAATCTTTATCTGCACTTTTTTCAAATAATTCACGATTTAAATTAATTTGTTTGTGTTGCATTGAGCAATATCTAGCTGGAAGTTGTGACTCTGCTTTTTCAGTAGGTCCCCACCCACCCTCCTTGCTTTTGTTTTGGTGTTAATCTTGTTGGCTTTGAAACTGCCCGCCCCTCTTGTAAATTTGCACTTAGATACTCCTCCTTGGCCCATCTCATTTGCTCACTCAAAGAAAAAAAAAAAAATTGTTGTTCTTTTTATGTGCATTTACTGTATTTGTGTTTCTTCCTACTTTATTTTGCTTTTGCGTCATCTTAAAAGTACTCAATTGTATTTATTACTGCTTGGTGTAACTCATTCTAAACCTTTTAGTTTAAGCACTTGGGCTTCAGACCAGTTGTTTTACATTAAGAAGGTTTGTGGTCTGCACTGTAGTGGCAGAATAGGTAGCTTACATCCTTCTAACTTGGGAACTGCTGACTGAGGGCTCAGTGTCTTTTATTCTAAAATTGTATTAGTTCTGGTTTAAGGACTTGGGCTTCAGGCCAGTTATTTTACATTAAGAGGGTTTGTGGTCTGCACACTTGTGGGAGGAGAGGCTGGACTCTGCCCTTCTGAGCTGGGAATTTCTGGTTAAAGGATTATAGTGCCTGCATATTTGAACTGCTTCTTACTGAAATTGGTACACCTTGTTTGCTGTAGCATCGACTAGATCCAGGCCTGCTGATTCCTAGCTTTGTTTATATAACTTGAGCACTAATCCAAGCATTCTTTAAAGTACTCAATTGTATTTATTACTGCTTGGTAGTAACTTGATTAAAGTGTAGCTATCATTCTAAGTCTTTTGGATTAAGCACTTGGGCTTCAGACCAGTTGTTTTACATTAGGAAGGTTTGTGGCCTGTATTGTGGTGGCAGCACAGGTAGCTTACATCCTTCTAAGTTGGGAACTGCTGATTGAGGGCTCAGTGTCTGTTATTCTAAAAGTGTATTAATTCTGGTTTAAGCACTTGGGCATCAGGCCAGTTGTTTTACATTAAGAAGGTTTGTGGTCTGCACTGTAGTGGCAGAACAGGTAGCTTACATCATTCTAAGTTGGGAACTGCTGATTGAGGGCTCACTGTCTGTTATTCTAAAAGTGTATTAGTTCTGGTTTAAGCACTTGGGCTTCAGGCCAGTTATTTTACATTAAGAAGGTTTGTGGTCTGCACTCTTGTGTGAGGAGAGGCTGGACTCTGCCCTTCTGAGCTGGGAATTTCTGGTTAAAGGCTTATAGTGCCTGCATATTTGAACTGTTTCTTACTGAAATTGATACACCTTGTTTGCTGCAGCATAGACTAGATCCAGGCCTGCTGGATCTAGCTTTGTTTGTATGCCTGTTGTTTGTTTGCTTGTTATTTCCCTGAAATGCTAATTCCACCTAAAATGCAGCTTTTCAGCACTTCTGTGGATCCCTAGTGATATCTGCATTGCTTACTCTACTTATTTCCTTGTTTCACTTGAAAAAAAGTTACTGTTGTTCGTTTTTGCATTTAAGTTACCTGTAACACAGTCTCAGGCTACACACTCAAGTGCGCTAGCCTCCTCTCTGTATTTAAAGTAATTTAAGCTCTGCATTTCTGTTGTTTCTGAAAAAAATCCTTGTTTTCCCACCTTTCTGAACTAGTCTAGTCCAGTTTTCAGGCTTTGCTGAATCCAGCACTGTGGTAAAGGTTCCTGTGTTGCCCATATCATACTTGGATAGTTAGGTGGCCTCCTTGTTCACTGTGAGAGGGGGAACTCTCAGCAGCCTATCTGTCCCTGTAGGAGTGGTCCCAGCCCAGCAACTTGTAGCTCATTGGCCATTTTGGGCTAATTTCTATCCTTTTTGATCTCCCTGGTATAAAAACCACTTAGCGTGGTTTTGCGCATCACCCAGCACTGTTTAGCTGCAGTTAAACTATTCCAGGCTCCACGAAGTTGGCACTTCAGTTTTTCCCTTGAAACTTGAAACACTTCAACCCAGCACTAGGAATAAGGCAATTTAAGACCGGCACTTACTAAAACTCACTAAAACTAGCACTAGCTTACAGCTTGTACTTCAGCCCTATACTCAGGAGGTATAAGGCTCTTTACTTATCCAATCAGCAATACAGTCCCAACCATCTATTCAGGCATGTTCAAGGGACAGCTTCAGGTGTGGTCTCTGGTCCAGCTAGTGAATCTGGGCATCCTGAGGCAATGTTACAATTGTCTCATGTACACAGACAACCCTCTCCTCCTCCCAATCAACACAAAAATATGTGAAAGATGCAGCTACACAGCCAAACTGGAAGCTAGGCTCTCTCAACCCACGACTGGATCAACCAGTCACAAGGAGAGGGGCAACACTAGCACCACATTACCAGACTCACATAGACCAGCCATAGCTGCACCAGAAAACAACTCTCAGAAACATGCAAAAACATACTTGGAGGCTCTAAATAAGAACATGCCTAAACAACAGAGACCTCCCAAGCATACACCCAAGCAACCCCCACCCCACAACAGAAACCAGGTAACACATACGTCACAACATCAGTGTGCCAAGCAAAAACAGCCCCTAAGGCTAAATAACACACTAGTAATCGGTGATTCTATCATCAGGCACACAGACGTCCCACTCACTAGACTGAACAAGGAGAAGGTTACCATAAGCTGCCTGTCGGGTGCCAAAATCCACCACATAACACATGCACTCAGGTCACTCCACAACAAGTACAAATATGACTCTGTCATTGTACATGTTGGCGTAAATGACCTGAAATGTACCTCCCTGGACTACAAGAAAAGAGACATGGAGGAGCTCTCTGACCATGTAGCCCAGGCTGGTATGACTCTGACTCTGAGTAGCATCCTGCCCTCACCCAAAATGATACCAGCATACGAAGAAAAAATGATCAGTTTCAACAATTGGTTAAACTACTGGTGTCATTCAAAGGGGATCCAGTACTTGTCAGCCTGGGACGACATGCTTGAAAAGCCACGTTGCTTCGCCAGAGATGGCTTGCACCTGTCGCCCCTGGGCTTTCGAATACTGGCTGAGACTCTTGCCGTCCCAATACTGCCTTTTTTAGGCAAGGCTCAAAAGACAAACCTGCCTCCATAAACAACAATAATAAACAAAAACTGAGGGTAATGCTGCTCAATGCCAGAAGTCTAAACCTCAAAATGCATGCACTCAAGGCTCTCCTTAGTATGGAAGAAATTGACATATGTGTAGTGACAGAAACCTGGTTCAAGGCTCCAGAGAGCACCCCAGCACTACCAGGCTATAACTCCTACCATACCTTTAGGTCCCAAAACCAGGACCGGAACACAAAAGGAGGGGGTGTGTCCATATTCATCAAGAACACCCACACCTCCAGGTTAGTAGCACAGCACGCGGAATCTGAGACCATCCAAGTGCAAATGACAGCGGGTAAATTGACTGTTCAATTTATAGCTTGCTACAGATCTCTCACCTTGTCTCAGGACACTCACGCAGCATTCCTGAGAACATTAGAAAGTATGATGATTCTACCCAACACCATGCTACTGGGTGACTTCAACTATCCAAACATTGACTGGGAAGCTACTCAAGCTCAAACGCCCTAGCCCAATGCTTCCTTGAGTTTATAAACTCAAATGCCCTTGAACAGCTGGTCACTACTCCCACAAGAGGTGACAACATACTGGACCTGGTCATCACCAACATGGGGAACCTATGTTCCACACCTGAGGTAAACTCATCATTGGTAAGATCAGATCACAAACTAATCACACTGGACATCCACATCCCGACCCCCCCAGTCAAGGAAATCAAGGTAAAAAACTTCTCTAAAGCCAACTTCACACTCCTTAAGACCGAGGTGGGAATTTCAAAGCTCCCAATCAAATGGAAAATGATGACCCATCGGCAGAATCCTTTACAAGTGCATTCTATGAACACCTTCAAGAATGCATGGACCGAGCCATCCCAAGTAAAACCAAGACCAACTCCTCAAAAAAGAGTTAGCCAGTTTGGTGGACACCGGCCATAAATAAACTTTACAACAGAAAGAGGAAACTCCTGCAAGATAGAACAAAATCCCAAAATAAGAAGGCATCTCTGATTAACATCAGTAAAAAACTGCGCTCCCTCATTAAATCATCCAAGGCCAACTTCGAAAGAAAAATAGCAAATGACTCTAAGGATAACCAGAAGGCCTTCTTTAACTATGTCAAGAGTCTAGGGGCAAACTCTCAGATATGCTCCGAGCTAGTGCATAATGGCCATAAATACACTGAACCAACCGACATTGCCAACATCCTGGCTGACAAGTTCAGTGCAAACTTCACCACTCCCTCTCCACCAAAGGGGCTAGCACCCATCACAGAAGAATGTGGCGCTCCAGATATCTCAGACACACAAGTAAAGACAGCCCTTGCAAAGGCCAAAAACACAGCATCAATGGGACCAGATGCTATCCCAGGTTGTGTCTTACATGAGCTTCAAAATGAACTAACCCCCCATCTCGAATCACTATTCAAACTCAGCCTCTCTACAGGCTATGTACCCAAAGAATGGCGTACAGCAACAGTCGTACCACTCCACTAAGGTGGTGCCACAACTGACCCTGGGAACTATCGCCCTATAAGCTTGACTAGCTTGGTCTGCAAAGCCATGGAACGCATTATCATGGAGCTCATTAACAGGGACATTGGGAACCCCACCCAGTTCGGCTTTGTTAAAGGCAGATCTTGCCTCCTGAACTTGGTTGACTTCTTCGAAGCAGTCACTAAGGCCATAGATGAAGGGAAGGTGGTCCACACAGCATATCTGGACCTCGCTAAGGCGTTCAACACCATCCCATACTCAGGAATCATAGACAAACTCACCAGCTTAAATATTAATCCCTATGTCACGAGATGGGTTACCAACTGCCTCTCAGACAGAACCCACATGGTAAGAGTGGCAGGCGCCATGTCTGACTCTAAACCAGTCACAAGCAGAGTCCCACAGGGCTCAGTCCTGGGACCCCTCCTGTTCAGTATATATTTCTCCAAAGTACAGGCAAAGGCAGAGGGACTGTGGCTAACCAAGTTCGCAGATGACTGTAAATTGGGTGCAATAATTGACTCTCCAGCTGACACAGACATCCTGCAAAAGGGTCTCACAGAGACAAACACCTGGTGTCAAAGTCACAGCCTCAAGCTAAATGCCAAAAAATGCATAGTAATCCCATTTGGGAAAAACAAAGTACCTACAAACTACCACAGAGATGGGAATCCACTAAGTACAGAAGAAGTAATTAGGGACGGTACCCAAGTAGATAGCATGCTCTCCTTTGATAACCACATAGCCAAAATGGTCAGGAAATCCTTCTATGTGGCACACCTGATTACAAAGGGTTTCTCATCCAAATCCAAGGAGGTGATTGTGCCCCTTTACTCCTCACTCATTATACCCATAATAGAGTACAATGCCCCATTTGGGATGTACCTCACTAGACACCTGCAACAACTAGAAAGACCACAGAAGTACCTCACTAAGAGGATTAAGGGCCTTAAACAATTACCCTATGAAGCACGACTAAAAATCTCCAGCTCTTCTCAGTCGTTACCGTCTTCTCAGAGGTGACCTATGTCTGACCTATAGGGCCATGTCAAACCCTGAACTAATGGACATGCTTCACCTCAAAAAAATGAGATCCCTCAGAATCACTCGTTCTAGCGACTTGAACCTATGTACAACAATAAACAGGACATGCTGGAGGGATAGAGTCCTGTCCCAGCGACTCCCCTCACTCTGGAATAGAATCCCAATCCATATTCGACAGAGCTCCTCTCTGACCCTTTTCAAGAGAAATCTTGATGAGTGGATGGGTAATCGTAAGTTCTACCTGGGGTCACTTCAGGAGCCGTGTTGACAGAGGCCTAGGTTACTAATCTAATGGGGAGGCGAAAGCCATCACTCTGTGGCTAGACTTATAAATGCCCATGGGCAGATAGCCTAGTACTTACCTATGAACCTATGAAAACATAAATATTATGCATTTGTGGGAAATGGACCACCATCCATCATAACACTTGTGGCTGCACAAAACAGTAAATATAAGTTACTTCTTCACCTGGGCAGAAGATGATATTCTGAATCCTCAGCCTTCACCTTTGCGTAGTCATGTGATTTCATGTGTAGAATGACATTAATGACAAATTCTGTTTTGCTGTGTCACTATCTTTTTTCCTCTTACCTTAATTCATAACATGAAAATAAACTAATAAGTTATAGATGAAGTATGTGGTTAAACAGACACAAAAAATAGCTCATGCTATTATTCATTTTTATTTGTTAATCACCGAAATTCATTTAAAGACATTTAAAATATTTCCATCATAGCACATACACAGCCATTTAACCTCTTAATTAATGCAACAGTCTTCTTAGTTCTAGTACTATAACATTTAAAAATAGACTGGAATAACACCAAAGCTCTTTCTTTTTCTATAGTGGTAGGTACGGAACCCACAAGCACCTAAAACAGTTTCAGTGCATATAGATGTAACATGATGAGACACTTTTCCAGCTATGTTGATGGTGGCATGAAGAATTACTAACTTTCCTTTGCACAATCATGATAATTCTATTATGGACCACCAGTACTGACAGATTATGTCTTTCTGTATAAGTGCACCTGCTAATATAGAAACATAGACACATTTCACAAAATTAACCTGAATGTACCCTGGTGTTATCTCAGCTGCTCCTGATTCCTCTCTTTCTCTTCAGGAGCTGGACAGAAAGAGGTCATGACAAAAATCTGTATGATGTCATTCATTTGCAGGGTGTATGGATAGATAAATAATGTAATACTTACAGTACAGAGGTGGTAACCAGTCTTGAACCTAATCCTTCCATCAGCCAAGGAGTTCATACTTTCTATGTCTTCTGTCACTATAGTGGTGATGGTACTGCTCACCCAAGTGTGGGATCCCAGTAGTATTCCAGGCATCAGCCTTGTACTGATAGCTGATATAGCCCCCCCTCTTCCCTGAAGAAGACACTGGCTCTAATATTTGTGGAGGAGATGCAGAAATACCTTGGTCTTCTACTCGCATTACCACTGTGCAGTAAAAAGAGCAATACCTTCACCTTTAACAGCTATTAATCTCTCCTTCCAAGATGTTAGGAAAAATTGCACTGAATTGATGCACAAAAGAATTTTCCCAGTTTGCATCCTTTTGCTTAACAACAGGAACCAGGGAGAATTGCATTTATGAGATGGGTGAGGAAAGAAATATTATATATGTACTGTCCTGTTATGGTTACAGTGACACTTTAAGGTGGGAAACATGACAGCTCTCTATCCATCTGTTTGCTGCTGAGATTACATGATCAACATAGCCGGCCTTAGGTATATTCCAACTACGTGGCTGTCTAGGGTGCTGCTGTAGCAGAAGCACTTTCCAGTAATCTGGTGCTGTAGGTAGACTAGGACGGGGGCACCAGGTGGTGTTGGGGGGGGGGTGCTGTGGAGACCTTTTACCTAGGGCACCAGTTGAGCAAAGGGCAGCCCTGATGATCAACAGTGACTCCAGATTATCATAGTTAATCATAGAGTATCTACTGCATATGGTTTGACAGCTGTAACTTCCAGTGCATTTGCACATGCCAAGGCTGATAATACAAATATATTTGCATAGTTATTGTGACCACTGCTCAAATTGCCTCAAATAACACGTTAAGGAACTGGAACCTGTAAGTGCCCCTTTATTCTCTTTTTTTCCTAATAACTACCTGCACATGCCACAGAATAACTTTTAAGTTGTCAGGGAGCACACATTAGTACCTTGTTTGCCAAAGGTAAGGAAAATGCACACTGGGCAATGTTCAACTGTTTTAAGGCTTGAGATATGCAAACACTCAACATAATTTACTACAGATAAATAAATCACATGTGCAGAACAAAATATAAATGCTTTTAGAGTACAAATAATGATGTTAAACTTTAGTTACATCATTGTTTTCTGTCTGACATGCCTCAAGTTTAATCTTACTCATGTGATTGTCACCAAATCCTTATTGGAGTAGAAAGGGTTCTCTCCAGTTTTTTCCATGAGGTGGTAAATGTCATTTATACATAAGGTATTTCTGTCACTTTTGGTCAATGTCAAGTGTCACGCACTGAGAAACATAATTTTTTTTATTGTAATTCAGTCATTTGTATGATCATGCTGTGCTTGTTCTGAGTTTGCATCATAGTAAAAGTAATTAAGTAGAGCACAAATTAGGCATTGCATGTATCTTTCACAGGATAGGTGTTAATAATACATATCTCAGGTTACCACAGCAGTGGAAATCAATGAAAACTAAATTCCAGTGAAAGGACTCAAACCAGGTATAGCTCTGTCACAGTCTAACAAGCACAGTATTACACAGATATGTCACTGACATACTTGGACAATGTGTAAAATGATGATCATTGTAATGGAGTACATATAAAGACTAAAAACAATATTGTGTAAAAGCATCCCACCCTCAGTGGATTAGAACCATGAATGCAGTGCCCTGAAATGGAAGTTTTACATCATTAGCACACTGAGCCATAAAAGTTGTTACAGAGAATGTAATCACCTTAACATTACTTTGATTTTTTTAATATCAGATTTGCTTGCTGGTGCAAATGTGCTAAGCTCAGGTAAGCATCTGATTGCAAAGGCTTAATACATGCATATGAATTGTCTTTGCTTTTGCCATAAGATGCACGTCATTACCAAGCGTTATGCAAAGAATAATTGAGATAATCAAGATAAAAACAGAAGAAATACAAAATTAGTATATAGCCATTTGTGCCTATGTGTAATCTGTGTTTATGTATTTTATGGCCAGATCAAAGGTTGGAAATGAGAGGAAATGTCATAGAAGAATAGAGGAAGAAAGCTGATGGCTGAGCAGACAGTGGAATGACACAATAACATTGCAGTCATTTAGTAATATGCTTCTGATGCCACTGTAATGTATAAAACATGTCAAAACTCAATCCATCTGCTTTCTACTGAGAATACATGCTCAGTATACCACTTACAACTTCCTATGGTTAGGGATAGCATACCACTACTAACAATCTGTGATGTGTAGCCCAAGGAAAAGCCACCTCACCTCACATCATTATTATCATCTATTATCACTTTATCTACACCTACAAATCAGATTCACATAGACTACTTTAAATGAGGCAATTATATTTTTCTACAGTGTTATTTTGTTGAATTGACAGCATTTAGTACCATTTACCATGGCTATCAAGTAAAACATAATTGTAGCACTGCAATGTATGACAGACACTTGTCAACATGATGTTTACCTGGTTTGTGCCTCATGCAACTGGTGCAATTCAGAAACACACGTCATTGTCGGGGGGAGATGTACATGACGGGGAGTAGAGAGTGTCACTGCACTGTAGAAGAAGAATTCACTTTTGTAAGAGTAAAGTGCTACAGAATTATGTTTCCTTGACAAATGCAGTCTGAAAACTATCAGGTGTGTGTTACTTTTTGCATCCACCTCTTCGGTCAGTGTTAGCATTTAGGTGTGGTCTGGACTTTTAGGAGATATAAATGGCTGTTTCAGTTTTTTCTTCATTCATAGCTGAACGTTTATGAGCTCTCTGTTATACATTGGTCCACATGTATACTGGCCATGGTAGCATGTGGCACCATAAATTTGCTTGTTGCAAACTTAGTTTTCCATGTGCTATATTAATCTTGGTTACCTTCAAACGTGGATATACAGGATAATTAGTATTACAACTTGTTGTGTGACTGTGCATACTGTAACTTTTTTTTGATTGGAGTTTGTGTGCCTGATTATTTGACAGTCTTTTGTTGGGTGTGCTTGGGTTTAGACTAATGGAAATGCCGAGGGTTTTGGTGTTTTTTATAGATTAAGCTACTTTGCAGAGAGACCCGAGGAAGCCCATGATTTATATACTATCAGTACCATTTTCATTATTTTACAATGAGTACTGCACATGCAGGGTCATGGCT
Source organism: Protopterus annectens (assembly GCF_019279795.1). NCBI lineage: Eukaryota > Metazoa > Chordata > Ceratodontiformes > Protopteridae > Protopterus > Protopterus annectens. The sequence continues at coordinate 1,011,059,750 of NC_056731.1, read as the reverse complement.
GCTAACTGCTTTGCATTCTATTTTGACAGAGATATGCACAGAATGCAATCATCTACCATCAGATCCAGCCATATGCCTCACTTTCTGAGGCTGAGAATGAGGTGATACAATAGCCGCTCTGTCCCAAAGGTAGACTGCTCATCACTTTAAGCAATGACAAGCCCTTCAGTAACCATGTCTGTTGACAGGTTGTTCACAATGTGAATGCTGTCGCTGACCAGGCCTGCAGCTATCCTATGGTATGGTGGAGATCCAGTGACAATATCTGCAATGCCACCAACAGATCGGAGGACTTGACATGAAAAAAGTGGTGTGCTGTCTACTTTATCACCACTTACAGGAGTTGAAGAAGTGGCAGTACTCTTTCTGCAGAGTTCAACAGTGTTATGCTGAATGTTGGGGTCAAGGTAGATAACCCCCAGTGGTCTAGACAAATGAAGCACCATTTGCAGTTACATTACTGTTTATAGTACATATAACCTATTCTGTAAAGGTACATCTGACAATACATTTCACCAACCAGCTGCACAAAGTACTGGCATGATTGCATTTAGTTATCTTTCTTTATAGTCATAATGATAATTCTGCAGAGTAGTTGTGTTGCTTAAGCATACTTACACTGGATATGTTTTGTTTTGTCATAATCACAACTGGTACCAACACTGTGGAACAACTCCATCTGATGTTGGATGATGAGGATCCTTAGCCTCTGATGATGAAGATGGGGATGCTTAGGCACAGTCTAGGGTTGCAGAGCATATGCTGTACACAGGAAGTGTGAACCCCACATCTCTGCCTCAAAGTATGGGCAGAATCTGCCTGCTTGCATAGAACCATGACACATTACCATCTGAGAGTGGACAGATGGATATGAACACTGTAGATCAGAGAGCTGTGGTATTCTCAAATATAGAAATCACAGAACCTGCCCCCAAATATCATAGCTGGGAGGTACCACATGTAGATATGGGTGTTGCTAACTTTAGTCATAGGATATATGGTTATTTTACTCCCCCTGTGATTGGTGTGTCAATACCTGCCACTGAATATATGTGCAGGGCCATCACGGAGGCACAGGACAGCTCCAAGAGAACCTCATCAGAGATTGTGAGGGTAATTCAGACAGTTCATAACATATGGGACTGTATGAATAGTGTGTGTGTGTGTGTGTGTGTGTGTGTGTGTGTGTGTGTGTGTGTGTGTGTGTGTGTGTGTGTTTGAGTGTGACTCTTTGGATAGGATGAATCACTGAGTGGACCTTGCAGAGTTTGTTCTGGATTGTCTATTGAGATAAGAGACTATGCTTGAGGCTAGATACCTATAACATCCACAGATGGTAGCTGACCTGGCTGTGGAAAGGTGAGTTCCCACTACCACACTGGTAGCTCTTCCACTGCTACATCTGTGGTTGATATGCCTAGACCCAGGGAAGGCTGTTCCCATGGTCATCGTCATGCTGATACCTCCTACAACAGACAGCAGTTAGGGTAGCAGAGTACACGGACAGCTAGCCAGGGTTGCGGAAGAGCAAGTGCAACTCCTGACAAAACCAGTTCTTGTGTGCAGCGATTTGCATGAGAAACTGAACCTTCTGCCATGCATGACTTGGACTAGCCCAGTAGGCTACAGAGCAGCCTGGCCCATGTATTGAGGCTGTGTCCCTGCAGACATGTAATTAAACCACCATTGCCCATAGTTCATGCATCCCACACAGTGTGCCAGGCCCTTTGACCCAGTAACCCCCAACACACACCAAATCTCTACACTCTGACCAAAAACATGTACTCCTGTATCCCATCCACCACCTATGCAAATGGAGGTAATTGTTCTCTACCCTTATAACATCCTGACTTGGGCTGCCTATGTCTGACACACAGAGAGGACAGCCTATGTCTTGGGGACAGAGGGATCAATCTATATGTGGGAAAGTATAGTCTGGTGTTTTTGAATGCATCATTATTAATGTCTGCATTTTCCTGGCTCTTATATATTTATGTAGTTAATTTATATGCAATGCATTGCCTCTTAGCTAGTGTCATGGTGTATTGTGCATGCCTCCATCTGGCATGGTGATCCCCTGCTGCTTGCTCCTCCTTTGACTCCTAGACTGTCTCAGATAAAACTGTCTGTGGTGCTGGAAACTGCAGTCCCTAGCCACTGACACCCTGTTGCAGCTGCTTCCTCAATATTATATTATGTTGTGTGGCACAAACATAGTATTTTGCACATGTAGTGGAAGTGCACTGCAGTGCTCTATCAGATGTATCCAGGCAGTGGAACCATGACATCAGCACCCCAAATGCATGCTCTTGCTTTGTTGGGTTATGTGGATTTCTCACTGGAGTCACAAGCAAACATTTTAGGGCATATCTGACATCCCACATGAGACATCCCTATGGGAAGTCACTCTCCCACAAACTATTGGCAATTGTCACATGTATGCCAAATGTGTGAGTCATGGAACTGTTTGGGTTGCCTGCACACACATTGTAGTTGAAACCTTGTGCACTACATTCCGCCTGGCAGTTGATGGAGTAATACCATTTGCTGTTCAAGAAACTCCCACCCTGTTCACTATGTGTAGCCTTTATTTCAATATGGGTACTGTCCATGGCGCCCATATTTGCATTGGTCAAAGACCTTAAAAAATTGCAGTGAACACTGTGTTTGTACTCTTTATCACCACACACACTTACCAAGTTTGCAGGTTTCTACAAACTGGGATCAATCATTGAGTCCCCCAACAAAGTAAACATCCTACAGAAGGGGCTGACAGACAAATGACTGGTGCCAAAGTCAGGCTAAAACTAAATGCAAAAAAATGCCTCATTTTGGCAAAGAAGTACCCCTGCTAATTATGATATAGATAGCACCGCTCTAAGCTCAAACTCAGTGGTGCGAGACTTGGAAACACAATCTGATACAATCTACACTTTAATCACCATGTCAGTAGTGGTTAGGAAAGCCTTCCACATTGCACATCTCATAATTAAGGGCATTGCATCCCAGATTAAGGAGGTTATAGCTCCACTGTACTTGATTCTTATCAGGCCAATAATTGAGTACAATGCTCCCTTCTGTATGTATCTCACCAGATACCTGCTGCAACCAAAGAGACCACAGGGGTTTCTAACCAAGAGAATCCAGGGACTCCAAAATGTAACTTTCATGAAAAGACTGAAAGTGCTGTCACTGTACTCTGTATCATACAGGCTGCTAAGAGGCAACCTGTGCCTGGCCTACAGCACAGTCTCAGACTCTGCTATAATGTAAATGTTGCAAATTCACAAATCAAATAGGACAAGAGTCACTTATCCTATAGATCTCAATCTAGCCTGTGACATTACCAAAACATGTTGGAGAGACAGATACATCTCCCAGAGATTGCCGCTCTTCTGGAATAAGCTCCCACTTCATGTGAAGCAGAGCTACTCAATGACCCTATTTAAGCGAAACCTTGACAATTGGATGGGTGATTGTAAATTCACACTGGGGGTGGCACCTATGTCCCTCATGGATAAGGGTAGTTGGTGCTGATCACAGAATCACTTGGCTAACAATGACCATTTTGCTATGGTCAATTAGGGCTCGCAAGTCTTCTATACAGATAGGCTGGTAAAGACTCTAGGGCCATTAACCTAGAAACCTCCTATGAATGTATGAACCTAATCTAAACTAAACTATATACAAATAAGATTGCTAGATATTACCAAAAGATGTCTTAAGTTTCTTGTCATCTGCCATTTCAGGTTCTTTACAGTTGGCTGAGCCCCAAGCATTCACAGACAAATTCCTTGAAGCTAGGAACTTAACCTTGCTATAACTCATTTGCTCAGCTGTTCACACTTAAATTAAAAAATGAGTTCAGCTAAGCAGCTTCCGCACACTTAAAGCTTATGTCCTGAGGAATGAAGTGTGGAAGTACTCCAGGACCAGGTAAGTCAAGAAGGAAAACAGGGAATGGGATTTCAGGATTAAGGAAGGGATGGGAAGTTTAGGTTTAAGGAGCAACTAAGGAAGTATTGGAAGGTTAGGGATGGGATGGTAACGTTAGGTTTAAGGACTGATCATAAGATTAGAGCTAGGGAGGGAAGGGAGATTTTAGGTTTAGAGAGTGATCCTGTGCTAATATTTAGGGATAAGGTAGATATTCTTAGGGTTAGGATCAGGGTTCTGGGAGGAATAGATAGCATATTTTTACTTCATTGGGACTGAGCTAGTAGGAGTTTGAGCACTTGCCAACATGAGTCAATGGCAAAAGAGAAGTATGTTGCAAGCTAATGGTATGCAAGTACTTGTAGTAGATCCAACCTTTCTTTTGCCAGACAGATAAAATTGCCATATATCATTTTGTTTTTAATGCTTTTTGCAAATGTCTTATACACATTATATTTTCAGCATTTACCTTGTATCAGCTTGTGGTCCATTTTAGTAGTCCACTGCTTATCAAAAATAGTCTTTTCCTGACTTGTATAAAAATACATATAAAAATACATTTTAAAGATACTGATACATATTGCTTAATCACATAAAATACTAACTGTTCAACAATATTTAATAATTGAGTTTGATCCCTCACAATAAGAGTCACCACTGTTGTGCATATGAAATTAAGATAACAGAAAACCATATCCAAAAATGTTCTTCCTACTGAATATCATAAGGACAGTTTGCCTTATATCTGCATTTTTACATATCTCCCCAAAAAACTCACCAATTGATTCAATTTTTTGGTCCTCTCCCTCAACTTTCCAGATGTTCCAGTGCCCATGTCCATAGATGGGTCTACTAGCTGCTCCAGTTCACCCCCAGACAATATATATATATATATATATATATATATATATATATATATATATATATATATATATATATATATATATATTTTGCCTTGGTCAATACAGATCTTATGAATATCTAGGGGAAGACATGCTGCTATTCAATCAGCCGGGGGGGGGGGGGGGTTATATGATCTACCTGTGTTTCACTCCATGTCAATGCCCATTGTTACATCTGAGGGAGGTACAATGAAGATATTGCAGCATATTGTCCTGCGTCTATTACAGCTTAGCCATACTTACTCCTGCCTCCTCTTGAAGTACATTGCCTATCTTATGATATCCTCAGCTTCCACCAGGGATTTTTGCAAGAGATACCCATGTCACCTACCTCACCTCTGGGATGGTAATGTCCAGCTCTCCCTACTACTCCATCAGTCATCTGAGCCACTAATCAAACTCGGATCACCTGGACTTTAGTCAAGGATTTATCCCTTTATACCACTGGATCAGCACAATTGATTCCAAAATAAGCTCATGCAGTTTAGTGGACTGTTGTAGTATTTTTTTTTTTTATTATTCAAAATTAAATCAAGCTTCTTAGAAAATATTCATAAAGGTCTCAGGATTCTGCTGAATGTCATAAATGGAAATCGCTTACAAAAATAAATAAAACAAATTGTAGACAACATCATAATGCCCAGCCTCGGTCTGTGGCATTCTAGCTCCCTACATGAAATGATTGGTATAGCACAAAATATACTCATACTGCAGTACTATCCATAGGCATTATCATCATTATAAAACATATCTTGCCATCTACAGACCTGTTTACTATGGTTATCAAAAAGCCAAGTAGAGATTGATATCAGATGTTGACATCCTGTTTCAACAGTAAATGCAGTGTTCCCTGAGTAATGTGACTGTGGATGAGCAAGACAGATTATTATACTTTGTATTTCAATTTACATTGAAAATTAAGATAAAGTGAAAAAAGGGAAACACAACTTAAAAGAAGGATATATTTATGATTATTCATTTATGTATTTATTTATTTTTGCATTCTAAGTCTTTAGTTCAGGCTAATGAAACAAAATTCAAACAATCTTTGTAAATGTCACTCCACTCCACTCCTGGACTATGTATCCAGCTAATATCTGGAAACTCAGTCAAATGCTTTAAAGGTGTACTTGCCAAGTAGCCATTTCCTGGCCTCGAGCTTGTGATTCCTACATCTTTCTGTTAAGAACATATATTAAAAGGTCATAACAAAGCCATAGCAACTTAAGAATGTATTTGCCTTCACTGGCCCCAACCATTAAAGATTCACTACTTTTTATGTCCATCAGGACCTCCCTTTCCTTACAGTCTCTTTGTCTACTATTTCGTTAAAACAAATCTTCATAAAAGTGCTGCTTTTAATACACTCACACAGGTTCCATTTCCCTCTTATACAGCTATATACCATTACATACTGGTCAATATCCATTTTCATTTCTCTGATACCCTTACATAAGTCTGGTTTCGCTATCATGATTTATTACACAGCCTGAAGAAAATGATGATGCAGATATCTATCTGTCTATCTATGTCTGTCTCTCTCTCTCTGTTTCTCTCTCTCTCTCTCTTTTTCTCTCTCTCTCTCTCTGTTTCTCTCTCTCTCTGTTTCTCTCTCTCTCTCTCTCTGTTTCTCTCTGTCTGTGTTTATCTCTCTCTGTCTCTCTCTCCGTGTTTCTCTTTCTCTCTCTGTGTTTCTCTCTCTCTGTGTTTCTCTCTCTCTGTCTCTCTGTCTCTCTCTCTCTCTCTCTCTGTGTTTCACTCTCTCTCTCTCTCTCTGTGTTTCACTCTCTCTCTGTTTCACTCTCTCTCTCTCTCTGTTTCTCTCTCTCTCCCTCTCTCTGTGTTTCTCTCTCTCTATCTCTGTGTTTCTCTCTCTCTCTCTCTGTGTTTCTCTCTCTCTCTCTATTTCACTATCTCTCTCTCTCTCTGTTTCACTCTCTCTCTCTCTGTTTCTTTCTCTCTCTCTCTCTCTGTTTTGCTCTCTCTCTCTGTTTCGCTCTCTCTCGCTTTGTTTTGCTCTCTCTCGCTCTGTTCCTCTGTCTCTCGCTCTGTTTCTCTCTCTCGCTCGCTCTGTTTCTCTCTTACTCGCTCACTCTGTTTTTCGCTCGCTCTGTTTCTCACTTGCTGTTTCGCTCGCTCTGTTTCTCTCGCTCGCTATATATATATATATATATATATATATATATATATATATATATATATATATATGACTTTTTGTTGATGTGTGAAAACATGGAAACAAACTTCATTGACCTCAAATGGTCAAATCAGAGAAACATCGATCTACAAAGAATAAAGAACAAAGAAAAAAACTGTAAACCAGTCTTCCTGCAGGGGGGCAAGCAACCCTGCACCTCCCCCATCGGAGGCTATGTCCCCCAGTCCCTCTGCTATGTATATATATATATATATATATATATATATATATATATATATATATATATATATATATATATACATATATAAAATATATAATCAACTCTGAATCACACTACAATGGTGAAAGGGCAAATTTCCCAATTCCCAATGTGATTTCAGCATGGGAACACTGGTAACATTTGATCAATTCTACCAGCTTTCTCACACATCGATGAACACAAACTTCATACCTAATATACAAACACATATATATATATATATATATATGTGTATATATATATATATATGCGTATAGATGCGTATGTATATATATATATATATATATATATATATATATATATATATATGTATGTATATATATATATATATATATATATATATATGCGTATGTGTATATATATATATATATATATATATATATATATGTACATATATAGATATAGATATATATATATATATATATATATATACATATATAGATATAGATGTGTATATATAGATATAGATGTGTATATAGAGAGATAAATGGATAGATATGTATATGAACATCCAATTGTTTTAGACTACAAGCATGCTATTCTTTTTAAATGCAAACCCATCCTTTGCACCAAGCCTGCCTTCAGTGACTATCATATTGATAGCCTCTTGTCTTATAGTGAACAGCAAGTGACTTCAAAATCAATTATATTGTGACACATCTTATTGATTTAAATATAATGCAAAATGTTTTTATTAAAAGACAACATATCCTCAGAGGATTAGAACCCTGCACTAGGTGCACTGATAATTGGCTCATCACATCATGGACATAGAAGTTCATAGTTGCCTGGTGATGCACACCAATACTCACCTCATTTGCATGACCGATAACCAGATCCTTTGCACATGCCAAGAATTTTTCTTCTGTTTTAACTTGGGATGAGAATGTGCCATTTCTCTGAGCTTTTATACTGGCATTGACTAGCTCTAGTTGAACCAACACACAATATTTAACCATTGAAAGATGACATTAAATTTAAGCCTTTTTAGGCCTGTGTGTGTGTTTGGTGTGTTTTTCTATTTTTTGACAAGAATAAATGTTGGAAAGGGCAGTATACAACAGAGAGGTAAAGGATAAGCAAGCAAAGGGCAGGCCACAAGATAAGCAAATGAAGAATGAGCAGGATATTTTGGGATAGGCACATACCTCTCAAATTCCTATCTCAATAATTGCGGTGACTTATGACAATATCTGCAATTATTTACTGACAGTAATAGAAGCCAATTATTTATACATTAATGGCATATCTGGGAAGTTCAGAGGTATGGTGGGAGTATTTTTTGGTGGGGTGCATACTTATTTCTTCTTTGTGTAGGGAAAGTTGGGGAAAAAAGTCAGAGACGTAAGGGGTAGATAAAAAGGGAAAGGCAGGCATAGTGTGTGGGATAACACAATTATTGAGGAAGAACACAGTGGTGAAGAGGACACCAAACAGAGAAATGGCAATGTTGAGGAGGGTTGTACAAGATAAAGGTGTGGGCATACACACAAAAGCAAGGGGGGCAATGTGTTTAGTGATAGGATGGGGGTGCTCTGAAATAAAGTCTCTGGCAGCTTCGAACCTGTAGGAGATTACTTGTTACTCTGTGCACCATCACCACTGGCTCCTCACCGAGAAGTTGAAGACTGCCCTGGGCAATGACACAAGTGAATGAGTATCTGGTGCGTGGTCTGTATAAAGCTGATGCAGACATCCAACGTCCTCTCTGTTATCTCCCACACACTCTGCCAACTTCTGATGTGTAACAAGTATGGTACCTTCACTCTTACAATACATACAGGGCTGACAGATGCAGCTTGTGCAGATAGGGATGAAGGTGTGGGGGCACCTGTCAGGCTGGGACCCAGATGTGTTGGGTGCTTCTGGTGGTGCTTATGGTTGCAGTTGTTGTGCTGCTGCCACATATGTGTGTGTGTGTGGGGGGGGGGGGGGGCAGGCCAGGAAGTGTGATGAGTGCAGGTTGCTGTGCTCCTGCATATAATAGTAACAAACTGAGAGATAAAAAAAAAAATAATATACAAAAGAGAAAGGAATGTGATAAGGAAGGTGGGGAATAGATATACAAAGCAATGAAACCACATTCTTACCTATGCTGATACTCATGTAGTGAAGGAAACAGACCTTTTAATAGTAGGAATTACACTGGTATGCCACCTGACCTGTTTACTAAAGCATTATAGGTAAGAGCAGGTGCTAAGCTGAAAGTTATCTTCATATGCAGTCTGACATAAGATCATACCACCTGCAGCAGCTATTTGTCTGGACAGTATATCAGTTCTTGAAGCCATGATGGTATTTCAGTTTTCACAATAGTACAACTGGACATATACATGAGAAATATAATCTCACAATAAATGTCAAGCACTGGTATCCACAACCCTCCTAGACATGGGCAGTCATCACTAAATTCAGTCTTTGGTATTGACTAGCATTTCTATGGTATTACATTGGGATGAAACAGGTAGGCTTAAAATGACCTCTGGGGTGATAGCCTAGTAATCTCCTATGATCCTATGGTGATAGACAAGGGACAGATATGACTTTTGTACATTGTGGAATGCCTTGCCAACTAATTTGTTTGGATATTAGGTATATGGACCTTAGAGTGGTACATTGATATTACTTGAATAACACATATACTATGCCATGACAAAATATCTTTTTGGTGGGGGACTGAACCCAAAGTAATCCTAAGAACTAACTGCACATATACTTAACATATTGAGTAACTTCTTCACCTATAGAGATGATGTTAACGTGCATAACTGAATTTTGCCATTGCACAGACATATTAATTCCATTAAGGTATGCCAGCAATGACAGATGTGTCACTCCTGTGTAAAAGTTATAAAGAATTATTTTTAATCACTACAGTTATTGCTTTAAATGTATGTGCTTTTTGGCAATTGTATTTCTCTTGAGAATTTATTACATTGCACTGTCTTACTGCTAAAAAAAAGTTTTACCCATAACCCTCCACTCTTTACACTCTTCAATTTACATTTTACATTAAACTTGGTTTTCTAGTCAAATTGCGAACTTGCTCAGAGCAGGGATTAATTTATTGCTTTTTCTGATGCATAGACATTGCTGGCTGGAGATATATCTGCTATCTTATTGGTTCTTTGGATTTAGCTTCTCATATTAATGGGAAGGGGCACTCCATGCTGCACTGCTCAATCTTATATTTGATAGATGCAGGGACTTTTGTTTTCAATTTCTCTCTTAGCAACCTTAGTTGATTCCACCTTTCATTTGGAAACTGTCCAAAAATGATCTAGCTAGTTTAGACAAACTAATATCCACATAGGTAGTGTTGATGCTTAAACCAAATCTTGCCTATACACATACAAATTGACCAAATCAAATGCCCCAACTATGAGTCAAAGTACTTCCCTTAGCAGATGCACAAAGGGGGTCTGCTTTACACTAAGAGCCATGGGTTCTTTGTGTGTAGACTAAGATTGTTTTCTTTTAGACAGACAGTGCTCCCATAAATCTTTTCTAAACCATATATGTGCTACTCCCCATTCAGCTGCATTGTAAGCATCTGGAACAATGGGGTTGCACTTTCCAACTGTCTCTGTAGCTAGCTTGCTGAAATGGGCATTCTGAGATAATCTATCAATTGCTTCATGTTTACTGACAACAACCTAGTACTTAAATTGCCAAAGTACATGAGAGATGCAGTTATATAATGTTACTGGAGGCAAGATTCTCACACAAGGAAACTACAAACAATAAGCAGGTTGTCAGTAACACACAACACCCTACTAATCAACCATCTTAACTACAAAGGTCTCTGAAATGCAACCTAAGAAACAAGTTCCCTCAGTAATCTCACAAACACACAACATGTCAGCCCCCAGATGAAACACACATCAAGTCACATTGTCTCCTGTTGAAATCTCATAAGGCCAACTTCTGCACAATCCAATATCCTTGTTATAAGTAACTTCACAGTGAGACTCACTGATATGTCACTCACCAGGCAATACAAGGAGAAAGCCAGTCAGTTGCCTATCAGGTGCCAGGGTTCCCCATATTATACATGCACTCATTTCTTTGCACCACAAGTACATGACACATAGTGTATGAGGGTATAAATGACTTGAGATGCACCTCACTACAGTACAAAAAATTAGACATAATAGAGGTCTTGAGAATGTGTCTAAGGCAGGTATGAACTTAGCCTTGAGCAGCATTCTACCAACACAGAGAATGGTGCTGCAATATGAATAAAAGTTTATTGACTCCAATAATTGGCTTAGCTTCTGGTGTTATTCAAAGAGGGTGCAATGTATGTATGTGTGTGTGTGTATCAGGCTGGGAGGAAATGGTTGATAATGTTAACTGCTTTGCTAAGGGTGACCTGCACCTATCCCCCCAAGGCTTTCACATATTGGCTACACTTTTGTCCAGCCCGCAGTGCCTGTTTTAGGCAATGTTAGCCTCCTAAAGCTTTCAACATAAAATAGAATCCATATAAAATAAGAGTATCGTTAATGAATGCTAGGAGACATAACCAAAAACTCCACTCAAACAAATATCCCTCATGCAAAAAAAACATCAGTATGTGCATCAGCATATGGACCTGGTTGAAGACAGATGACAGCACTCCATCAGTGTCGGATTTAATGCCTACAATGTGCTTAGGTCCCCCTCAATAGATTAAGGCACTAAAGGCAATGGTATCTCGATATTTTTAAGAAAACATTTTACCTCTAGACTCTGGACAAAAAAAATGGCTTGGAACTCTTCTACATCCAACTTACTATTATTAAAACCTCTTATTCTATTATAGCTAACTATAAAACCCCTTCTATGCCTCCCTCAGTTCATAACACCATCCTACCTCCTATGGAGTCCCTCTGCATTAATCCACACTGCGCCCATGGGGCCAGATAACATATGAGGATGTCTGCTATTCAACAGGAAACAGAAATGTTGAGACCAGTACAGAAGCTGTTCAATATTAGACTCCAAACAGGCTTCATACTAGAAGAATGGAGGACTGTCACCATCATTCTCCTGCAAAAGAGTTCGGCATTGACTCTCCTGGCAAGTTATAGGCTGATAAGCCTAACCTCACCTGTAAAGGTATGAAAAGTATGGTTACTGAGGTAATAATTAAGGGCATAGATGACCTACACACTCTTGACCCAAGCCTGTTTTGATTCATCAAGGGGATATCTTGCCTACTTAGGCTGGTTGACTTCTTTGAGAAGGTTACTGAAATGATGGACACTGCGTATCTTGACCTCAAAAAGGTGAGTGACATTATCACACATTCAGGTATTGTAGATTACCTCTCCAAGTTAATCATAAACCTTTATGTAACTCATTGGATAGCAATCAAACTCACAAAAATAACTCAGGAAATTAGGGGTGGCAACTCTACCTCCTTCAAAAGAGCTATCATTAGAGGTTTACTCAAGGATTCAGTTATTGGGCGACTACTCTTTGTCATTTACTTATTGGAGGTCAAATTAAATGTTAAGACTCTACAACTGATAAAGTTTGCAGATAACAGTAAACTTGGTGCCATTATAAACTCACCAGAAGTCAAGATACTACAACGAGAGTCATGCCCAGACAATTAGCCTGTATTGAAACAATGGACTAAAACTAAATGCCAAGAAATGTATGATATATCCTTCAGCAAGAAGGATCACCCCTGTAATTATTGCATGGACAGCATGATCCTAAATGTTGATCACATAGTCAGGGAGCTGGAAACCAATGTAAATAATGAACTGTCCTTTGACCATCACATATCCACTATTGTAAGGACGTTCCTTTTAATTGCATAGCTTATATCTCAAGGCATGGCTTCCAGGTCCAGGAATAAAATCATTAGTGTATTCATCTCTCATTATGTGAATCAATGAATATAATGCCCCCTTTTGTATTTACATGTCCAAACACTTGGCATAACTTGAACGATCACAATGCCTTCTCACAAAAATATATATATCAAGGGTCTAAATCACAAAAACTAAGCAGACCATCTCAAAGCTTTGTCCCTTTTCTTGGTATCGTACAGGCTAGTAAGTAATTCCTGCTTCACAAATAGAGCCTCAAAAGTCACTATCCTGTCATACGTCTTATACATACTCAAATTCAATGGCAGCGTAAACACATGATCAAGAGATCTCAGTCTCTTTTGCAACAAAAAAAGGAGATGTTAGAGGGATAGATATGAATCACAGAGAATACTTCAACTTTGGAAAGGTCTTTCATGCCACATAAAGCTAAGTACTTATTTTACTCTATTCAAATGAAATTTGGATGACTGGATGGGAAACTGTAATATCAGCCTTGACTTAATACTGTTTTCCCTTATGGAAAGAGGCAATAATTAATATCCCAACATATCCTTGTTCTGCCTGCTCTGGGTTATTCATACACAAATTATAAGGGCTACAGACCTGCAATGGGAATGAAAGGCTAGGCTTCAATGATTCTCACAGATCAATAGCCTAGTAAGGTGCTCTGACTCATCTTAGGTAACAGCCAACATGGTAAGTATTTTTGCACACACAACTGTGTCATATTGCAGGGCACCACCTGATGTATCCTGTCAGCAACAGCATGACTTCAGCATTCCAAACACATAGTCTGTGATACTTCTTGTTTGTGATAATGCAGGTCTATAAACCTGTTTTGTTTGAGTGTGTGGATTTTTCATGGATGTCATGAAGTAGGGTTCTAGCTTCATCCACAAGGTGGCCATGTGGGAAGTCACCCCTTACAAACCATTGATAAATGTCACACTGTGGGTTTTGTGGAAAATGCAGAGGATTCTCCACATGCTGCAGCATGGCATTAAGGAACTGATACACAAATTATAAGGGCTACAGAATGGATCTAGCGCTACCCACTCCAGGGACATATATATGCCATGTGATCTAAATAGGACATGTTGGAGGGACAGATTTATCTCCCAAAGACTGCCACGTCTTCAGAACAGGCTACCAGTTCATCTGAAACAAAGCATGTCTAACACTGTTCAAGAGGAACCTGGATGAATGAATGGGGTACTGTAAATTCTTACCGGGGATAACACCCACAACCCTCCTGGATATGGGCAGTCATCACTAAATGCAATCTTGTAACTAGCACTTCTATGGTATTCCATTGAGTTGAAACAGCTAGGCTTAAAATGACCTCCAGTAATCTCCTAAGATCCTAGGCTCCTATGATCCTATGCAGAATTCTTGATGCAGATCCCTAATATATCCCTCTGTGTCCCAATAGGTCACTGCAAACATACCTTAGTAACCACTTGGACAGGGACTCAATGACTCCCACAGATGCAGACATGGACAGCACATGTCCTTGATATACAGCAAGCTATTGTCGGTGTTACAGAGGACATGGCATCTTTACAGCCAAGTGCACCTCCAGGTGTTTCTGCAATTAACTCCTAATGTGCCCCTAGGAGTCAAATATTGCTTGTTCATATTTGCAGTAATAATTCCAAAACCATGCTGCATACAAGGTATCACAATATTCCATCTTGAACCATACATGATGGCAAACACAATTTAATTGATATTTGACCTCTGCCTAATGCAGCTAAAGAGATATTGAGTATTATTTGTACACTGTCATTTGCCTTATATGTTTCATCTTTCTCTAAACATCTCAACATTCAGGCAACACAGACATAACTGCATAACCTCATATGAAAGCACACAGTTATATGAAGTAAATCTTGATGGCAGTATGTGTCTTGCTTTAATTGTTACTGAGAAATCATAATCTGTCTTTACAACATTGCAAAATTAATATTCGCTAGTTTTGCTTTGGCTTATAAAATCCAGTTTAAATCATTGAACGGAATGCTACTAATGTAAAGACTAATTTATCCTGAATAGTTTGCCATTTACAGTTTTCTTTTAACACTTATGGTTCTAGAGATATGAATATTTGTTTGAAATGTAAGGCGATAACTTCATTTTTTAAGAGATCAAGCCACTCCCCCTAGAAATTAAAAACACGCTCAAAAGAGCTCTACTTGAGTGAGTTTTTTAAGCCTGGTCAGATAACATGGCACTTCCAGAGTTGACATTGCACTCCATCAGCTACAGCAGCTGTAATGAGTCTCTTTTATATACAGTAGATTATTATACACATTTGGGCGGCCATGGTGGTTCAGTAGTTAGCATTGTCACCTCACAGCAAGAGGTTCTCCGGTTTGATCCTTGGCTGGGGTGCCTTCTGTGTGGAGTTTGCATGTTCTCCCTGTGGTCGTGTGGGTACCCTTCGGGTGCTCTGGTTTCCTCCCACATCCCAAAGACATGCTGTAGATGGATTGGACACTCCAAATTGGCCCTAGGTGTGTGCATGTGTGTGCCTTCCATGAAAGGTCGGGCACCGGGCTGGCAACTTGACACTGTAAAACTTCACTGCCAATCATGAGCAGACAGGGGATCCACTGTGGTGACCCCTAACCAGGAAAAGCCGAAAAAAGAAGAAGATTGTTATACACATTTACAATAGCTGTGACAAACCTTAACATTGTACATTGCTTAGACAACAGCATATGCCCATGTACAAATCTAAAGCCAGTGCAGCATTTTTGCATGATGTTTAAGGGTTTCTGAATCTCTTCACAATGTTTTTACCTCACTAGTACATTTATCACTTCATTATACAGTCACCAGCATATAACACAGCCAACCATTTTTCTTTGGATAGCCATGTCATGTTGCTGAGCTTTCTGACTTACACATACCCTGCATGTGAACGCCCATTGTATAGATTTGCTTACTACTATGTGGCACAGGTTTTAGAATCTGATCTTGCTAATAAAGAATAAATGGCCAGTATATGGCAAGTTCTTTTAATCTTATAACACTCCCATGTGGGAATTCTATGATATATCCTATTTCCCATATCACATTGGTGTGAATTTGATAAGACTAAACAAATTTAATTCTTTAGATGAATAATTTCCAGACATGGGAAGAAAAGTTGCAGTTTGGCCTTTTCTATTATTTTCATTTAAATCTGAAGTGATGCTGTAACAAGAGTTTCTGTACCTACTTCAACATTCTGCCTCATTGTCTTTGTGGTACCAATTATGCTAATTATCCTTGAAAAGAAAGGTAATACTAAGAAAAGCCTAAGAAAACACCAGGATTTTTCACTGCACATGAACGAATGATGATCTCATTGTCCAAACTGCTATTGTTCAGTTGTGCCGGCCTTATTTCTTCCTCATTTTTGATTCTCTCTTCTGTCACTTCATTAACTAAGTACTGGAATATAATGGTATCAAAACTGAAATTTATTTGTCAGTTAAAAGACTTTGATTAATACATTTAGTGAAAATTTTTACCAAGTAGCCTACTCCTTCAAAATTTTCTTGTATTTCATTTTAATACCAATCCTCTCAGTGCTGAAGGTGAAGAAAACAATGTTGCTTTCCAGTCATTACAGCTTTAAACTAAGCAAAAACTCTCTCTCTCTCTCTCTCTGTATATATATATATATATATATATATATATTTGTGTATATGTATGTATAAAAAAAGTTATTTATATATAGATACATACATACACGCTCTCACACACACACACACACACACACACACACACACACACACACACACACACACACACACACACACACACACACATACATGTATAATTAATGTATCGTTGTGTATGTGTGTGTCTGTTTGTGTGTGTGTGTGTGTGTGTGTGTACTTTCAACTTTGTTCTTTCGGAATTATAAAGAAAACTACCACACACCCTAAAACACCTGAAGTCTGTCTCTTCAAGCACTACCTCCATTTATCGATCTTAGCATTATGAGTGAGCTTTCTGACATGGAATAATCAATGTCTGACTTTGAGTGAAGGAAAGAAAGCAATTGAAAAAAATGGTCCAATTTGTCAGATATTGATGAGGTATACTGCTTTAATGGACTGTTAATGGTACTGTGCTCCAGATGATTATTCTCATGTTATTTAGTTTTATATGTGTTATTTTTATTTTTTGGCATGTTCTTCATTTGGGTTTATATTAAAGCTTAGTCTGAAAAAAAAACAAAAACATGTCTCTCAATGCCCCTGTGACCGCACTGCCTCTACTTTTTCACACTTAGATACCAGATTTCCACATTTCCTGGACTTCCTTTCTAGTCATCTGACTGTCCTCTGCAGTGATTAACATTCTTACTTTCCACCAGTTAAGCCCATTTTCATAATGTTTTTCCACCTGTAATCATCCTTCTACATTCAGTTGCATCTGAAGAACTGGCTTTAATGCTCTGCCCTTTTCATGATGAATCTTTATTCATCTTTTTTTACATCTCATGTGGGTTTGTTGAACACTGTTAATCACCTTTTACCTACAAAGGAATCTCTGAGATTTTTTGAATGGATAATATTTGCTAAGTGTGATACCATTCCCTCTATGGAACTACAATAAACCATTTTGTGAAAGGATCAACCACTTTGTCAGTTTGTCCTCCCACTAAAATATTCTGTTATGTCAGTGTACCACAGTGTCAGCTTAGCCAAATGCTCTCATTTTTACCTCCATTGACAGACATTAAGCAATGCTTGCTATAATGCCTGTGATAACTGGCTGTGTAATTCTCATTTACATAATGATTTATTTGTTAATCTAACTTATTATGTCTCTTAATTTGTACTGGAACCAGTGTAAGTAATATAACCATCATTTATCAATATTACTGGCAATGCATTCTTCAGTTATAATAAGTACCTTATACTGGAGCATTTCCATATATTGGAGACTTAATTGAAACTGGAAATGTGCCTGTACCTTCAGAATTTCCTTGTCAAAAACATAATAAACAATGAAACAAATATTTCTATAATCAATCTAGATAGATAAATAGATATTAAATTAATTTTTTATTGACTCCTCATCCTCCCCATCATATATGTTCTTCTTCATCTTCATGTCTTTCCTTCCACCCTCGATGCCTGTCCATGCTAACCTCTCCAAGGAGACAGCATGTCTTGTCTAGAAACATTGATTTGCTCTTCTTTTAAATCACTTCTGCATGAAGAGTCCATGGAGAAGGAAAAGAAGAACACAATTATAGTTTGGGTATGATTCAGAAATAGATGTAACATTGCACAGTCCTGTTTGTAGCATGATTGCTCACTTCATTGCATCACAGTAATTAAGAGAAAGCTGTTGGGGGCAGTAGACCACCATTGCAGGTAACTTCTACAGAGCCGTGAGTGTGTGTGTGTGTGTGTGTGTGTGTGTGTGTGTGTGTGTGTGTGTGTGTGTGTGTGTGTGTGTGTGTGTGTGCGTGTGTGTGCGCGTGCGTGTGTGTGTGTGTGTGCGTGTGTGTGTGTGTGTGTGTGTGTGTGTGTGTATAAAGGCATGGATGTAGCTGTGCGGATGTGTTTATTCCTGTGTGTATGTATGTATGCATGTGATAGTGTGTGTATATTTTTCTAGGTGCTTGTGCAACTGTGCAACAGGGGAATATTGTCAGTTACGTGTAACTGCACACTGATTCAGAATCAAGATAATGTGCCACTAGTAAGATGGTGCCCCACTCAGATTTATCATATCTCTGAATCACATAATATCTTTGCATCACTGGTGGCAATAATGTTTTAGATATTCCAGCCTTTAACTTTGATGGTTATTCCGTGTTTACTCTGGTATTATTCAGGGGAGGTATGTTATTAACGCTGCGTTTTTAAGGAAACTTTTATCAGTAATATTTAACAATGTGGCAGAGTTAGAATTATTTAGGATTTGATATTGGAAATTCAGTGTTTGTTCAAAATATATTTTAATACAAAGTAGCTTTTGTCACACAGTAAGTCTTCATACAGCCTAGAAATTAAATCAATAAATCTCTTATATTACATTCAAGATATATACATTGCTAGCTACATTGCAATTTAAAATGTCCACTTTTGAATGGTTACTGTATACTTTTACCTGCATATATTATAGTGAATCATCTTTTGGGTATTTGCAGAACTTAAAAGGAATAAGGATGCTAAACTTTCAGAGATGATAGAAGCAGATTTAAAAAATATCAGCTAGTTAGAGGGAATTATTTTCTTCTACATATCCAAATCATAATTTCAGCAGTATAATACTGGCAATAGCTACTAATTGTGTACAGTGTAGGATTTTAAAAACTAAACGTATCTGTTTAAAATAGGAAATTGCTTTACAAATAATTGCAGGCTTCTCATCTAGCTTTTTAATCCTGCATGTAAAGGCCTTGTGCACACTTTTATATGAATACCAGATTTCTTTAAAGTAGAAACTAAAAAAGAATACATAAATAAGTCTGTGTATTATGCATGCTGTAAGGCAAAAAACTATGTGCATTAGAAAGCTATAATTAACAGCTGGAAGGCAGTGGTGAGGCCAGCAGCAAAGTGCATCAGCAACCAGAACTGTACATTAGAAATCTCTAATGCAAATTCCCGGAGTGCCTCATTGTGATTATGGATCAAGGAAATGAATGCCTGTGTTGTTCACTACTCAGTATGTATTAGGCAGCTTTCATCCACACCTGACAATCAATCAGACTACAGAAAAATGATT
Source organism: Protopterus annectens (assembly GCF_019279795.1). Lineage (NCBI taxonomy): Eukaryota > Metazoa > Chordata > Ceratodontiformes > Protopteridae > Protopterus > Protopterus annectens. The sequence goes on along the minus strand of NC_056731.1, from coordinate 1,011,039,917 downwards.
GCCATCTTTTCTGTCTGCTTATTATGATGACCTGGGACCAAGTGTCAGCAATTTTTGTAGCAAGATGCAGCACTGAAATCTATTATAAAAATACATCATTAACACATGAGTTATAACTATGTATGATCAATGAAAACATGAAAACAGCTGTGACATATGATAATTATAATTCTATATCATGATATACAGAAATAAACATCTATACTTTAAATGTTATATATAATGTGTTTGCTTGCTATGAAATGTAGTCAATTTTTGACACTGCCACTTCTTAATTTAGGCAGGATCTGAAGCTGTATATTCATTCATTCTCCAGCTATCCCCTTAGCTCATTACAGACACACACACACACACATTGCATGGCCACCATCAAGAAATCTAGTGGCACACCAGTTCACCTGCAGCATGTCCTGAGAATGTAGAGAGGAAAGGAGTATCCAGCAAAAGTTCAGACCACACTGACCCCACAGAGATAGCGAACTTGCTAATGGATAGGTTAGATGAGAGACCTCAGAGATTTCTAACAAAGAAGACAAAGGGCCTCCAACATGTGCCTTACATGGACTGACTACTGACTAAAGTCCTTGTCACTATACTCCATATTGTATAGACTTCTTAGGGGAGACTTACGCCTGGCCTACAGCGCAGCCGAAGACCCAAACCAAATAAACTTACTGCATATCCGTAAATAAAATGAGTCTAGGGAGACCCATTCCAGGGGCTTAAATATGGCCTGTGACTTAAATAGGACATGCTGGAGAGACAGATTTAACTTCCAGCGACTGCCATGTCTTTGGAACAGGCTACCAATTCATGTGAAACAGAACACCTCTATGACACTGTTCAAGAGGAACCTGGATGAGTGGATGGGGCACCATAAATTCTTACCAGAGATAGCACCCACAACCCTCCTAGACATAGGCAGGCATCGCTAAATGCAATCTTGGGAATTGACTAGTACCTCTATGGTGTTACAATGGGTTGAAATGGTTAGGCTTAAAATGACCTCTGGGTCAATAGCCTAGTAATCTCCTATGATCCTATAACTGCCACCAAGATATAGAAGAAGTGCCATCAAGACAAAGAGGAAATGTCATCAAGATAAAGAAGCACCACCTCCCCACAGTCAGCACACCAGATGAAAAACAAACTGTAAAGTTAGAGACAGTAACTACAACAATTCTATCCCTTTGCTACCATACACAGTGTAACATATTTCCCAGCATAAATTACCTGGTCTTTTCTCACATGTGTACAAAACGTTTGTGTTCTACAGATAGGAACTGTAATAGTGTGCATTACTATAATGTCTGTTTACAGTTAAAAGCATTCTCTAGAGTCTGCTTGCTCCTTGATCTGTTTAAAACTTTCATTTAGTGGCTATAACTAGGAACTGTAATAGTGTACATTACTATAATTGCATTTTTATTTAATTACTAAATTGTAAACTGCTTTTTCATACTGAGACTTGTATTTTTTCTTTGTGGGTGTGCTTTTTATGCTTTTAAAGTGAGGTTTCTGTGTTCTGCTCAGGTGGCATAATCTTCACAGAGGCCTGTTGTCTAGGCTGGTAGTTTTGTTTAAGTTTCCTATGTTTCTGGCAGCCATTTTCTGCTGATTGTCTTCATTATTATTGAGAGTAACAAGGCCTCCTGACCTTCTGTAGTATGAGTGATTGGGTAATAGCAGGGGCCGAGTAGTAATTTGATGTTCTAATTCTTCCATTCTTACTGGTATATAAACCCTGTGTCTTATAAAGGTTGTGCTTGTATTGCTCAGGCTGTGAATTGCATTGCATTACTGAAACTAAGTGGAAATTCCTTAAGATTCCAAGAGCAGGATAAGTAGTTCTTACACTTATTTCACTGAACTGCACTTCTGAAATGCTTATAATTGTGGTATACAGTTGATCTACTACATTTTGCACTGTTATAAAGCTTTTTTTTTATTGTTTCACTGCATGTATGTACTGTTTTATACTGTTTTAACTGTATTTTTCATTGCTAGATACTGTCATTACTCTAATTGCATGTTTACTGAAATACTTAACTGTAAACTGCTTTTTCATACTGAGAGTTGTATTTTCTGTTTGCGAGTGCTCTGTCCAAGCTTTTCTGTGAATTTTTGAGTTTTTTGAGGTTTGTGTTCTACAGCCAGGAACTGTAATAGTGTGCATTACTATAATTGTCTGTTTACAGCTAAAAGCATTCTCTAGAGTCTGCTTGCTCCTTGATCTGTTTAAAACTTTCATTTAGTGGCTACAGCTAGGAACTTTAATTTTTCCCAGCCACCCTCCCTAGTGTTGTGGTGTTCTTATACTTGGTGGCTTTGCAGTTGCCCGCCCATACTGTATATTTGATCTTTGACACTCCTCCCAGTCTAGTGGCATTAGTTCATTCAATCTAATAGAGAACATTTGTGAAGGCCAACCCACTCAGATTCTTAACGTTGAATTAACTTCTGTTCCAGCTTTCTCCATTTCCACTTTTACTGAAAAAAAAAATTATAAGCTTGCTTCCCCCTTTCCTGTGGCAGGTCTTGTCCAGATATGGATTTGCTGTATCTAGGACTGTTTGTGAGCTCCTAAGCCCCCCCTCCCACTTAACTAGGGTTAAACTATTCCTGGCGCCATAGTCTGTTTTTCAAATTTTCCCTTGCAACTAGCCAGCTTTTAAGTTTTAGCATTCAAATAGGTTTCTTTGAGCTCAGCACTTGTTCAGAACTCATTGTAAGCACTAAAGTTACAAATTGCTACAGCACTCAACTCTCCTCACTTGTCTAGAGGAAAACTGTTATTAGTACTTAATAAATAAGCACCTATTCAGGCATGACTAAAGGTCAGCTCCTGGCGTTTTCTTCTGTCTGCCTGATGAATCTTGGAATCTTGGGACAATGCAGCAATTGCCTCATGTACACAGACAACCCTCTCCTCCTACCAGCCAACACTACGACCTCTGAGAGATGCACTTATATAGCCAAACTGGAAGCAAAGCTCTCTTCACCGAAGACTGGACTAGACAGTCAAGAGGAGAAGCTAAACACTTGCACCGCACAACACTCATCATATAGTCCCTCAAAACCTGCACCACCAAAGCACACATACAGAAGCACAAAACACACGCCTACATTCACAGAGGCTCTTAGTAAAAATATGCCCAAACAACAGAGACCTCCAAAGCAGAAATGCAGGCGACCTCCACCCCCCCAACACAACCCAAATAACACATAACCCACATATTCAGTGTGCCAGTCACCTACAGCCCATAAGGCATAACATACCTAACACTCTAGTCATAGATGACTCTATAGTCAGGCACACTGATGTTCCACTCACCAGGCTAAACAAGGAAAAAGTTACTGTCAGCTGCCTGTCATGTGTCAGGATCCACCGCATAATGCATGCACACAGGTCAGTCCACAACAAGTACAAATATGACTCTTCATTGTCCATGTTGGTGTGAATGACCGGAGATGTACCTCCCTGGGCTACATGAAAAGAGACATGGAGGAGCTCTCTGATCTTGTAGCCCAGGCAGGTATGACTCTAGCCCTGAGTAGCATCCTGCCATCACCCAGAATGATACCACAGCACAAGGACAAAATGATTGACTTTAACAATTGGCTAAGCTTCTGGTGTCATTCTAAGGGAATCCAGCATCTGTTTGCCTGGAATGACATGATCAACAGACCACGCTGCTTTGCCAGAGATGGCCTGCACCTGTCATTCTTGGGATTCCGGATACTGGCAAAGGCTCTTGCCACCCCTATAGTGCCTTTTTTAGGCAAGGTTCAAATGACAAATTCACCACCGTAACAGATACAAGCAAGCATAATCTGAGGGTAATGCTACTCAATGCTAGAAGTCTGAACCTCAAAATGCACTCACTCGAGGCACTCCTTAAAATGGAGAACATTGACATCTGTGCAGTGACAGAGACCTGGTTCAAAGCTCCAGAGAGCACCCCTGCATTACAAGGCTATAATTTGTACCACACCTTTCGGCCAACAAACCCGGACCGAAACACTAAAGGTGGAGGTGTGTCCATATTCATTAAGGATATCCACACCTCCAAGCTAGTTGCTCAGCATAATGCATCCGAGATTATCCAAGTTAAACTAACTCTGGGCAAAACCATAATCCAGATTGTAGCTTGCTACAGACCCTCAACATGCCCCAGGATTCCCATTCCTCTTTCCTTGATACACTAGAAAATAATAAGGTACAACCCAACACTCTAATAATGGGTGATTTCAACTACCCTACCTTTAACTGAGAAAACTACTCATGTACCAACTATTTTTCTCAGCATTTTCTGGAAATCAATTCCAATGCCTTGGATAAACTTATCCACACCCCACCAGGGGCAGCAATATCCTAGACCTGGTCATCACAAACATAGGTGACCAGTGTTTCACACCAGAGGTCAGCTCCTCATTGGTCAGATTCGACCACAAGCTAAACACCCTAGACATCCACATCCCACTACCCACCCCCATTAGGAAAACAACCATAAAAAATTTCTCCAAAGACAACTATACGCTTCTTAAGACAAAAGTGGCAAACTTCACGACACCCATGCAGAGGGACAATGGAGGTATGATTGTTGAATCCTACACAAATGCACTTTATAAGCACTTACACGAGTGCATGGATCGTACTATCCCTAACAGAACCAAGATGCTATCCTCCAAAAAAAGGAAGCTAATCTGGTGGTCTTCTGCCATAAACTCTACAACAGAAGAAATAAACTGTTACAAAAAAGAGTAAAATCCCACGATTGGAGGAACTCCCTGGTCAGCCTCAGTAAGAAGCTGAGATCCCTCATAAAATCCTCCAAAGCTAGTTATGAAAACAAAATCGCCACTGATTCTAAAGACAACCACAAAGCATTCTATAGCTATGTCAAGAATCTCAATGGCAACACTCAGATGTGCTCTGAGTTACAGCACAATGACACTAAATATGCAGAACCTACTGATATTGCCAACATCCTGGCAGATAGGTTCAGTGCTAACTTTACCCCCGTCTTACCCCATAAAGGGCCCATCTTTATACCGGAAGAATGCAGAGTTCCTGTAATCACGGCTGCACAGGTAAAAACCTCACTCTCCAAAGACAAGAACACAGCATCCATGGGACATGACAACATCCCAGGCTGCCTTCTACATGAACTACAGAATGAACTGGCACCCCACCTAAATACCATGTTCAATCATAGCCTCACCTCAGGCTTTATGCCCATTGAATGACTCACCGCAATGGTTATCCCACTCCACAAAGGGGGGGGCCACAACAGATCCCGGGAACTACCGCCCCATTAGCCTGACGAGCCTGGTCTGCAAGGCCATGTAACGTATCATCATGAAACTCATAAACAAAGACATTGGAGATCTCCAAACTCTGGTCACCACACAGTTTGGGTTTGTAAAAGGCAGACCATGTCTCCTAAACCTGACAGACTTCTTTGAAGCAGTCACCAAAGCCATAGATGAGGGTAAGGTGGTTCATACAGCCTATCTAGATCTCGCCAATGTGTTCAACACCATCCCCCACCCTGGAATTATAGATAAACTCACTAAACTAGGTATAAATCCCTATGTCACAAGATGGGTTGCCAACTGGCTTACTGACAGAATGCATACTGTCAAAGTAGCAGACTCCAAAATCAGACCAGACCAGTGACAAGGGGAGTACCACAGGGATCATTCCTGGTTCCTCTCCTGTCTGGTATCTACTCTGAAGTACAGGCTAACACAGAAGGTCTTTGGTTAACTAAATTCACAGATGACTGCAAACCAGGAGCCCTAATCGAAACTCCTAATGATGTGGACATCCTACAAAAGGGCCTTACTGAGACAGATGCCTGGTGTCAAAGCCATGGTCTCAAGCTCAAAGCCAAAAAGTGCATTGTCATCCCCTTTGGTAAAATTTCTGTACCCATGAACTACCACATAGGTGGTAGTCTACTTAACACCAAAAGTGTGTAAGAGACCTTGGGACACAGGTGGACAGTAGTCTCTCCTTTGATAATCACATCGGCAGAGTGGTCAGGAAATCCTACATGGCACAACTCATCACAAAAGGTTTCTCATCCAGAAAAAGAGGTAATTGTTCCCCTCTACTCATCACACATTAGACCCATTATAGAGTACAATGCCCCTTTTGGTATGTACCTCACAAGACATCTACAGCAACTGGAAAGGCCACAAAAATACCTCACAAAGAGGATTACTGGCCTCAGATGCCTTATGCAGACCATCTCAAAAAACTCCAGCTGTACTCCATCGCATATCGCCTACTCAGAGGTGATCTCTGCCTAACATACAAAGCTATGTCAAACCCAGAGCTGTTGGATATGCTCCACTTAAAGAAATCCAAATCCCTCCAAGCTACATGCTCTAGGGACCTAAACCTTGTCACCACAATAAACAGAAAATGCTGAAGGGATAGATTCCTGTCCCAGAGACTTCCCATACTCTGGAACAGACTACCTATCTATGTCAAACAGAGCTCCTCATTAGCAGTCTTCAAGAAAAATCTTGATGATTGGATGGGTAATAGGAAATTCCCCCCAGGGATCACGTCTGTAGTTCTGCTTGACGGGCATAGGAAAATAATTTTCTTGGGTGGCGAAAGCCAGGGTATCTTTTTGGCTAGGCTTGTATAGGCCCTAGGGCCAGTAGCCTAGTACCTACCTATGAACCTATGAAAATTTACTTCCAGTCAGCAGTTATATCCTGTATGAAAATTAATGTCGAAAATATATAGCCATACAAAACATATTTTAAAGAATTATGTATCCTTTATGAACCAGTCAGCAAAACAGATCAGGTTTTACATCCTAGTCCAGATTTATAAACTTTTATAATATTGCATAAATCCATTGAAATCAGCACAGTGCAGCAGAAATTAGGAAAATAATCTTAAAATTTTGCATAAATCCACCAAAAATGAGATCATGTAGTAGAAATCTGGATAGAAAAATAAAATATTGCATCATACCAGCAGCACCAGTCTGCATTAGAAATCAAGATAGTAAACAGACAAAGTTGCAAATCCTAAATCATATAGACAGTTATTTACATACAAATTTGTAGACCAGACAAATAAAACTTTGTGGTATCAAGCTGAGAGTAGTTATTCACCCTAAGAACTACCTCCATTATTTACAATGCCAGAAGACATTAGGCTGTATAACATTTTAATATGCACAGGAACAGAAAAAAGAAAGCAAACTTGATGAAGTAACTGAGGTGGACTATATCTAGGTGGTAGTAGTGGACATAAAACCTGCATGGTGTGAAGACATTACACACCCAAGGATGTCAAACTGATCCAGAAATGTGTATTTTAGACAATATTCAACAATACTAACATATCAAGGTAACTTTGGTGGTACATTAGATCGTCAGCATTTCAGGATGGCACATCATACCAAAAAGATCAGGACTGCATTTTTTATCCTAACTACAGCAGTGTTCAAAAGGACTATGTGTGATAAACTCAACACAGCCATTCTTTTTTGTTAGAGACAATGGATGTAGTTTTTACTTGCATGTAGAACCAAACCCTGATTTTTACTACAGTTTTTCATCCAAAGCATTTCAGTTCTGTCCATGGTACCATTAGGTATTTGTATACCACCAGGCAATAAAGTAACATCAAATATGAATCAAGGGGCTTCAGTTACTCAGACTTCCACTATTATCCAACACTTCTTAAAATCACCACGCATGCCAATGATTGTTGCATCTGGCAAATAAGTAGCCATGTTTGGGAATTTAGCCTGGGATAACCGTGTCAAGTTTATAATGGGTATAAATATGTGCAAAACAAAACATAGAGGTAACATTACAGTAACTTTCCCACAGGAAGAGGCATCATATAATGTATATAAGCATTTAATTCATACTTAAGTAGAGGTTATCTACTAAGCTCATCTCTACATGGTGACCTATTCCGAAGTCCTCAATGATTTGGTGATGAGAGGTACAACAAGATTCTGAGCCAATTATATGCATTAAAAGAACATGCCTTTAACATCACAAAGAGGCAATTAAGGAGTCTGCATTCCTGAGATGGTGAGAGCTAGTGCTCATTGAAAATGCAAGCATTGTATATCCTGCTGCATGCTATTCTGCACAGCATATGGTTGGGGAATGGACTGCAGCTGAGCAGTACATGGCTCGGGTGGTAGCAGACCCTGACTCTTAAAAATGGCTCTGAACAGGAAGATGCAGAGGGTGTTTAATCAGTGATATATAGTGGGCACTGCACAGAAGTGCTGCAAAATTACCCATTTTCTTCTTGACCTGTACCCTGCATAATATGTGGTGATGTAGTTTGTATCACAGTATCAGTTACCAGATATGCACAAGAAATTGTTCAAACAGCAGAGTTACTGACAAGTATGTACTATTGCCAACACCTTAGCAAAGCAACCTCATGTATGGTGTTTGAGGCACATGGTTCACACATGGCCTGACTATTTTACAGTACAACCTATGTCTGAACCAGCATATCAGATATACATTGCATCACTGTACCACAAATGGTAGCCTCGCAAGTCTGCCTGGTATACATATAATGGAACACATTCCCTGGAGCAAATCTGATTATTCCAAATTAAGCAATATGACAAGTATCATATCCCTGCCGGCTGCAGTCATAGCTGCCTAATATAGGTGGGCACTATATATGGTAATAGCCTGCTTTCTGAGTTATACCAAGGAAAATTCATTTCAATTCAATTTGGTTTTATTGTCATATGTAGTAGAGACAGCATCACAAAGCACAATGACATTCTTATTCTGTAAGTCTTCCAGCAACATATAAAAGCACAACAATTAACAAGAAGAGGTAATCTAGGACAACAAATAGACAATAATATAACCACCAATATCAGATAAATATAACTCCGCAAAAGTGTGCATTTGTGCAAAAAAACTCACTTCCCTACAAATGTGAGCCAACCTACCAGAGGGAGAGGTAGAATGTGAGTTTGATTTAACTGTCCAATAGCTTGAAATATAAAACTGTCGGTCTTTCAGCCTGGTTGTTCTGGCTGCCAAGCTCTTATAAAGCCTCATGATGGTAGCAGCACAAACAGTTGGTGTTGTGGGTGGGTAGTGTCCATGATAATGTTTTGAGCCTTCCTAAAAACTCTATTGTTGTAGATGTCCTCCGATGCAGGGAGTGTTACTCCAATGATGTTTTGCGCAATTGTTATTACTCGCTGCAGAGCTGTGCAATTCCATATTTTACTATGCCTGAACCATACTGTAACAGAGTGGGAGAGAATGCTCTCAAGTGTACATCTCTAGAAGTTGCTGAGGATGGTATTGGGCAAGCCAAGCTTCCTCAGCCTTCTCATAAAAAACAGCCACTACTGGCTTTTCACTACCAGGTTTATGATGTTATGAGTCCAGGTAAGGTCCTCAGAGTTGTTAATACCAAATAATTTGAATATAGCCACTTTTTTCTACCTCAGACTCACCAGTATATAATGGTAAGTGCTGCCCTCTGTTCCTCCATGATCATCTCTTTCATTTTGCTAGTATTAAGAGAGATTACTGTTCAAACACCACTTCACAAGATTCAACTCTTCCCTCGTATGTGCTGACTCATTACTCCCAGAGATCAGACTTTTGTATCATCTGCAGATTTAACAATACTGTTGTCATGTTGAGAAGCAACACAATCCTAGGTGAAAAGGGTGTACATTATTGGACTCAGCACACAGCCTTGTGCAGTTTCTGTATTTATTATTATTGTTTTAGAGATGTTATTCCCCAGTCTGACTGACTATGGTCTGCCTGTTAAAAAATCCAAGACCCAATTGCAAAGAATCAGTGGCATACCCTGCATGGACAGCTTATTAATGAGCTTCATTGATTTCTCAATATTGAAGGCAGAATTATAATCAATAAACAGCAATCAAGCATAACATGCCTTATTCTCCAAATGAGTAAGAACCATATGTAATGTTGTACTGACTGCATCCTCTGTCAGCCTATTCAGACTTGTGCAATCTGCAGGGGATCCATTGTGTCAGGTATAGTTGACTGAAAATGACTCATAATGATTCTTTCAAAACATTTCATCACTATGGGAGTCAATGCAATCATCCGGTAGTCATTCAGGCTGTTGGTTTTGCACTTTTTTGGTAGTGGAATAATAGTGGTGACCTTATAACAAGTGAGAATTGTAGCTCATGCAAGGGAGAGATGGAATATATCAGCCAGAACATCAGTCAGCATAGAAGCATAGGAGTTGAGTGTCCTTCCACAATATTATCTGGACCAGCTGCCTTCTGGGATTTAACCTGCTCAAGGACTTTGACACACTTGCTGGTGATACTGTGAAAGGTAGTGGTGCCTCTTCTCTCTTATGCTGGTACCCTTTGACTCAGTGTTTTGGACCTCAGACCAGGCATAAACATTGAAATCATTGTGTGAAAACTGTCTGTCAGTGTTCATGCCTCTGCCTTTATCACCTCTTTACCTCTCCATCATTAAAAATGTTAAGGATAAATCTTGTACTATCATAGTAATACCACCAGAGGATCACCTCTTACCTCCTGACAGGTATGGCTGGTAACCATTTGAAAAGTTGGGACCAACATGAGCATGTTGATACTGAACGGCTGAAAAAAAAGGACTTTTGTACTCCGAGCCTGAGATGTACATTTCTCAGAATATTCACTTTTCTCCAAGTAATGCAATCTCCGAGTTGGTATATATAAGTTAAGGGTGGTGAAGAGGGGATTACTGCTCAGCAAAAACATAAGTTTAAAGAACAAGAGCTGTGTTTAAGATGTGCTCTTCTCTCACAGTTTCGGTCTTTTTTTTTTTTTTTTTGGTCTGTCTCTACTTGGTGTTACAAGTGCCAACATTTCAATAAAAGCCCTCTGGCTATATTCCCAGCATTAGGAACTTACTTGGGCACTGAAACCGTCTTTGTTAGTAGATATGGTTACTACAGTATGACAGTCATGCCCTTCTCTATGTAGGATTTCCCCAACCCTAATGGGGTGGTAGTGAGCTGCCAAAATATGCAAGTGTGCAATTCATAACATTCATGTGAGTCATTTAAACGGGGGTATTCTGCTTGTCTTTAGTACCAGCACACATAGATAGTATGTTTGTCATATTCTGGTTATTCCATATTTTTTACACATGTTGCCTTAGACATGAAATTGATCTTTACCTACGTCTACCCAGGATACTGAATAGCACCAAAGTGCTGGTTTCATCCCCACACCAGTGTGACAGTGGCTGTGTTAGCTGCAGCAGGTAAACCACTGACAGGTACAAGCAGAGAAAGGTATCAATAGCAATACAAGCATGCAATACTCTGCTGCAGAAAAGGTTGCTGCATTTTTTGTCCATATTTATTCATCCTATTTAGTTATGCTTTGTAGAGTGGGTTTGTCACACCAAGCTACTAGCTGCTTTCAGGGAAATCCTCAGGTGACATTTATACTGACTAGAGGAAATTTGGCCAGGACAGACTGGAAATTCAAATACACTTGTCAGCAACTACCATTAGGTCTTTTACATATACCTGAGGTACCACTAACTCAGACAGATGGGATCCTGGTTTAGTGTTTCATGCAAAAAGGACAAAGTTCCTAAAGTAGAAATCGAGACAAGCATGCAAAGATCTCCCTACACCTACTGTGTCAGCACTTTATGTATTGGGTGCTGAATTTGTACTTTGCTAAATTCTGGGTGCTGCATTTGGAGCCCCTGAAAAATAGTATTGTTCGTGTCTGATAACCTGGCATTATTAGATGTTGTATTTTTTAGGAATTTGAGAGTGAGGGAGCTACTTGTAGAGAGGCATGTGCAAAGTATTTTAGACCACTGCATATCCCCAGAAATGGTCCTGGTCTCAGGCATGAAAGTGAAGTTACTGCTGAGTAATGTGATTTCAAGGCATTTTTTTTTATGTTGTTTGTCTTTTCCATGTCAAAAATAAAATGGTAGTTGGGTGAAGTAGAGGGCAGTACTATTAACATACATTTAAACTTTAGAGAATTATTATACTTTCCACAGTATCTATTTGTATTCATAGTACACACACCTACTTTGAGTAAATGATCAGACATGTCCTGTTCTGCAGAGCATTATTACAATAGTTATAAAAAAGTTTTATTTGAAATGTAATACATTCATTGGTGTTCTCATTATCTGTGTATGTCTTCTAATTTAATCGCCCTACTAAGCAATGACTTAGCTTAAACCTTTTATTCTTGTATTTGCAAACCAGGATTTTTCCCCAGCCTTGCAAGTCACTTGCTAATATAAGTTCCACCTCTTATATGACCTTAAATGAAATAAAAGGTGTAGAAGAAAAATGACTAAAGGGAAATATGTGGAAGCTTTTTTTGTACTTCCAAAGCCACATCAGTCTTCTATTGTCATTTAATTTAATTCAATCAAGACAAATCAAGCTATCACACCATTCTCTGTATTGACACACGTTGCTCTCTCTTCCACAGCCAGTAGACACTTCTGTACATGTCTAACAAATATAAATTTAAACTACATTTTCTTTCAACTAGCCACCAGTATTCAACCCTATTGAATGATAGGTGATAAAACAAGGAAATGACCAATGGCACCATTAAAATGTAGTATATACAAAATATTGTCTTTAATTTGAGTACCTCAGAGAAATTCACAACAACTTTCTCTCAGTCACCTTTAAAAAATATTGTGCATTTCCAAATATACAGACAATCAGTTAACAGTAAATACATCATTATTCCAAGCTGAAGGTTTGCTCAGCAGCATAAAGCATTGCCTTCTTCCATGCACTTTAAAGTGATGTTTAACTTGACAAGTTTCATACAACTGATTAAATTGTTAACACAAGATTTCATTAAGTTCTCTTGGAATTTGACATATCATTCCTCAGACTAATATTTGGGTGGCAGAGATGGTGCAGCAGTTAGCATTGTCGCCTCACAGCAAGAGGTTTTCTGGTTCAATCCTCAGCTGGGATGCCTTCTGTGTGGAGTCTTTCATGTCCTCCCTGTGGTTGCATGGGCATCCTCCGGGTGCCCTGGTTTCCTCCCACATCCCAGGGACGTGCTGTAGGTGGATTGGACACTAAATTGTTCCTAGGTGTGAGTACGTGCATGTGTGTGCATTCTGTGGAAGGTTGGGTGCCAGGCTGGCAACTCAACACAGTAAAACTCCACTGCCCACTCGTGAGTGGACAGGTGATCCACCGTGGTGACCTCTAACTGGGAAAAGCTGAAAGAAGATTCCTCAGACTAATATTCCATTATGCAAATATATGTTTTTACATCACCACAAACAGCATTGCATCTGTGCTTATGGCAGTTATAGAAACGTTTAAAGATAAAAAGATACTGCAATTCATAAATGGCTTCACAGAGTATGTTATGTTATAACGTGCTGCAGGTGTGATAAACTATGCTCATTCATTATATCATTGTTTTGAAATTTGACTTTTAGACTCTGAATAGAATTTAAGATTCTCTGCAGCAATTTCTGCTTCAAATCATTTGCTGTATACAGGTAAATAAGTGAGCTCATGAATTAACCTGGAGTATCTTCAGAGATGATCATTTTATTTGCTTGGGAACTGCTGGATCAGTTAACATGGTTTCTTTAATAGTGCTTTCTTTAAATGAGATATCCAATTATGTTTATCTCATGCTTCTGATATTAATGCTATTAAAACCAGAGATGGTTTAAGCACTGCTTCAATCAAGTAAAGTTTTTTATACAGTAAGCTGTGTACATTATAATAATTTAGTTTAAGCTATCTGATTAACATTATTGTTTCTTAACCCAGAACATTTATTTTAGCAATTTTATTTTACATATAGTCATTAGCCATTTTTGTGCTGCTGTGTTACTCTTTAATCCTTTTTGTTTTCACCTGCTATCCTTTTGACTTGTTATATTTTCTGTCATTTTATTGAAACTTGCAAACCATTATGTCATTCATGTTCTTCAGCATTTAACCACCTGACTTTGTCTTATCAGATGTCATCTGTTTTGCCTTTCATATTTAGTTTTACTCTGCTCTTTATAGTAATGCTCCTACCATTTACTACATTTCCAAGAGTGGGGTATGGCTCAGAGCCCAATATAGATTCATAACCTAATAGTGAGGTCCTGCTAGTATCTGAGATTTATCCCATATAGTAAATAACAGAATGGCTGAGGAAAATATCCAAAGGTCATCTATGGATGAGTCTGAATCCCCCTTCCCAAACCAGAGCTCTAATGGGAAAAAAATGGACTCTGTGGCGGTTGAAATCAAAGGATTATAATCACAGCTAGGTTAACACTAAGCAGAGCATTCAGGTCTGTAATCTGAGCTGGATCCATACCTCTCAACTGACCAGATTTTCACAAACTATTGAGATTTTTCCCTCATATTTTTGGTCTATTTCTCATAAAAGTTGTGGTTTTCAAATCCTTCAGAAAATGTATGGTAAAACAAACCCTATTACTCTAGCAATCTTTCTAAGTTTATAACAGCAATGTTTAAAATTGTTCATTATTTTTGGGCCTTTGTTCCCCCCATTTTGTCATGCTTTGTCCAGATTTCTTGCACTAAGAGGTTGAGAGGTATGGCTGGATGGCTAGATCACTTTTACATCAGAGTGAAGCTACAAGCTACAACATAATTTTATGAAAAATGGACCAAACATGTGATGCAAAAATATAAAATAACCACACAAAACAGCTGGGAACCTGTCAAAGAAGGGACGTTTTTAATATTAGTACTGTTAACTTGAGCAGCTGACAAAATAAGAGAATCTACATGCATTTCTGAAATTAAAAGCAATCTATTACTCTGATCATTACAATTATTTATTAATTGTAAACCCTCCATGTTTTCTTCCAATTTTGTCATTTTGTGGAGGGATTGTTAGGGGGAGAGCAACATTCTGAGCCAAAATTGGGGACAGTTGAGAGGTTTGGATATACCTAATTCTATAAAGTGATTTATTTGCTCGTACCTCTCAACCTCATAACCCAGGAAATCTGGACAAGGCCAAATATAATGGGGGAACATACAAACAGTACTAAACATTTATCTTGTATAAACTTAGACAGTTGACAGAATAATAGGTCTTGCTTTAGCATGCATTTTTCTGAGGGGTATGAAGTCAAACTCAATGTATGTCATTATTTACTGACTTAATTCCTAAATGATTTGCAGAAAACCACAAATGTTATGAGGAAAAAAAACTAAAATAAGAAGCAAAAATCTATTCATTCTGCAACAATCTGGACAGTTGAGAGGTATAGTTCAGCCAGAGCTGAGTTTGCCATCCTTCCTCACAAAATCATGGTCAAATGGGTTTCCCCCATGCAGCTATTACAATGTCCCATTACTTGGCTATTTCGCCCCATTTACCATAAACAGTGTAATGTGCATACTGCTTTACTTCTACGATGATTTGGATTTCATTTAAAAGTTTTATTTTACGAGACAAACACTAATAGACATCTGCTAAACAAAGCAATGCAGTTTCACAATGAAAATAGACTTAGCATTAAAACTTATCTGCCCTTGAAACTCACATTCATTGAAACAGCATCTAAACCCACATTCAAAGAAAATACATCTAGCCAACGGCAGATAAGATTAACTTTGGGCTGATTTCAAATCATAGGCCCCTTGCACAGGAAACATACATGTGTTCTTTGATACACCTTCCTGATTGTATTAAATTATATTTCTTGCATAATACAGTACAGTTGTTAGATGGCATTTTAAATTTATTGTTTTGAACATTTTTTCAGTAAACAATGAAATAAAACGCATGCGCCAATAATGACAAAACTGCCCAATTCAGAACATTTCCATCATAAAAGTCTACTTTAACTTCTTCAGTCCACCAGTATCAGTAAATATGCACAATCTCCACATAAGTAAAAGTCCTCTAAATAATTCCACATTAAAGAGATCTGTAACTAATGCAAAGATTGCTGCTAGCACACAACTTTATATTTCATTGTTTCATCTGCAAATAAAGTGCCTGTTGCTCTTGAGGAATAAATTGCCTATGCTACATTAAAAAATGATAAGCTAGTAATATTGCAATAGGGAACGGACGGCAAACTGAAAAAAGGTTCATCATTACTAGTTATCTCCACCAAAGAGGACATTCTTATGACTGCAGCATCCATCCTGTTTAAAAGTACAACACAGTACAGTATTAGTAATGCATCCATATACTGTGGGAGTCGAATCTACAGTCTTCTGCATCAAAAGCAAGTACACTATCTGTTGTGCTATTAACAATGCAAGCAGACACAGCATAAGCAGCACTAAACTTCTGTTCAAGCTCTCAGCTCCTTGTAAAATGCACTTAACACTCAACTGTATCTCTCAACTTTGAAGCACAAGAAATCTGTAAAAAGCCAACATTTATGGGGGGGGGGGGCAAAAGCCCAAAAAACAGGGACACATTTTAAACATTGCTTGCATAATCTTGGAAAGTTCCTGTGTCACCACCATGCATTTCACTGCCAAGCCTTAAACCTAAGACCCTGTGAACTACAGGCATAGCAACATACCAATATGGCAAATCAGTGGTTTCATGAAAGACATGTAGACAAACTAAAATGACTATCATTTAGTGAATTCAGTTCTCACCATAGCTCTAAACGTCTTAGCACAAAACACCTAGACAAACCCAATAATGGGGGAATACAGACCCTAAACCATATTCAGTGAATTCAGTTCTCACCATAACTCTTAACATGTTAGCACAAAAAAAAACCTGGACAAAGACAATAATGGGGGAATACAGCCCCAAAAGTAGGGACACATTTCAAATACTGATCTTCAAACAGAAAATTCCGAGAATAAAAGGCTTTGCATTACCATGTACTTTCTGAAGAATATGAAGTCTGAAATTCAAATGCCTGTCATTATTTAGTGAATTCAAAATCCAGAAAAAAAAAACATTTTGGGGTGGGCGTGGCCAAGATGTCAGAGTGAGAGCAACAGATTTTTGATGCTCTGCCTATAAACTTCATCTCTGACAGGATTTTAATGGAAATTTTTTAAACTCACTGGAAAATTCATCTCACAAATACTTTTACTACTAAAGTGGATTAGCAGCTGGGAAAAAAGTTGAGTTTTCAGTGATTTTTTCTCACAAACTTCCTGTCAGGACTTTAACAACAGTATACAGCCTGCTGTAGTCATGCGTCATTCAAAATCCTCAGCTCAAGACAGTTTAATGAAAAAAGATTTACAGACTATAATTGCGAATATACAAGATCTCTCTATAAAAATGGACAATTTAGAAAACATCATGGAAAATATGAAGAAAGAGAGTAAAAAGCAGATAGAAGACTTAAAGGAGATTATTTCTAAACATTTAGAACAAATAACAGGATTAGAAGAGTCTGTAAATGAATTAGATGGAAGCCAGATGGAGAATGAAAACCAAATAAATAATCTAGTGAAACAAAACAACGCATTAATAAAGAAAATGGAGGACCTAGAATCAAGATCAAGGAGAAATAATATCAGAATTTATGGAGTCCCTGAAAAGTCAGAAGGAAATAACATAGTTATGTTCTTGAATAACTGGCTGCCTAAGGTACTGAATCTTCCTGAACCCTTGTCTTATGGAATTGAGAGGGCACACAGGTCACTGACAAACCCCTCTGCATCTAGTAATTCATCTTCAGCAAGATCGATCATAGTTAAATTCCTGTCAACACAAGATAAAGATCTAGTGTTAAGATCTGCCTGGACAGGGAATCCTATTCAAGATAATGGTAGAATTATTAGGTTCGATAATGACTACACATCTGTAACCATGACAAAAAGAAAAAATGTGTGTTCCTCTCATTAAAGACCTCAAAAAAG
Organism: Protopterus annectens; assembly: GCF_019279795.1. Taxonomy (NCBI): domain Eukaryota; kingdom Metazoa; phylum Chordata; order Ceratodontiformes; family Protopteridae; genus Protopterus; species Protopterus annectens. The sequence goes on along the minus strand of NC_056731.1, from coordinate 1,011,022,027 downwards.
CTGATATAAAAGCCCAGTTACTTTTTCCAGCTAGAATAAAAATCACGCTTCCAAATGGCCAAAAAGTTTTTAACAATATTGAGGAAGCAACAGACTTTGTCAGAAAACACAAGTTACTTGACAAATTAGAAGATATGGATTTGTCACTACCTAGTTTAAAGAGACAAGCTAATAATGGCAAGGCAACACTGATAGACAAAACCACCAAAAAACTTAAAGGGAAGTAATATATAAAAACTATAACCTCCAGTGATCGTAGTCTTTCTTATAAAGGAAAAAGAGAAGGGAAGAAGGAAGGAAGGAAGAAGAAATAAGATCAACACAAAACTTTGAGGTAAAGTTGTTTAATATACTTATGTAACTATATATTCATGATTCTCCTTTTCTTTCACCCTGTTTGCTCCTGTTGCTAAATAACCTAGTATGTCATCTTTTTCCACTACCCGTTCATTTTATTAGGCTATTACCCCTTATATATAATAATTAGACTCAAAGGATTGAGATGGCTTCATGGGAGCATTGAATTTGTTAGGTGTAGGGTATTGAGAAATTAACCTTGTTGTACTTAACAGGACCTATAGCATGGAAAAAGATAATTTTCATTCACCTTTACTATAAGAAATTTATAATATTAATATAAAACTTGTCTGGAGCAGGATAAAACTGCACCTTAGTTCATGATGGGAGGGAAGCTTAGGACTTGATCATATAAGGCTAGAAAGACACCCTAGAACGTTAGTACTAATGTATTGAATTTGTGATGCTTTTATTCACTTTGTTTTTTTAGAAAAAGGAAAAAACTAGAAAGTAAGAATAGTGCTTGTCAATGGAATGGGGTGGGTTAAGTGTTCTCAGGAACATACTCAGTATCTTTTTTGCACTGTTAATGAAATGTTTCTTTAATAATCAGTATTAACCCACTTGTCCCTTTTTCTTTTTCTCACATACAATGGCTTTCACTAATAATGCACGAGCGCACCAAAGCTTGAATAGATTTGGAAAGCCTGTACTCACCTCGAGAATTCAGTTGTTTTAAGGGTTGACAAAAGCTTCACAAGAACTAAAGCTCGAGCTTTTCAAATCCTGTCAGATCATCAGATCAGCGATAGGCCATAGGAACTTTGCATTTGCGATATATTTGACCTTTAACCCTGTGGCGCACACCAGGAATCAACTGCGACGATAGAAAATGGTGGATTACAACAGTTACAGCAGCTACACGGTCGCAAAAGCTACAAACTAGCTTAAAACATTTAAATAATGACTTCAAGTCTAAAAAAAGAGAAAAATAAAACGGAATTTTATCTATGCAGCTTGCGTGTGTGCCACTATCAGACATTTGTAAGTACATTTATGTACTTGAATGTAATAAATAGATTACTGTTAGACAAACATTGTTGAGCATAAGCAAACCTGAAACGCTTTCCTAGTGTCAGACTAACTAAGATGTTTTTATGTTAGAAGTTTCAGATGAAGGTTATTCTTAAAGACACATAGGGAAATAACTTTGATGTTTGAGGGTTTTGTGCATATTAATTTAAAAAGGACTGAAACAAATCTTTTATTAAACTAAATCTTTTAATTAACATTTTGTCCCAACAATGGGATTTATGTTCTAAGATATGAAAATTGTTCATACGCTATGGTATTAATAAATCACATTGTAGTGAAACAGAGATAACTAAGCTAAACTAGATACACGTCCTAAGAGAATGGATGAAAGAAGAGAAGGGATGAGGTTTATTTTACTGAATGTGGATTCAGAACAGAATCATTACGTTATTAATATCATTATTCTTACACTTAGTAATGTTATAGCCTAAGAATTAAACATCAAACAGAAGTGCAGATGGACTCATCTCCCCAGTAGCAATGCATACATCACCAAGATACTAAGACAATTGTTAAGTTATGTAACAGAGGATGCTGAAATATATATAATTTTATTCTTTAGCTTGAAGGAGTGAGGAAGAAGGAAAGGAAAGATGGGAGGGGAGAAGAAAGAGAGAAAAAAGGTTGAACCACATTCATAGTGTATTAACACAGTTATTGAATGTTTATTGAACATCCCAAGATATATGATGGCATAGTACACTATGTCATATAGAAAAGTCTAAATATGAAATATAGTATATAGGAGGGTAATTCTTAGAGGCACACACCCAGGATCCTGAGCAGTAATAGTATGTAATACATGAAATTAAAGTGTGAATGTATACAATCTTCAGATAATTTATATGTGTACATCAATTGATTAATGAGATATACACTTAATTTAATTTTCTCCTCATAGCATATAAACCTTACAATTTAGCACTGCAAGTAATAATAAGAGATATTTATATTAAGCCTAAGAATACAAAGGGAAATACATAGTACAATAAGAGCAGTAACCAACTATAGGAGCACAGTGGTGGAACGGTGAAGGGAAAGGGTGAAGAGATAAAAGAAACAAAAATTAAGGATTATTATTTAATTACTAATTAAACTCTTAAACAACATGAAACACTAATGTAATTAGTAAATCTGAATAACATATCAGCATATGATATTACTCACATTTTAGACATAATCAAGACTTATTACTGATTATATCTGTTTCAGTTTCTTATAATATTGTTTAAGTCAGTTAAATGTATACTGAAATATGAGTATGTAACCTTTTTTTAAACATTATCTAATATAAAGAATAAGAATGTTCATATCATAACTGTATCTTATGTATGTTCAAATCCATATAGAATATTTCAGTAGAAGTCTTGAGTCTTCTTGATTTTCAATATAAAACATGATGTAAAGGAAACAATGAATACACTTATCTGTATACATGATCAGCAGAAGGCAGAATCATCACTATAAGGTTGATTGGGCATAGGTTTGTTAGTGATGGTGGCTTGGATGATACGTTCATCAAGTCAGGAATTAAATTTTCCATGTTTAGAGTTGTATATAGTTACGAATGTTTTGTTAATCTTATTTGTTTTGAAATACCCGCCCATAATGAAACCCATCAGATACATTTACATCCATGAAAATGTTTTCATATAAATGCCTGTCTTTAAATGTTAATGGCCTAAATATTCCTATTAAAAGGGGGAGCATAGTTAAATATTTGAAATTGAACAAAGCAGATATAGTCTTCCTACAAGAAACCCATATTATTAATAAAGACTTAGATAGAATATTTTTTAATGGTTATGTGGTTCTAGCAGAATCCCACTATCAAGTCAAAAGAAGAGGCACAATGATATTATGGAAAAACTCATTACCAATTCCCAAAATCATAGACACATACTCGGACAAGAATGGCATGTTATGCCTAGTAGGTCTACAAATTAATAAAAGATATGTAACTTCAGTGAATACATACTGGATACCAGGTATTGGAGCAGAAACTGCGAATAGACATTTAGAGTTAATAACCACAAAAGCCAAAGGAGAAATAATACACGCAGGTGACTTTAATTGTCTTCTTTCCACAAAAGACACCACTAAAAATGATAAATTTATAATGTCCTCAGCAGCCAAGAAACTGAAGAATTTTATCGACATACTAGACCTTAGAGACATATATGTTATAAAAGAACCACAATCACTAAATTACACTCATTACTCTTATAGGTATGGTACGCAAACTACAATTGATAAAGTACTAGTTACTAATGACTTAATTTCTAAAACAGAAGAAGTTCTGATCAGCTCCTGTCCACTATCGGATCACAATGCCATATTATTCAAGGTTAATATCATACCAAAAGATCTAATAACATGGCAAAGATTACCAGCATACATTGTCACTATTACTAGATTTAAAGAATGGCTTCTAAGCAAAATAAAATTCTATCTTGATATAAACGATAATAATGAGACTTCAAAAACCATTTTATGGGATTCCTTAAAATCATATCTATATGGCAGAATCAAAAATTGGTATCTAAACAAAAGGAAACAATGGGACAATGAACTAATAAAAATACAATCAACAATTGATGATATGAGAAAGAATTTAAACACTAAAGATATCAAAACTAACTCAGAGTTCAAATCATTAAATGCAAGGTATGCAGGAATTGTAAATCACAAAGTGGCAATAAACTTAGAGAAACTTAAAATTCAGTCTTACTCAGTAAACCCTAAAAACTTACACAGACTGGCAGTCAAATCGAAACATCTAGCAAAAATTAACAATATAAAAGAAATTACTGATAACACAAAAATGAAACCAAAGCAAGTGACAGACTTGAAAGAAATTTTGGAGCATTTTAGAACACACTATGAGAAAATAAATAACACCAACATAAACCCTAATAACATTATATTCAAAAGCAATTTCTGAAGGAGAACATTAATAAAAAAGTAACAGATGAATAAAATGCTAGTTTGCTTAAACCAATACTTTTAAAAGAAATCAAGGAATCTATCCAAAGCATTAAAAATAACAAGGCCCCAGGACCAGATGGAATTATAGGGGAAATTTATAAATTACTGCCAGAAGACTCCTTAAAAATTCTAGCAGCAGCTTTTAGAGAATTTAGAGAAAATAAAAAAAATCTTCCCATCATGGAAGTATGCCATTATCTCCCCCATTTTAAAACAAGATAAGGATCCTAAATTAGTAACATCTTACTGCCCTATCTCATTGCTAAATATAGATTACAAATTTTTTGCCTCAATACTAGGGAAAAGATTAAATCAATTTATCCCAAAAAGAATAGAAGAAGACCAACCTGGTTTTATTTTAAACAGGAAAGTTCAGGATAATGTTATAAGACTCTTATCTCTAATAGATTTTGCAAATAAGAAAAAGAAAGAACTATCAATAATCAGTCTAGATGTAGAAAAGGCATTTGATTGTATATCCTGGTCATATTTATTTAAGGTTCTAGAAGCATTTAATTTCTCCCCAGAATTTATAGAATTAATAGATAACTTGTACAAAAACTCTATATCATATGTCAAAATTGGAGCCTTCTTGTCAAAACAAATTCAAATATGGAAAGGAACTAAACAGGGTTGCCCTTTGTCACCTTTACTATTTGCCTTAGCAGTGGAACCATTAGCAACCTGCATCAGGAATGATAAAAATATTACCAGTTTCGTTGTTAATCTAAACTATACTTCCAAAATACAATTGTTCGCTGATGATATCATATTAACTATTGGAAATATTGATTCTTTAATAAAACACATCATAAAAGTTTTAGGACAGTTTGAAAAAATCTCAGGTTTAAAAATTAATAGTAATAAAACGGAAATATTACTATTGAACAAAAAAATGAATTCAGATTTGAGAAAGCATAGTAACTTTAACTGGGCAAATAATACTTTTAAGTACCTAGGTATACATATAAAATCTAACTGGAAAGAAACCGTGCAAATAAATTATAAAAACTTAATATTAACGATTAAAGAGCTCATAGTCAAATGGAATAAAATATTCTTCACCTTCGAAGAGAAATTATCTCTAATAAAAATGTGCATTCTTCCAAAATTCCTGTTCCTCATTCAAACCCTAATTATTAGTCCTCCTAAAAAAACAATAAAACAACTTAACACACTCCTAATTAAATTTCTATGGTTTCTGCAAAAGCCTAGAATAAGATATGATTGGCATTACAGAGAATGGGAAAAAGGTGGAATTGCTTTTCCACACCTTGAGCTCTACTCCGATGCAGTTATACTTTACATTATGAGTCAATGGTTAAGTCACAAATACACATCTAATTGGAAAAACTTACATAAAACTATTTTATTGTCCGACACAGAAGAATCAATGAATGATGACATTTTTGCAGAAAATATTAAAATCTTCTTAACAGTAAAAGACTCAGTTTATAAAGAGAATAAAAATTAGAAACTACCATATTGTATCAATTATATATTAAACAATTTTAAAAGAATAATAAATTAAATCCATTTAGCCAGAAACTTCCTAATCTTAATATTTCCCATAGCACGCACAAAGAATTGCATAGATTCATTTAATATTAAGAAAATAAGGGAGATGAAGAGTAATGGTCTAAATTTTTGGCACCAATTCTTAGGCACACATGATTTATATAAAGCAAACAGTTTTATAGCTAGATACAACATAAATCAAAATAATTGGTTAAACATTCAAACCTACAGAGAATTTCTAATAAATGAATTCAAAAGTAACCAAGTGACTGATATCTCTTTACAACCTAAAATAATAACTCTTTTATGTGAACTAAATTCAACAAATTACAACATGGGATTTTCATTATCTAAGTTATACAAAGCATTAAGAACTGATTTAAAGTTACCTGAGAACTCTCTTTGGAGTTACATAGAAAAAACAAACAAATTTACCTTTACAGAAAATGATAAATCATTAATACTCAAATCAGTTATTCATACAACTTCATCTCCCTACTGGAAACTTTTTACATGGAAATATATTCATAGATGCTTTATAACCCCACAAAAAATAGCTATAATGTCAAACAATACCGCCTGCAAGTGTTGGAGATGTGATGAAAATATATGTGCAGATTGGGCACACATGTTCATCGAAATCAGAACTGTCCCACTTTTAAGAAAAGATTTATTTTGCTAAAAGCTAATGGTCATCAGAGTGTATAATTAATTTCAAATTACTCTTACTGTTTCCAATACCAATACATACACAAAAAAAAACTCAGTACATTGCTTTTGGGTCCCTTGGCATTGCTAGAAAAAAATGTATTACTAAACTGGAAAAAAAAAACAGATCTTTTTTGTTTTCTTCTTTATTATTTGGCAAAATTGTATGTAATAGAGAACTTCAAACTCGCTTCAAGAACAGCAAGAATAACACAAAAGAAATTATCTTGGATGAAGCTTAAAAAATTATTGGATAAAATGTAAGACATTTAATTGAAATAGACTAGGTTATGGGCATTGTACATAGTTTTGTTGTTTAGAATTTTTTTGATTGTTTAAAAATGTATTATGTGATGGATACAAGTATGATGTAGAATATTTTAAGTTCTCTTATGAAATTTAATAAAAAAAAGTTATACAAAAAAAAAGAAAAAACACATTTTATGAGGAACAAAGCAAAAATATGAGGCAAAAATTTCCCCAAGTGTTGGTGGGTAGGGAATTCAACCTCTTGCTACCTACTCCAGGGGTTGAGTCTAGCCACGAGGTATATTTCCTGACTTCATTCTAGCTACTGGGGCATTTTATACACACACACACACACACACACACACACACACACACACACACACACACACACACACACACTTTCATTAGTATAAAGAGTACCTGCAGAGTTTAAATTAAAGCCCCACATGAGAGATCCAAAGTCCTTTCCTTCCCACGAGAGCAGGCTCCAGCCTGCAGATGTTGCAGTCCGATCTCCTTCCAGTTTATGCAGTTACAATTGCATAGACTTCTGGGATCTTTGCTGTCGCAGGCTGTATTCCTAATCTAAACAGTCTCAACAGCAGTCGGGATTCTGTGTGGGGAAATTCCGTGAGTGAGCATGCATGAGTTCCGGGATTTGAATTTGTTGTTTTACTTATTTATTCTTTTGTTTTTCTTTTTTTTCCCCTTTCTTTTGTACAGCTGGGAGGGGGGCTGCAGTCCTGAAACCCAATAGCATGAGCCACCCCTATCCAGGAGTAAAACAAAAATTTTGAATATGAACAATAAACTGCTTTACTTAAATGTAAATGGACCTTTCTTGAGAGCAGAGTAAGAATAGATACCCAAAGATCTTGAGAGCAGAGTAAGAATAGACACATATAGACCTGCAAGTATCTCTGATGCTGTTACAGAATCTGAACTCTCTGCATTCTTTCAAAAGAAATTGCTTCTTGATATGAAAGCCCATGTTCTTATGAATGGAAAATAGGCAGAATATGTTGAACTGGATGTATAAAGTAAAACCAGTGGAACTGAGAAAAACATATGAATACAATCCATATACATCAAAGGCTGGTTATTACATTCTTTTCCCATGTTATATGGAACATAAATTTGAAGTAATAGGGATTAGAATATTTCAGAAATTCTTTACACAGTTGTTTAGCATTAGAAAAGTGTTTGCATATACTTGGAAATGTGGTACAGCTGCCATAGGTTCATAGGTGTGTAGTAGGCTAATGGCCCTGGATCCTTTACAAGCCTAGCCTATAGGATTACCCTGGCATTGTGCCACCCAACCTTAGTTCGTAGTGCCTCTGTTGAGTAGTCACTGGAGTGATCCCCAGGGTGAAATTTCTATTTCCAATCCACTCATCAAGATTTCTCTTGAAGGGGGGCAGTGAGGTGCTCTGCTTGACATGTATGGGAAGTCTATTCCATAGCATAGGCAGTCTCTGGGTTCTGAACCTGTCTCTCCAGCATGTTCTGCTGATTGTTGATGAGGTTGTGGTCTCTAGAGCATGAGGTGTTGAGGGATTGGGATTTCTTTAGATGTAGCATTTCTAACAGAGCTGGGTCAGACATGGCTTTGTAAGTCAAGCAGAGATCGACTCTAAGTAGGTGATATGAGACAGAGAATAGTTGGGTTTTTTGAGTCTGCCCATGTATGACAATTGTTTAAGGCCTAAGATCTTCTTTGTGAGGTACGTTTGTGGCCTCTCCGGTTGTTGCAGATGTCTAGTGAGGTACATGCCAAATGGGGCCTTGTACTCTGACTGTACTAATGAGGGAAGAGTAGAGGGAGACAATGACCTCTTTCTTCTTGGATGCAAAACCCTTAGTAATGAGATGTGCCACATAGGGCTTTCTGACCGCAGTGGTAATGTGGTCAGAAGAGAGGTTGCTGTTAACCTGTGTTCCCATATCTCTTATAACACCTGCTGTGTTCAGTGGACTACCATTGATGTGGTAATTTAAGGGAACCGGGTTTTTCCCAAGGGTGATGATGACACATTTTTTGGCATTGAGCTTAAGGCCATGGTTCTGACACAAGTTGTTGGTCTCTGTGAGGCCTTTTTGTAGGATGTCAACATCACTTGGTTAGTTAATAATAGCTCCCAACTTGCAATCATCTGTGGGCTTTGCCAGCCAGAGACCCTTGGTGTTGGCCTGGACTTCAGAGACGTAGATACCAAACAGGAGAGGACCCAGGTCCGAACCCTGTGGGACTCCACTTGTGACTGGTTGTCAGTCTGACTTGGAGTCAGCTACTTTTATACTGTGGGTTCTATCTGGAGCCATTTTGCAACCCACCTAGTGATATAGGGGTTGATACCAAGCTTAGTGAGTTTTTCTATGATTCCTGAGTGGGGAATGGTAGCAAAGGCCATGGCCAGGTCAAGGTAGGCTGTATGAACCACCTTGCCTTCATCGACATCTCTGGTGACTGACTCAGAGAAGTTGACCAAGTTGAGCAGGCATGATCTACCCTTCACAAAACCAAACTGTGTAGGATCCAGAGTTTGGAGATTCCCTATATCTTTGTTTATTAGGTCCATGATGATGCGTTCCATAGCCTTGCATATCAGACTTGTCAGGCTAATGTGGCGATAGTTCCCAGGGTCTATAGTCGCTCCTCATTTGTGGAGAGGGATGACTGTAGCAGTGTGCCATTTGGTAGGGATAAAGCCTGAGGTGAGGCTATGATTGAACAGGGCACACAGGTGAGGTGCCAGTTCACTCTGTAGTTCATGCAGAGCACAGCCAGAGATATTGTCAGGTCCCATAGAAGCTGTATTCTTGTTCTTGGGCAGTGCTGTTTTAACCTCTGCAGCAGTAATACTGGGTGCAAGGCAATCTACAGGTATTGTGACTGGTCCTTGGGGGGGGGGGTAAATCTGCTGTCCAGTATATTGCCAATATCTGTTGGCTCGGTATAAGAGTTACCATTGTGCAGTATTCAGAGCACATTTGGGTATTGCCATGGAGATTCTTTACATAACTATAGAAGGCCTTGTGGTTGTCTTTACTATCTGCTGCAATATTATATCCTGTTATTATATCCTGTTATTATATCCTGTTATTATATCCTGTTATTATATCCTGTTATTATATCCTGTTATTATATCCTGTTAGTATATCCTGTTATTATATCCTGTTATGCTGGTACTTGTGCATGGCAATGTATGAATCCTTTGAAGAAATGCTGGCTATAGCTGAGACAGAAGCTGCACCCATAGTTTATATAACTGATAGGCAAAGACAAAAGAAGCCGAAGTCCCACCTGTCTCTCCTTTAACCCCTAAAGATACACAGATGAACTTACTACAAGATTTAAAGAAAAGGATGCTCATGTAATTCTTGAATGACCACTTGCAGCTATGAACAGTATGAATGCACTCCAGTGTAGCAGAGACATCTAAAGGGTGGTAATGAAAAATACTGTGAGACTGAAGCACAGTGACAGAGAATGGAGATCTCCAAGCAGGTAGGCTAATGTAGCAAGTCTCAGTTCAAGTGAAGAAAGCACATTGTCAAATTACTCAAAGAGTTTTTCCAGACAAGGGAAATAAATTGGACATCAGAAAGGTTTTAGCAACATGGTGGCTTGGGCCAGCTTGGGCGACATACAAGATAATTGAAAGTTAAATGATGCAGCACTGCCTTAAGGAATGAAATGCTGGGATGTTAATAGAATATTTCATGACTCAGTTGATAAGACAATTTTTAGCAATAGGTATGGTACTTTTTAAAGTCTAACAGTATCTGAAACAAGCAAATGCACTTGGTGACTGTTTACTACAACATATAATGTACCTAATACTCTGGTATCATAACACTTTTGTTTTCCCATTAGACAGAATATTCATGATATAATTTCTAACAAAAATAATGGATTTTGATTTATTGTATATAAAGAATTACATACATACAAATATTTCAAGCACAGGCATTAATGTTCTTCTAGCTTGCAGATATAGCAAAACACTTGTTCCCATAATAAGTGCCCAGGCTGTTATTAAAAATATCTAAATTCATCTTCTACTTTCGGCTGCTCACATTAGGGGTCACCGCAGTGGATCAACTGTTTCCATTTCTTCCTGTCCTCTGCATCTTGCTCTGTCACACCAGCCACCTGCATGTCCTATCTCACCACATCCATAAACCTTATCTTAGGCATTTCTCTTTTCCTGTTACCTGGCAGCCTCATCCTTAGCATCTTTTTCTCAATATACTCTGCATCCCTCCTCAGCACATGTCCAAACCAATGTAATCTTGCCTCTCTGGCTTTGTCTCCAAACCCTCCAACCTGGGCTGACCCTCTAATATACTTATTCCTAATCCTGTCCACCCTCGTCACACCCAGTGCAGATCTTAACATCTTCAACTCTGCCACGTCAAGCTCTGACTCCTGCCTTTTTGTCAGTGCCACTATCTCCAACCCAAATAACATAGCTGGTCTCACTACCATCTTGTAGACCTTCCCTTTCACTCTTACTGGTATTCGTCTGTCACAAATCACTCCTGACACTCTTCTCCACCCACTCCATCCTGCCTGTACTCTCTTCTTCACCTCTCTTCTACACTCACCATTACTCTGAACTGTTGATCCCAAGTATTTAACCTCATCCACCTTTGCCACCTCTACTTCGTGCATCCTCACCATTCTTCTATCCTCCCTCTCATTCACACACATATTCTATCTTAGTCCTGCTGACCTTCATTCCTCTTCTCTCTAGAGCATATCTCCACCTCTCCAGGGTCTCATCCACCTGTTCCCTACTCTCACTACAGATCACAATGTCATCTGCAAACATCATAGTCCACGGGGACTCCTGTCTGATCTCGTCTGTCAACCTGTCCATCACCATTGCAAATAAGAAAGGGCTCAGAGCTGATCCTTGAAGTAATCCCGCCTCCACCTTAAACACATCCGTCATTCCCACTACAAACCTCACCGCTGTCACACTACCCTCATACATATCCTGTACAACTCTTACTTACTTCTCTGACACTCCTGACTTCCTCATACAATACCACAACTCCACTCTAGGCACCCTGTCATATGCTTTCTCTAAGTCCACAAAGACACAATGCAACTTTTTCTGACATTCTCTGTACTTCTCCATCAACACTCTCAGAGCAAACATCACATCTGTAGTGCTCTTTCCTGACATGAAACCATACTGCTGATCACTAATCATCACCTCCCTTCTTAACTTAGCTTCCACTAAATTAATACTTGCTTTAAGGTAATTTGATAGTCTGTTCCATGCATCAGATATTCTGTCAGAACCAATTATTACACTTCTCATTCCTATAGATTCTTCTACATAGGTTCTCTGATGAGTCTATAGTACTTTTTGATAACCCCAAACATTCCCAGAGGTAGTTGTCTCTAAATGCTCTATATATCCAAATAACATCTCCTCTTGGATATCTGTAAGAGGCACAGTACAAGTTCAGATATTTTGGTCTTTCATAACTTAAATTTTCACATCCATGGATGATCTTGATATATTTCTGCTGAAATCTTTCCAGTTTACTCATGCTTGTTATCCTATAGGGTTTCCATATTGTTATTCCATACTCAAGTTTGGGTCTAATGTAACAAACAATGACTTAATCATTTTTGATTTCCTAAACTATTTTTTCATACAACCTATAGTTCTATAACTATCATCAACTAATTGGGTGATATGATTAGAAAAATGCATAGCTGAATCTACCCATATACACAGGTCCTTAAATGAATCTACAGTTTCAAACACTGTGTACTGTATTAAATATTCACCTTTCAATTTTGTCTCCCATATCTCATATGCTTAGTCTTGATGGATTTATCAGCATATTATTCTCCTGTGCCCCAATGGTCATTTTAATCAAGTTATTTTGCAGACATGCCTTATCTGTAACACATGTAATCAGTTTACCCAATTTCAGGTGGTCTGCATATAAACTGCAGAACACCTCAGATGAAAATATTAGGTCTGAAAATACAATCTAAACAAGTAAGGGCCTAGGAATTGGCTTGGTTTGGTGAACAAATTAGCCAGAAATATACAACTCAAAATATAATGTAGACTTTTTTGTCATAAATCAGAAAATAATGAGACTGGTTCATTAACAGCTACTTGGTAGTGTGTTATTTGGTATTCATTAAATGGCTCTACATCACAAGTACAGCTGTCAAAGATAAATGGCAGAATGTGCTAATGAAAGCATAAAGTGCCAAAGTTCATGCTAATTAACCAATCCAATATAAAAGCTACTGAGAAAGCTATAAAGCAATTGTGCACCCTCCATGTGAGTTTTTGCCACGTATCCCAAAACTCTGAAATACAGGCATGGTTACACCTAGAAAATAAAAACAAAAAAGCATGTTGGGGATTTCTGCTGTTATTATCATGCTGTATTTTCAAATTGCTTTAAATCAGGGTGCTGCTGTTGCTACTGCCAGATCTCAGGCAAGAAGAAGAGTATTTAGACCATGTTTAACTTACCATGGACTGCATGAAACAGAAAGTGTTGAGAGATATAGGGTGGGCAGAGAAACAGTGGAGGAAATATGTAATCTCTGCTGCCAACACTTCAGACCACAGGGAAATCATTGATAACTCATCCCAGTGGAAACAAAGCTATGCTTAGCATACCATTTTCTAATAAATGGTACTTTCCAGATACCCACAGGGGATATATTAGGGGTGCTTCAAGCATCAGACACTGGAATATTACATCAGTTTTTAAATTCAATGCTACTACATGCAAAGCAGCATATCTGTTTCCCACGAACCCCACAAGAGACAGAGTAAGAGCCATGCAGGAATTATATGCACTAACACACTTTCCTGAAGTGATGGGGGCCATAGATTGTACACACACAAAAGCCCCAACTGGAGGATAAAGAAGGAGGTACATTGACAGAAAAGGTTTCCATGTGATACACTGTCAGGTTGTCTGTATTGCCCAAGAGATCTTCAACAATGTCTATGCAGGTAACCCAGGCAGTTTTCCTGACTTGCACATAAGGCACACTTGTGAGCTGTACATCAGTTTTGCTACCAACCCTCCTGTGTGGCACTATGCCCTCATGACAACTACTGGGAGAAGTAACTGGCTCTGCAAATGGAGCAACCACACCAGCCTGATCAATTATGTCATGCTCAACCTGTCCTATATCAGAATTCTCTGTCACAGGTATGCAAAAGCATATTGATTGTGTCTGACATATTGGCAGGAGATGTGGAAGCAGCAACCTCAGTGTCAGACTGACCCTCAGCAACCCCAGACTGTGCATCTTCATTGCCATCATCATCATCAGAGACTACCAATACTGTGACATAAGCTGGCAGGCATTGCACACTGCCACTCCCAGGATCACCTATGATCACAAGCAATAAACACAACAAACAGAACAAGGGAGAATAAAATTGACTACATATTTTCCTTATACAAAAGCAATGCTAAACTTTAACAGATGATACAGAAACACACATTTTAGTCTCATATAGACCTAAATCTACCTTATAAACAGTAACAATAAGCAAATGTCAGCTTACCATGTACAGAACGGCTGTCAGCCTGCAATCCAGAAGTTCTTGTATATGAGGAATGAAAAGTAAAGAAGCGTGGTCATTAATACAATGCAAATGAAACAAGAAAAAGAGAACAACCTCCCTCACAAGTGGGGAACAAAAATGCTCTCTTACAAAAATGTAGTGACCACCACTATTTCTGTATGTTTGTAGTCTGTCTCACAGTTATTAATGTCTCTCTCTATAGAGAAAAAGAGAGATGTAAGACATCCTAGATATATGTTTATAAAGATATTACAATGACACTTTCTTTTACATACCTAGGAGGTCTACTTATGACACTATTGGTCTGTCATCCACATCTGCAGCAATGTAAAGGATTCTGGTGGAACCCTCTGCTGAGCTACTGGGATCTCTGATGGTGGATAGGAATTCCTCTGTTTCAGTTAGTGGTGGTTCAGTATCAGGACCACCACCTGTACCCACCTATTCTCAGGCAATTGCTGTGGCACAATGTGTGTGTGTGTGGGGGGGGGGGCAGAGGTTATCATGTCACTTGTCAGATGGCATATCTGGAAGTAAGTTCTTCCATACCCTTTTGACAGCATTAATGTCATTGAACACCTGCTGCTATATCCTATCTTGTGTAGATTAGTAACCTCTGTCTGTCTCTCTAACAGAAAAACTCCATGGCAATGTAAAGCCTGGAAAATGACCTAATTTCCTGCATCACTATATGGTGGCTTGTAGGGTACACATTTCTTCTTGGTAACATAACCCTGTATGAGATGAAACAGAAAGCAGGTACACATAATTACATATATAATACACAAAGGATAGTTGTGAGCTCAGTTATGTGTGACTTAATGGATCCAACACACACACACACACACACACATAAACAATTTAAACATTAATTGCTCCCTATGACTACACCCAAGCTAGGCATCCACAAAAAGAGATTTTTCAAAATCAAATATTAACACTGATCTATGCAATTCTGCAAATCATTATCCTGCTGCTGTAGTGACACTCCTGATACCTATTGTGAAACCTGTCTAGTAGCAATCTTTGCACAGAAGTTGGCCTAGAGCAACAAAGAATACTGCTAATTCCCATTCTAGGTTCAACACTATGGGATATTGTTATGCATGTGCTATCACTTTGCCATCAACAGTACAATTCAGCTTAGCAGTCCTGAGCTCAAGTACAATATAAAATAAAGAAAATGAAATAAGTATAGTTTTATTTTTGTCAACAGGTAGACTTTATTTTTGAATATTGTTAACTGACTAACTTCAATTATATGAAGTAGGTCTGCACTACAGTGATTACATTTCCAACTGTGTTACAAGCTTGGTTAACCTATTCTCACATAATCCATCCCTGTTATTCTGCAGTGCACTGTCCTGTGTATGATTTGCATGTTTGTCTTGCAAATACACATAGTACAAGTATGAGATAATACAACTGCAATTATCCCGACATGAACTCACAGGAATGTTTGATTGATAATCCATTGGTGCACAACAGTCAATGTGTATGCCATTCTATAGTGTGGAACATGTCAATGTCCCTCACAGTAATGCAATGCGCATTAAGGACAGTATCTACATTTCAACGGAGAAGTATGTGATTGCATGTGGCAAAAATAGTGATGTTCCATTGTCCTTTGCACATATATGAATTTAATAAACAACCTGTGATGCACAGCACCATCTCTTCCAAACAGTGAATTTTACAAATATTTAAATGCCAATTTCACATTGGTAATGCCAGCCTTGTCCTATGGTATTTGCAACTAATACAGCATTCTATATTGTGTAACTAGATAGGTAGGAGATGTAATACCTAACATGGAAGACAGACTGTGTATAGCTCTTTCTGCTGTATCCATGTCCCATGATAAGCATAGATTTAACTGTTCTATCAGCTCTCTTATCAAAATCTTTACTGAAACATCCTCTATGAAACACACTGATGAGGTCATCCTGACAAAAGTGCACTCTACCCTTAACAGTCAGACTTCTCCTGTAGAGTTTGTGACTAATACACTGTTTTTTTACATTAATTGAATAGGTGTGAGGCTCAGTGTTCAACATGGGAAAATTGTGGGTATGTAATCCTTGTTCCTTTATTCACTCTCCTTGAAGAGAATGCATTTAAATATACACACAGCTCCCTTAGCCCCATTTTTATGGAAACATCCTCTATGAAAAGCAATGACTATCTTATCCTGAAAAAAGTACACTATCTCCCCTTAAGAATCAGACTTCTCTTTTGATGCTTGCAACTAATACATTGCTTTATACTTTGTATAATTTAGGTAGGTAAGAGGTTTGATGTTCAACACGGGAAATGTGTGTGTGTGTGTGTGTGTGTGTGTGTGTGTGTGTGTGTGTGTGTGTGTGTGTGTGTGTGTGTGTGTGTGTGTGTGTGTAATGTTCACTTCCCCTGAAGAGAATGCAATTTAAATATGTACACAGCTCCCTTATCACACTTTTTATGAAAACATCCTTTATGAAACACACTGATGAGAAGTAATCATAACAAAAGTGCACTCTACCCTTAAGAATCATACCTGATATGGAGATTGTGACTAACATAGTACTTTTTATGTTGTGTAACTAAATAAGTAAGAGAGTCATTGCTCAGTATGAGGATCTTGTGACCAGTGTGGTTATAGTTAGCTGAATATGTGCTCAGTCAGCTTCTACTCACTATAAATATTTTAAACTGTTAGATGACTCCACCATCCCCTCAACCCACCTTTCACATCTGAAACATCTTTGCAACACAAGGGTAAAGCTATGCCTACTGTATGCACTGAGTACAGTTTTCTAGACATTACATATAGAAAATTTGGCTTTTTAGGCCACACTCTATCCACAAATGTGATCATTAATGCTTTCAATAAGAGTGTCATAGACTGGAAAAATATCCATTTAATGTTTTTATAGGAAAAGTGATGCAACCATTTGTTAAGTGGGGTGGGGGAATGTTCCCATTTTTCATATGGCATGTGTTTTGTGGGACAGCAATAAGATAAGAGCACATATTTACAAAAATATATTGTCTGCATACACCCCTGGTTCAACACACTGATGAGGTCATTGTTTCACAAATGAGCTGTTATTTAAATGTCAGTCTTCTCCTGTGGTGCTTGCATATCTTACACTATTATCTAGAATGTGTAAATAGATATGTATGATGTTTGAATACAGTAATGCTTGACTTCTACAAGTGTGAATGCAAATTAATTCAGGCTTATTTTACACACATTTGCAGTGGCTTTTACAATACCAGATGCAGCTCCTTGGCAATTCTCTTCTGATGTCATCCCTTCGTAGATGCTGTTTGTCTCACTTGTAATTGTTATTCACTTGTGGTGCAGGCTACTGATAATGTGCTGTATAGATGGTGTAAGTGGACAAGTAGGTGGTTTTGAGTCCATTACTGCCTAAATAGTTTGGCTGTAATTACTGTAATATACTGTTGGTCACGTCACAGCCACCTTTATGTATACTTTTAATTATGAGATTGAATTACACTGGCATGCTGTAGCATCCATGGTGAAAGTAACTTATTGGCCACACAATGATTACATAATGCTAACATTCCTGCAGTATCTCACATTTGGAGTGTGAATTTTCCTGCGTTGTGTAACTTTGATACTGTACTTTGTACATTGTGTAACTAAATATGTAGGATGTTTTAAGCCAGCTATGAGTGTGTCTTTCACCCTGATATTGTGTATAATATCCTTCAAAGACATGCATGATGTGTAGCTGTACAATGTTATTGTGCACTTTGAACACTTTTTAACAAACATCCAACTAATAAACAGAGGTGATGTCATCCATTTAACTGTGCACTGTCCAAGTTTTACCTCAGCATGTCGTGTGGTACTTGCAATTCAGTCACTAATGTTTAACTTCTGAACTTGTGTAGTTAATTCAAATCCAGCCATTACTGCTCAGGTTATGTTGTCAGGCCTATTGTGATTGTACATAACCAACACTCTGATCAAACATGTATTGTTTTGTGTATATATATATATATATATATATATATATATATATATATATATATATAAGTTTATCCCTCTTACAAAAATCTATGATTTGTCACATAGCAATGCTTTTAGTCAAAGTAATGATGGCATGTGATTATATTTTACTTACATAACATTTGCAGGAAATGTTGTCCTCTGGCATGAGGGAATGAGACACTATACTGTCTGCTGTTGACTTAGTACAGCAATTATATACACACATATCCCTTGCAGCAAAAGCATTATGTAATGCCTTCACATAACAACATATCTCACAATTGTAGTGACATTTTGGTGCATTCATCCTATATGATATGCATTTTCTGTTGTCAAATGCTCATGTGCTTAATATCCACATTCATTGACTGTATTCATTGGTGTGCCTTATATTGTAAAGCATGCATACCATCCACCACAGTTATATTGTGTCGATTTACAGTGGGAGAGGCCTCCACCATCCATTTTATCTCAGAGATTTTTTTCCACACCTACAGCTGATGTAATAATTTAGCACAGGTGGAGTGGCATAATAGTGTTAAGATTTCCCCTGCGTTGCGTGTGGTTGATCCTCATGTCATTAGTCAGTACAGTCATATAGCTTGCTGTTCAATTCCTGAAAGGGGCAACATTATAAGAATATACTGACATTACATAAACCATTGTATGTCGTTATTTTTATCAGTTTTTATGTTTGACAATAATATATTATCAGAGGTTATAATTGCAGGCAGTGAAATATTTATTCTGGATATAGGTTCATAGATTAGTACAAGGCTAACTGCCCTTGCGAGCCATTTTAAGCCTAGCCAATTATCCCTTGTGAGACTCAAACCCTGCACCTTGTGTTTGCAAGGTAAACACCTCAACCATTAGGCCACCCTCCCTATGTTATACTGTAACTACTTTTGTGGCATGTGTATTGAGTACACAAATAAACTGTAGCTCATTTCTGGGACAGTGCTTATCTAAGATGAAGGAAATAACTTTCTTGTCAAAAAGCATTCATATTGTAGTGCTCACATTTATGTGGACATTAACATGTGTAGCCCCTTTCCAGCATTTTAAATAAATCTGATTGCTCATATCATGTGCATAGCTTTTATCTTAATCCACACATTTAGTACAGTTATGTGGGACATCTTCCATTAATCTCTGATAATATTGCTATTTGTACTGTTTTAATACCTTTTATTGAACTATTTACTTTTGTTTATCTTATGCTTTTTCAAAGTTTGTTTTTCAAGAAATGCTCTGAAATGCAAGGTGTGTATAGACTGCTACAGGTGTGACATTCCACACAACATAGGTGGTAAAGTGTTCCTATGGTGCTGCTACATCGCGTGCTTGTATATAAGCATTGCATATATGTGGGCCATTTTGTTTACATTCAGTGCTCATGCTCGCAGGCACCTTTCCATAACAACAAACTTGCTGGCCACAAAAAGGTGCTTGTAACCAAGAAGGTATGATGAGCATCATGCTTATTTAGTTAGTGCTGCTGCTTATCTCACTAACATGATTACATTGTATATGTGCAGTGTAGCGTCTACAAAATTGTTAATGAATCCCAGGGAATGTCTTTTGATGTTTAATGATTTCAACACATGACTTGAGTTAGGTCATGTTTCTTTTCAAACAATGCAAGCTGAGTCCTGGCAGTTTTGTTGTTTGGAGTAAAGTTCTTCTCCTTTTGTCTGTATGAAGAGACATCCTGAAATGGTAGAATATGAGACATGACCTTACCATAATGGAAAACTTCTTTTTCCATCTGCATGGCATGGAAATAGAACTTCTACTGCCCTTTTCAATTTTCTTCATGTGAACTTGCCCTTTGGCACCTCTTTCCTCTCTTGTTCATTTTTCAGACTGTGGCATCCCCTTCAGAACTGTTACAATACTTTGTGATAATCACATGTGAAGCTTCAGACAACATCAGTTTGGTATAGATATTTTAATTCAAAGTGTTTTTAGCTATCAAACTCCTATTGTTGCAAATGTTAGGACAAAGTATTTTGCCTTTGTTTTTAGGGAAGGGAATATTTTTAACCATTTCAGGGTCAGAGCTAATAAATGTGGACAATTTCTATTTTAACTCTGAGTCTCTTTGAGATGTACTTTTAACAACTTAACTTTCAAATTTGCAAATTGCTATTTTGCTTTCAGGTCAAGGCCAGTATTGTCAACAGCTTACAGATCCTAGAAGAACTCTTCAGTGTCACTCTCCAGATGTATATTGTCTACATAAGCGGACTTTCTTTCTGTTCAAGCTCGATAACCTTTTTCGTTGTTCTTCAAATCTATGTACATATTCAGACATGCTATATTTTCTTTGTTTGTAACACGCATTACACATTTCTTTTTTGTCTTAGTTTGACCTTTCCTCTATATTTTTATTGCTATTTCATGACTTGCTGTAAAATTGTTACACTTTGCTGCAGGGTGCTGACATTGTTTGTTACAGTCCTTGTTAGGTTGTAGTCATACTTTTCTGAATACTTGCCACATTGGTATAATATTTTTAAAAAATGTTTCTAGTGCACAACACAATGTTCACAAGTTCTTGTGGTGGCATCTCAAAATAGCATTTATTGATGCTTGTTAAAGCATAGCTTCTGTACACTCTTCTTGTGGTTGGTTATGCTCAAGTTTTCTAGGCAAAGATCAGCAGTGTTTATCATTTTGCAACTTTTTCAAGTGTAATTTTTATAAATGTTTGTAGGTTCAACATTTTATTTATTTTTATTTATGCTTTTGTTGACTGAGTTAGTCTCATTCGTCTGGTGGCTTCTTTTCAGGAGAGACCAGAGGTGGTATTCATACTGACTAGAGTAAATTTGGCCAGGGTACTAGGGAACTTGTAATCTTTTTGATAAGTGTTGTGGGATCTTTTATATCCGACATTAAACTACCATCAACTCAAGCAGATGGGGCCTCAGTTTAATTTCTTATCTAAAGGATGGTAGAGCCAGGGGTACAACATTTCCCCTTATGCTGCTCTGCAGTGTCAGAATTCAAAAACTTAATCCAACTAACTGGTGTAAAAATCAAATCCACAATCTGCTGAACTAAAGATGGGTGTGCTAGCTTTTGAACCACTGAAAGTGTTTAAAAAAAACAATTCTCAGGAAGTGTAGGTCAGTGAGAGTTCAAAAGTTCCCATCTTTGAACATATGTAATAACACCGCTATTTTCCCTTTTGGAAACCATTCTCATGACATTTTTCAACAATAATAATAGATTTATATTTATTCCAAAGAATTGTCTTGCTTTAGTGAGCATTTTAACCAGAAATGAACAACTCAAAGTATATTTTAATAAATCAGAAAGCAAAACAATGTCAGTTTGCTTTTAGCAATTCCTGAAAATGTTGAAGCAATAAATAAATAAATAAAATAAACACACTGTTGTCTTTACACTTTGCTTTTAATAATCTCTGAAGATGTTGAAGAAAAAAATTGCCTTCTGCGCACAAATCAGAATCTGTACAGAAGTTTCCTTAGTTTCTTCACATACCATGCCGCTAGGAAATACTGCTAGACACATATCAGAATTTATATTTCATTGGTAATTCTATTAAGAAGGTAATTCTTCACTTCTCTTTCATTTTTCTTAAAAACTAACTGGCCTACACTTTTCCTGTATGTACCCTAGGCAGGTTTGTGTGAAGCATTTTAGAACCTCCACTTTTTTCTTTAGATAGCACATAAGAAAAACCCTCTATCCTGCTTTTATCTGACAAAACAGAAGGTAGCACTAAGCTCTTTATGGGTTCTCACTTTATATCCAATACATTTTTCTTACAAGCCAATCTCTTACTCTTGTAACTTCCCAAGAGCAAGTCACAACAAACACTTCAGAAATTCTCTGCCATAACTCAGACTGATAACAAAAACAAAAATAAAAACTCAGTATCTGAAAAGGCCTGCTCTGTTACTCAGAATTGTGTGTCTTACTTCCTTCTCAGTCATAGTTAACACTTTTAACACTGCTTACTTAAAAATAGCCTGTTCATGACTAGTACCAATGTATTTATATTATCTGTGGTACTATATTTAATTTTATTTGTTTTGTTTATGCAAACATGATACTACTAGCACTTTATATATTAACTACTTCATTCTGGAACTCTACCTAGTAATATCTAGAAAATATAACATCCTTAACTCCATCAGAGTGACTGAGTTTCCTTATATTGCATTAATTTGTGAATTTATGCATTAAACAAAATAATTCCTGGCCTTCATAGTGACTGTTACACCATAATCGGAATCATGTTTTATACAGTGGTACTTTAAATGTATTTTATACAGTAATGCTATACATGTTCATTAGCTCTATAAATAGTGCAACACAGAAAAATATAATCTTCATATTTGCATAGATGTAGTTGGGCAATTCAGCTGAGCAGCTACCTGATGGTGACAGATACTGTTTTGTCCAATAGTTGTCATAACAGTGTAGTTTATAATTTACAGGTAAATATGCACATCAATGTTCATCATATTCAGATATGATTGTCATAATAACACCTGTATGTATTTTTGTGCCTGAGGTAGATATTTTATCATCTCAAGATTAGTCAAGTTGATGACAAGTACTTGCAACTTAGAACAGTGGGGGGGGGGTAGACACTGGAGGTGTGGAACTGTCTAGGAAGGAGGAAATTAGCATACAATTGTCAAGAACTGGTGATCCTAGTGTATCATTGTTACATCTTAGCAATTGACAAACCTTAAAGCTTTTTAAATTGGTACTAAATAATTGAAGTAGTTCCTACACCTCTAATGATATTGCCATCAATGTTCTTTGCTACAGAGCAACAAAACCAGACAGTGTTGACTGACATGAGCATGGAAAATGTCACTTTGTCAGAAGGATATATTTATATCTATATTCATATTATCTATATCTAAACTATATATCTATATCTGTATCTATATCCATATCTGTATTTGTATCTATATATTACCTATTTATATCTGTTTTTCTATCAATTTAAAGTATTTCATAGGTAGATGGCTTGATAGATATAAATTAATGAACCTCAAAATATTAACAAGAAAGACTGAAGACAGAAAAGACTGAAAAACATTAATAACAATTACAAAACACTAAATAATTCTGTCCTCATAAAAACACCTCATATCATAAATCTAGCTACAAAACTGTGATCAGTTTTCATTTTGTAGTGGTACTGTAAGGCAAGGAGATTTTAGTAAAACGATGTGTAAGGTTAAGGTTAGAGGCAGGGTTAGGGTTAAGATTAGGACTAGCACATGAGTAAGGTGGGCAAGGGGGCAAAGCTAATCTTACTTACATATGTTAAATCTAATCCTAAACCTAACCCCATCTGCCCTTATCCCTACACATTACAGTACTAAAATCCCTTTCTGTGACAGCAAAACACAAAAAGACAGAATGCAGAGCATCAAACATGCAAAACAGTACATCAGTCCACTCAAATAACCTGTACTCCATTTTTCTACTTATGTAACCCATACTCTAACCTTAAAACAGAAACAATCACTCACACACATTCTAACCACTATATCCGTTTTAGTCACACATTTATTTTCCTGCACACTGCTACTTATCTACACTATAGAACTGAGCATTCACTTGTTTGCGCATTCTGTCTTTTTTACACTCACAAACTTTTCAGTCAAATAAGTCTTTAACTGTGTGTGTATGTGTGTGTGTGTGTGTGTGTGTGTGTGTGTGTGTGTGTATACAACTGTTCAATACTCAATCAAATATAAATGAAAAACAAAACAAAAAATATATATTTCCCCCCACACCTCCTACTCATTAAGTAAACCAACTGTGAGATCTCACTACAGTGGGGGAAGGGCATATTTCCCAAACCCTGCTGTTCTGAGATCTTGATTAAAAGCCAGTACAGCTGATTTTCCATCAGCTGTAACTACTTTTTCACCAGCTGATGAAAAAAAAACCTTGATGAAATGTAGGTTTTTATATATATATATATAGAGAGAGAGAGAGACAGAGAGAGAGAGTGAGAGAGATAAGGATAGCTTGCCTGTCATCAGATGGACATTAATTGGCATCTGTTTGGTCAACACCATTTGGTCAATTAAACAGATGGTCAACTTGTGTATGAGATCAATAATCCATGAGTAGGGGAATATTCCCTTTTCTTGGGGATTGTGTAATTTTGGAGTTAGTATATATAATAAGCAGGTGGTATGTGGGGGAGTGCAGCAGGATTTTGTTTGCAGCTGCTCCTGGGTTAATTCTCTGAGGATGTGCAGTGCATTCTGCTTGTCAACATTTTGACATGAACATTTATATAAATGTATGATTGCTTATGCCATAAGTGATGGTTTATCAAAAATGTTTGTTTAAAAAAAAAAAAAAAACATTACACGCATTGATCTAATGTCTGTTTAATGTATCTGTATCTATATATATTGCTATATATCTACATATATCTTCAAAATGTTTACTCTTCCGAACCAAAACTCTAACTCTAGAATTTTAAAATATTCTCCAAATAATACAGAAATTGAAATTGTAAAAACAGCCAAATTACTTGCCATCACAATTGATGACAAACTATCCTTTGAGAATCATACACTCAGCTCAGTCAAAAGGACCCATTTTAAGCTTGGCAAACTCTATAGGCATAAACTCTGTTTGGACAAGTCTACCAAGTTGAAACTAGCTAATAGTCTACTTCTACCCTCCCTTCTCTATCGTTGCCCCATTTTTGGTAACCTACACACATCTCTCCTGAACAAACTGCAGTTGTACTACTATAAAATAGCCAAGTTTGTCTCCAACATGCCAACTCGCACACATCATTGCCTGGCCATTAAATCTATAAACTGGTTAGAGTCCCCTCATTACCTACATTACTCCCAGCTTACTCTTACCCACAAACTACTAAATAATCCAAACTACTTCCCATCCCTTCAAACTATAATACAAACACACACCCCTACTCGGCATCTTAGGTCCTCTAACAAACAACTCTTAACTATAACTAAACCCAACAAAAGAGCTGGACAATGTCTCGATTCCCATGCCATTGCCAAACTTTGGAATGCGCTCCCTCTCTCTCTTGCTCAACTAGACTCTTTAAAAACATTTAAATTTGCACTAAAAGAACACTATCTCAATACCCTTGTCTGTTCTTGTAAATCATATGTTTAAACCACCTTAAATGTTTTGGCCACAATACACTACAAATACTTTTACTATCTGTCTTTGTATCCAATCTCTCTGGATTTCTTGATTTCTGTGGCTGAATAAACAGAATTGATTAAACAGCAGTCTTACTTATGAGAATATTCCAGCCAAGCTAGAACTTCCAATGAGTGACCTCCCAAACCTCCTGTAACAGAGGCACATGGGATATATACAAATGACCCTTATGAAAATCAGGTATTTCAGCTATATGGCGATTCTGATTGCTCATGACTTTTACATTTGAAGTTGTTTTAATGGACAATTTCAGGCCAATAAAGCCAAACCCCACTAGCTATGGATTTACATATTTTGGCCTTGTTATGACCTCGTCAGCATAGCATAAAGAGAGTGTTTGACTAAGCATAAGAAACACAGGGTTGTTATATCCAGCTGATGTCCATTATCATTAGGGTGACTGCAAAATATCCCAACTAACAATATCCATAGCTAGTGTATGTATTCTTTATTCTATAGTTGGTCTAATGAGTGATGAGTAGAGGGGAAC
The DNA here is from genome assembly GCF_019279795.1 of Protopterus annectens. Lineage (NCBI taxonomy): Eukaryota > Metazoa > Chordata > Ceratodontiformes > Protopteridae > Protopterus > Protopterus annectens. The sequence continues at coordinate 1,010,995,842 of NC_056731.1, read as the reverse complement.
AATGACCTCTTTTTTCCTGGATGATAAACGTTTTTTTTGATGAGGTGTGCCACGCAGAAGGATTTTCTGACTACTATGGTGATGTGATTATTAAAGGAGAGACTACTGTCCACCTGTGTCCCAAGGTCTCCTCACACTTTCTGTGTTAAGTAGACTACCGACTATGTGGTAGTTCATGGGTACAGAGTTTTTACCAAAAGGGATGACAATGCACTTTTTGGCACTGAGCTTGCAGCCATGGCTTTGAGACCAGCATCTGTCTCAGTGAGGCCCTTTTGTAGGATGTCCACATCATTAGGAGATTTGATTATGGCTCCTAGTTTGCAGTCATCTGAGAACTTTGTTAGCCAAAGACTTTCTGTGGCAGGTTGTACTTCAGAGAAGTAGATACCAAACAGGAGAGGACCCATGACTGAACCCTGCGGTACTCCACTTGTCACTGGTTTGAAGTTGAATTTGGAGTCTGCTACTTTCACAGTGTGGGTTCTGTCAGTGAGCCAGTTGGCAACCCATCTTGTGACACAGGGATTTATACCTAGTTTAGTGAGTTTATCTATAATTCCAGAGTGGGGGAAGGTGTTGAAAGCCTTGGTGAGATCTAGATAGGCTGTGTGAACCACTTTACCCTCATCTACAGCTTTGGTGACCACTTCAAAGAAGTCTATCAGGTTTAGGAGACATGGTCTGTCTTTTACAAACCCGAACTGGGTGGGGTCCAGAGTTTGGAGATTACCAGTGTCATTGTTTATAAGTTCCATCCATAATGATATGTTTCATAGCCTTGCAGACCAGGCTCATCAGGCTAATGGGGCGGTAGTTCCCGGGGTCCACAGTGGCTGCACCTTTGTGGAGTGGGATGACCATCGCTGTGCACCATTCAGTGGGCACAAAGCCTGAGGTAAGGTTCATTTCAGCCATTCCCCCCAATACACACACATACACACACACACACACACACACACACACACACACACACACATACACACACAAAAATACCGTCCAGTCTTCTCCGGTTTACCCCCTCCTGGGGCTCCCTATACCATAAACATTACTTTTTCCTTCCTTTTTTCATATTTTCCTTAATCTTCAGCTTTTTCAAGTAGCCATAACTTCCTATATGCTCTGAAGTTGATTTTTAAAGTTTTTTTTTTTTTTATACAACTTTTTAATCCAATGATGGCTTGAGCAGAAATTATGATTAAGGAAAGAAAATGTATTGCTGTTCAGCTTTAGTTTTCCTTGCAGCCTTTCAACCCACCTTTCCTGATCAAGACAGCACAATAATGACCATGTAGGAAATAATTCAAATAAGCCATAGCCCAAGAATCCATGGGGTTATAGATGCTCTGTGATGCTTTTTAGAGCATTCCCCAACTTTTTATTCCAATGGTGACCTAAACAAAAAACATGAATAAAAAAAAATCAGTCATATTTTTTCTTTCAAGAAATTCATAAGCTGTAGCCAAGATGACAAGAATAGTAGCTCACAATAAACTAACAAGCCAGTTGTTGTCTGGATACATAGGTCCTATCTGGGAACTGCCCCCCCCCCCCCAAAAAAAAAAGACTGTGTATGCATTCCTCTAATATTAGATTAGGATGAAAGCAAAGGTTCCAATTGCCACAGTCATGTATTTCAAGTGACTGCTGATATATGTATACATAACATGCCTTCTCACTCCTCAACCCAAGCTGTCAAAGACAACCACCTATTTACATGAAAAGTGTGATTGTGAGGAAAGTAAAAAAAAATAATAGCAATGTATTCTACTTTGTTGCTTTAGACAGTACACTGCCCCATACACAAGCTATAGTAACATTCTTTGGATATCTCATGAGTTCTGTGAGAAAAATAAAATAAACAATGACCACATTGTACTCAGCCCAAATACAAGCTATAATAACCTCATGTGCACACTGGTATGTCAGTTTTATCCAATAATTTACATTAACTTAATTTAGGAAACATGCATACCCAACATTTGAACCATACAAAGGACTAGTTAAGCTATAAGTTAAAATTCTGACTTACTGAGTGTGAGCTGAAGTTCATTTAGCTCAATGTGGTGACATGGGTATCATTTTGTAAGGGATAAAATCCCAACACCACTATCCATGGGCTTGAAGGCATGATAGGCACAGAATCATAGCATGAGTGTGTTTGCTGTCTTCACCATGTCTTGGTAATACATAAACATGGCCTCACTCCAGATGCAGACGTGTCTCCGAATGTGGCAGTTTGTTTTTGTCACTCCTGTCATTGAGAATGGCCACCTTGATGATGTCCAGTTTATGACTTGATTTGTTAATCAGGTTGGTATATGCATCAGAATAACTGTTTTTTACAGTGTGTACATGAATCAAAATAAATGACAGTAAAGTATGCTAAAATCATGACAGCAAAATAGCTTGAAATGTTCATGAAGCGTGTTTATTACAAGGCTTTATCCTGTATGTGGTTTCTATACCAATGTTTTTCATATTGTTACTCCAACTGTATATTAGGGTAATTTATGTACAGGTTAACACTGGCACAAGAATGAAAGTGAAGAAGACTGAAGGGTGGTGAGACAGTAGATGTACACTCCCTTTATAGAAGAACAACATTATTTCTACAGGTATGATGGGAAAAGGGGTTGGATTTTCTGACAGTAGCTACCAATAGCAGTTAATTGTTATGAAAAGCCAAAGGGGAAAGTTGCTATACTAGTCTTAGGGGAAACAGCATATTGAAGAAGATGCATGCTATATATTACAGGGAATTAGAAAGATTTTCCATCAGAGTATCCTTTTTCAGTTTTTCAGAATTGCATATTGAATAGGGACATTTAAATGTTCCACATTCAACTCTATTGTTACACCAAGAAATCATGGATGATACAGCAGGTGGAGGAAAACAAGAGGGAAAGGTCTAGTAGGTGACAAGGTTGGACTCCCTTTCATTGGTAGCTTAAGTTATCTGAGAATGCATTTGCATGATAAAACTGGGCACAATAGACACATCAGTTATTGTGCACTTTGTGCATATGTAGATTTCTCAGGTAGTGGTTTTAGCCGAAAATATAGAGTAATACATTTATCTGTTGACTAGATGCATACTCTGCCCTATCTTTTAAATTAAGAGGTCTGATGTCAGTTTTCATTCTTCCTTAATGCATGGGTTTGGATCCTATACTGGGATCTGTCTTGGCCATTATTCTATCTTGTGGCCACCAACAAACTCTTGAGTTCCTTCTCTACCCATAATACACCACCCTAACATCCCTTAGATCTCATTTGCTGCTTTAGAGTTCAGGGATGGTCACTTTCAGCCCTCAAGTTTTCTGTGAAAAAGAAGTTATTTCTTTATCATTTTTCTTTCTAACTTTAACAAATTACTATTTATTCAATTTTAATCTAGAATCAGCTTTTCTCCCTTACTGCTAGGAAAAATCTACTTCCCTTTACCTCTTGAACTGTTTTATAACTATTAATGCAGAAAATATGAAATGGAGTAAAATCCCAAAGCTTTTTTGTCTAATAGCCAGTCATCTTTCCTCCATTATTGTAACAGTTTATTTTCCCTTCCTGCTCAATTCTTTTCAGGATGTTGATAAGATGATGTGACATTTTCTGTGGCTGAAATCCAGATGTGGATATTACCAATTCCACCCTCTCATGGATTTGTGAGTGTGTCTGCTAAGTCTAATTTGCAGTCTTTTCCTACCTGGCCTGTGGTACCCCCCCCACCCCTGAGATGTTTGAAATCGGATAAAAGAAAGTTACTCTCATTTACTCTTTACATATATCTGACCATTTTTTTAGATACTCTGATCACAGTGGGTCTGCAACACCAGATCTAAGAGGTTTTTTTTTTTGTTTAGGAAGCACAAAAGTTGGAGAAGAGAATCCAAAAGAACCACAAAACAGATATTCCACACACAGGTTTGTTATATCAAATCCAATTAAGCGCTTTCGTCAGGAAATCTGACCATCAGAATAATGAAAATTAAAAACAAAATAACTTATATACTCTCCCCCAGCACAGGTGACAATGGACAATGTTCATTTATGTTGGAAGGTGACTTTATTTTCATCAAGAATTATGGGCTCATATCCATTAAAAATATTATTGTTTTTCAAAAAGAGTGGTGTACATAACTAAGTGCTGGCTATTTGATAGATTTTATGTGGGCAAAACAAAAAGGGCATTTAAGCAAAGGGTGTATGAGAGTTGTTATGATATTAAGTGTAAAAATAAAAAAAATGTCCTATACAATCATGTGGAGAAACATCCCACTCACTATTTCAGGTTTTTTGCCATTGACCACGCTGACATAGGGCCTCAGAGTAGGCCAGTCGATGATTATTTGGAGTTCTTGGAACTAAAATTGCAAATCAAACGTAATGCTGGTTCTTGACCAGGTCTAAATGACCGAATTAGTATCATGCCTTTGCTGAAGCTTAAATCTATATTTTACATGTAACTTTGACATGTGGTCAATTTTCTGTGGTTCAATATTATTTGACATATATTTTAGGTATTTTTACTAATTTTATAGTATTTGATTTTTTTCTCATAGTTTTTATGTGTTATTTTCTATTTAGGATGTGATGTATTATAGAATTTGAGGATGTGATGTCATGTCACTTGTGCTGTGGGAGGGTATATAAAGTATTTTGTTTTTAATGTTCATTATTCTGATGAAGTCAGATTTGCTGATGAAAGCGCTTAATCGGATTTGATATAACAAACCTGTGTGTGGAATACCTGCTTTGTGGTTCTTTTGCATTCCCTTCTACAATTTTTGTGCTTTCTGGTTTGTGTTCTGGTGTCTTACTTATTGGTTAGACTGTATGGAAGGAGGTTTATCCAAAAACACCTTAAGCGGTATGGATCTATCTACTTTGGCTGAGGCATTAGCATCCTTAGCTGCTTCAGTCAAGCACCATAATACAAAGGTCGGCACTTTATTTCAGCAGCAAAGCCATACCGGAACTATGGGGACTTTAAATATTGAGAATATCGCTATGGCTGCTTCACAGCTAAGTGACTCTTCCTTTATTACTTCAGCACAGAGACAATGTGGTAACAGTGACCGCATCCAGATTAGCCTTGGTGGGTTGAATAACCCTTGCGGTTCTATCAATGGGACTACACAAATGGCTTTGAGAGGAAGTGACTCAAATGCAGTGTCTTTTTCGACAGAGGAATGGCTCAGAAATGAGATAAGGTTTGACGACAATGGGGATCGGTTGAATGAACCCGTTATGACTATAGACCAACAACTGGATCATTTTCAGGATTTAATTTATAAATATAAGAAGCTCCAACTTGAGAATTCATACCTGCAGGAATGTGCAAATCGTGAGCAGGTCCCAAAAGGACTGAGACTGTGGAAATTTCCTTCCAGTCTCATCAAAAACTTGCAGCTTTACCAGGACATAATCACTTTCTTTAACAAGCAGGGCTGTGAGTTTTTAAAAATTCTTATTGAAAACAAGTAATCTCAGTGGTATCCCCGAAGTCTCAAAACAACCCACTAAAGTGTACTGGGTCCAAAAACAAAACAGTGTAAGAAACTTCTCTGTGTGGAAGATTTTCAGTCCATATATTTCTAGTTAATCACTGTTTATTAATCAGATCAGACAATAGTAGTAGAAGTAGTGAACGCAAACTCGTCAAGTCAAAACAAAACAAAAAGCAATAATAGAAAATATATAATTGTACAGCATTACTAAGTATTCAAAAGTAATCCAAGCAAGGCAGGCAGTCTGTTTCCAGTCGAAAATCCTTTATTAAGTACACCCACTGATGGCCCTAATTGTTTACACAGGCCCAGCACTTTTATTCCACCTTCCCACCCTTTAGTGTCGATATATGAAACATTCTGTGAAAATGACATCAGGGACTTATTAAAAGGTAATCAGAAGGGCATTACTAATAACCGAGATGAAAGAGAGTGGTGCCTGTTACAGGATATTATATGTAATGACAACATTAGGCTCATGAAATCTGAAAGATGGAGGGCTTGTCATAATGAACATTTTGGAATATAACAGTAAAATGTTTGAATTACTGTACAGCGGCACTTACTGTGAAGTCTCAGTTAATGAGATGAACCTAGCCTACAGGAACATTGACCTCACAGTAGAGGAACTGTTGCTTAATGGGCAAATTAGTCTTGACATACATGATTTTTTGGACTTTAAGAACCCTAGAACTCCTACTATCTTGGGCATTCCAAAAATACACAAGTCCATTGTTAACCCTCCTCTTTGCCCCATTGTGGATATCAAGGCATCGAAAACATATTGCCTAGCTAGATACATTGACTTCGAACTTAAGGGCATAGTTGAAGAAAGGCCTTGGATCATAAAAGACTCCTTGGATTTTCTCAGTATGATACAACCTGAAATGTTTGACATGGACTGATCATGGCCACTTTGGATATAAAAGATTTATTCTCAGTAATATCACATGAGGAGGGCCTTCACTGATTTTATGAATACCTGAGTAGGCACACTGAATTAGGTAATATCAACCACACTCTTAGGACTTGTATGGAACTAGTCTTAGAAAACAACTTTTTGAGATATGAAGGGCATCTTTTCCGACAAATTCAAGGAGTGGCCATGGGAGAATGCTGTGCCCCAGTTTTTGCCAATTTAGTTTTGACCTACTGGGAGGAGGAGTACATCATGAATTTTCTTGATGTCAGTATAGTCAAAGACTATGAGAAAAAATGTTTCTAAACTATATCGAAAACCTACATATTCAAATACATTTTTAAATTTTGACAGTTGGCACCCAGTGCGCCAGAAAAAGGCACTGGTGAAGGGGCAATTCATCAGATTTGCCAGAATGGTTTCAGATGCATTTGACTTCCATGTTGAATGTGACACCCTCAACGATATGTTTATTAAAAGAGGATATCCTCTGGAATTTGTCAAGTCCATTGAAAATGAAGTTAAAACAAAAAGGCAAATGGATGCCATTGCCAAAATTTTATTTTATAATGGTGAGATTAGCAACACTCATTCAAATGACAGAATGATGAACAACAGTTTTTCTAGGGCTTGTGTTCTTCCTTTTACTCTTAATTTTTATGATATTAAAAACATACTGGAAATTTTTTGGTTGATTTTTATGTTAGACCAGGAAGTTTCCAAGATTTTAGGAGAAAAAACGATTATTGTTTATAAAAAAGACTCTAGTTTCTTTGTTGGAAAGACCTAAGAAAGGAAATATGAAAGGTGGTTGTTCTAAATGTAGCAGGTGTGGACAATGTTCATTTATGTTGGAAGGTGACTCTATTTTCATCAAGAATTATGGGCTCATATATCCCATTAAAAATTGTTTTTCAAAAAGAGTGGTGTACATAGCTTAGTGTGGGCTATGCGATGGATTTTGTGGGCAAAATAAAAAGGGCATTTAAGCAAAAGGTGTATGAACATTGTTATGATATTAAGTGTAAAAATAAAAAAAATGCCGTATACAATCATGTAGAGAAACATCCCACTCACTATTTCAGGTTTTTTGCCATTGATTAAGCTGACTTAAGGCCTTGGGGTTGGCCAGTCGATGATTATTTGGAGTTTCTGGAACTAAAATGGCAAATCAAACTTAATGCTGGTTCTTGTCCAGGTCTAAATGACAGAATTAGTATCATGCCTTTGCTGAAGCTTAAATCTATATTTTACATGTAACTTTGACATGTGGTCAATTTTCTGTGGTTCAATATTATTTGACATATATTTTAGGTATTTTTACTCATTTTATAGTATTTGATTTTTTTCTCATAGTTTTTATGTGTTATTTTCTATTTAGGATGTGATGTATTATAGAATTTGAGGATGTGATGTCATGTCACCTGTGCTGGGGGAGGGTATATAAGGTATTTTGTTTTTAATGTTCATTATTCTGATGAAGTCAGATTTGCTGATGAAAGCGCTTAATCTGATTTGATATAACAAACCTGTGTGTGGAATACCTGCTTCGTGGTTCTTTTGGATTCCCTTCTCCAATTTTTGTGCTTCCTGGTTTGTGTTCTGTGTTTTACTTTTTTTTTTTGTTTAGTCCCAACCTTTTACCTTCCTTCCGAAAAAGCTCCAGTTCTGAGTAACAGGGGGGAGTTTTTCCCCAGTAATGTCACTTTTCTCTTACATGGAACCCAAGACCTATTTTTGGATGCTATCCGTTTGTACCACCTACACAGCCATTCAATTCTAAAGTACCTTTAATGAGCCGACAAATAGATTTGATTAAAGGACTATCTAATTCCCTTTCTAGAACCAACATTGTTGATACTTATTCTCAGTAGTCTCTCTCAGGCTACCCTATGGATGATATCCTATTCGTCCATGAGGTTTATCTTGCATACTGAAGAAAGCATCGCTAGGGCTGTGGGTTCAGGCATTTCCATCAGGAGACATGCCTGGATGAGCCTCAATGATTTTGTGCTGCCTTTCAAGTCATCTTTCATTAGTGCTACCTTTGACAGTTCTCTTTGTTTTTGCCCCATAGGTAAGGAAGTAAAGACCTGATCTGCCGGGAGTATCCCTTTTTCCATCCCTTCAATATTTTTTCCCAGTAATCAAATAGGATGTCTAGGTATGTGTTACAGGAAGTCTCATGGTCCATTAAAGGACTTACACTAAGATAGTTCACCCTAAGGTACAGGAGCTGAGAACCCCCAGTGGCAGAGGACTCCTGCAATTCTGAGGGTCTAGAGATATTTCTTCTGTTAGACCCTGCCACTCCTCCTCAAAGTGGTCCTCAGTGCTCTTCTTTGCAGACAATCAGGGATCTCTTATATCTATACCAGGAAGCATGGTTAATCATAATGAAAGATGTTTCCTTGTAGAGAATCTTTTGCTGAAATTATATCATTCCCTTTTACCCTAACACCCTGTTACTCAAGAAGCAGCATATAATCATCTGAAAATTCCCTCTAGACCAATAGAATCTGTAATTGAGTCAAGAGTCTTCTTGTGCCTAAATAAAACAGGATACTGGTGATCAATTTTAAGTCTCAGTGTGTTGAACAATTCTGTTCAGCACACTAAGTCCTAATTAGTCTTCATTCACTCCAATTCCCCCATTCTGAACAAGTCATCTGGTTGAGATCTGTTGACTTTCAGAATCAGTACTATCAAATAAAATGAATAGACAGTCCAGGAAGTAGTTACAATTTAGGCTGGGAACCAGTAATTACCAGTTCAAAGTCCAGCCTTTTGGCCTAACCACAGCCCCCAGGGTGTTCACCAAGTGTATGTAGTGCTGGCATCTCACTTAACTTTGCAAGGGTTCCTCTCATTTCCATTTTGGGACAATGGGCTCATTACCACTCTGACCAAGCTTTTACTGGTGCAAATTTGAGATTAAGTGAGGTAGGCTTGTCCACAATTTGGTATATCTGTCAGTAACAACAAGTCACAATTCTAACTGACCTACACATTAGAGTTTACATGAACAATTTTTTAACATGGTGTCTATCCTATCATCTCTACCCCTTTACAGAGTACAATCAATAGCTCAGAAAATAATTGGTAGTACCAAAATATCAGCTGTATTAATTTGGCAAGTTCTGAGGTCGGTGTCATCAGCAGTAGTCCTACTTCGTTACCAAGAATAGATGCTCTGAACACAATAATAAACTCTGTCTCAGCCTATGTCCATCAAGATAACAATAACTCAAAGGTTATCTTTCCAGGTTGATGTAGTCAAAACAACTGTACTAGCCCATTATGTCTTCCCAGATTGGATGGAGTGGACAGTTCCTGGGGAATACAGTCCAGGGCATTTGGTCATCTGAGAAAGCCATCTTACATATATTGAAGATGTGGCAATATGTAATTTTCTTCCAACTGCTTTGTAGCCCATTTTCCGAGGAAATTCTACATGATAGCTGTCAACTTGAGCAGGTTCATCTTATTTCCCCAAGGCCTGTGCTTCAGCAACAAAGCAATGGACATGGTTTATTTATTTATTTGTTTGTTTGTTTGTTTGTTTATTCATTCACTTATTAGGACAATTTTTCATTCTGTTCCCAGGAGTACAGACTTGAAAGCAAATTAAATTGCATATTTATGTTTATGCAAACTAAACATGTACAACAGCAACAAGTTGGAAGAGTATAAAATGTGATAGGCACTTGCAATGCATCTTAAAAAAGATTACTTCAGAAAGCAGCCGTGTTGAAGAAGAAGCCATCCTCACTGTATCTTACTGACTTCAAATAAGATTGTTCCCCTTCCCTTGACCTCTTTTTTTTCCTGTACGCACCTTCGATTTTAGATCTGTCTACAGAAAGTACAGTTGTGTACACTTACCATAAATGTAGATGTTCAAGTGTATTCACTTTTGCAGTCATCACACTAGGGCTTTGAATTGCCAATTTCACATGTTGAAGTACCAGCAGCATATTATGGAACTAATTAAACAAAAAATATTGTTGCTTTCAGATTGTACAGAAAATAAAGATGTACAAGAGTTAATGCATTCTGCAAACCAATTTAGTAAACATACTTTGCAGTGTGGTTTTGATTTGTTCTGGGCTCCATTTGCCTTGACTGCATTTGCCTGCCATGTGATCCCCCTATGCATAGTCGGATGCATATGTTGTCTGATTTTCCCTTGTTGTGGTTGCATGCCTCTGCCCACCAAAGGAACTCTGCCTTTAGGCAAGGAATGATAGGAATCCCTGTTTCCATGCCCTGAGAATGTTGACACCACAGACTTTTTAAATACCATTGATGTTTCCTCATATGCAGTCTTGCATATGGAATTAGTAGAGTGCAAGAGGCCATGATTCCTAGGGCTTGCAGCATTTTTCTTGCAGATAGCTGGGTTTTGGTTGCCATTAGTTTGAAGTAGTTTGTCAGATAAGCCTGTTTTTCTGGAGTGAGGAATGCTATCTGGGAAGTTATGTTCAAGCTTGCTTCCAGGAATGCTATCTTTTAGCTGGGCACCAGTTGTGATGTCTTTTCCTTGATGGTGTACCACAGAGAAGTTAGGAGTCTCTTTACAAATGTCACGTGCTGAAGTAGCAATTCCTGACTGTCTGCCTGAATCAGGCAATTGCCCAGGTATGGGTAAATTTGAATATTTCTCTGCCTGCAGTACGCAATGGCCAGAGCCAGGCACTTTATGAACACCCTGGGTGCAGTAGATAAGCCAAAGGGAAGTGCAAATAACTGATAGTGCATAGAGCCTGCCCTGAAACATAGATATTTCCAGCAAGATTCCCTTATAGGTATGTGCAGATAAGCTTCTTTTAAGTCTAGGGTGACTAGCCAGGCATCCTTGGCTAGCATAGGAAGAAGCTGTTGCAGTGTAAGCATTTTTAATTTTGGGACCACCAGGAAGGTGTTGAGAATTGACAGATCCAGGATAAGGCACCAAGAGCTCTCTTTTCTGGGCACCAGGAACAGTCTGGAGTAGAAACCCTGTCCCCTTTGCTCTATTGGAACAGATTGAATATCCCTGATACTGAGAAGAGAAAGTACTTGCTTTTGAGCCTCTGCCCACTGGTTTGGAGGAAGGTCTGGCATCCTGCTTGGGGTTGGCAGTGAGTGGAAGTAGAATATGTATCCCTGGGATACAATGTTTAGGACCCAATTGGTCTTGGGTAATGGACATCCAATTTTCTGCATGCAGGGTGAGCTTTCCTCTTAGGGGTGCAAGCATTTGAGCATGGCTGGGGAGGATGAGGGACAAGTCATTGTGAACTTTTCCCATAAGGGGGTGGCTTACCACTCCCTGTTTCTGAGGTGGGAGCACTCCATTGTTTAGATCTCTACATACCCTGAGACTGTAGTCTTGGTGGTCTGTTGCCCCTGGGTTTGGACTAAGAAGGCCTGGGAGGGACTCGAAAGGACCAGTTTTTAGAAGACAATGCCTACTGAATCTAGGTGGCTGCATCTGTAAGAAATCTTTAACAGTTTCCATAGATTTAGCTATTTCCTCCATCTTTTTGAGAACTTCTTCTGCTTTTGTGCCAAACAATCATTCCTGGTTTAATGGAGCATCTAGTAATTTTGCTTTGACATGGTCTGGCAAGATTTGTTCCTTCAGCCAAGCATGTCTTCTCAGTACTGACCCAGTGACAGAAGGAAGGCATCAAAACCACACTGCAATGTATGTTTACTAACTTGGTTTGCAGAATGCATTAACTCTTGTAAATCTTTATTTTCTGTACAATCTGGAAGCAACAACATTTTTTGTTTAATTAGTCCCATAATATGCTGCTGGTACTTCAACATGTGAAACTGGCAATCCAAAGCCCTAGTGTGATGACTGCAATAGTGAAACATGAAGAACACCTTCTGTCTCACCTGACAAGCATGATTCATCTTCGCATCTCTAGCCTAAAACTGACTGCATGGCTTTCACATTGTATTGATAGCCAAGCAGCCTATGCTTTATTTTTTGCCTGTCTATTCCATTCTGTTTATTTCCCATAACAACTCTATACAAGGATTCTCTACAGAAATTTATAGAGAAGATTTTTTTCTGTGTTGAGTAGAGCAGTATCAGGTAGAACCTTTCACAGCTCTGATGCATTCTCTCCTTGAATTTCTAGCCAGTTTATTTTAAGAGGGCACTAGTATATCAAATGATTAACTTCTACTCATAACCTTTCTCCAATTTCTATGTAGATTTTCAGACTTCCTCTCCAGCTTCCTCTAAACTTTGCAAACCATTTTTAATGGTTTTCCTCTACTTAGACCTCCTTACAAAGATCCCATACCACCATGGGATATACAGTGGGTATAGCAAACTTTGACACAGTCTTCTTTTCAAACTACAGTCAAATGTAATCTAAAATTCTTTACCTGGAGCACTATCCTTTTAGCTGCATTTACTTCTGCTTGATAATGTCAGAACTTCAAGCATTATATTCTAAGTCTCCATCTTGTGTTTCCACATGGATAGGGACACTTTACATACCGATGCCTCCGCCCTACTGAGGGCAGTGTCAGAATCCAGTATTAACCAACCAAATTAACCTGCCATTATTTTTTTTCTAGACTTTACAAAAAAGGAGAGTATATGCTCTGCTCACTAGATCTTTACAGATAATGTCATTTCTACCTGCATAGAACTGACAACTTAGGAAGACAGATCAATTCTTGGCTTCCTTGACACATCAAAAAATGGGCAAATTGCTCACAAATGTAACTATAACCAAGCAGTTATAACCCTAAAATACCAGTACAGGTTCTTTCAACTGCACCAATGACCACTTCCACTATATTCCAGTCTAGACTTCACATGGATTCTAGTTTTGGGGCGACTACTTATTGAAATACTAATACCTTTATCATTCATTACAAATTGGAGGCAGTCTTGAGAAAGAGACCTTCGTCTCAACTGCACTCAGGACTATCCTTCATTAAAATCTGTCCAGGAATTTAGATAGCTGGGGACTCTGCCCCTTATGTTGAGGAATAATGAAAATTGACAACATCAGATAAAGAATTATGTACTTACCATAATGTTCCATCTGTGTTGTCCATTTTTATTCTTCCTAAACTCCCCACCCTCTACCCCCTCCACTTATCTCAAGTGAATGCTGGAGAATTAAATTCTTGGGGCACCACATGTTCCATGCATTGAACTCTAATTAGGACAATTATTTATGGTCTTCATGTCAAGCTGCAAACAAGATCTGAGGGAAGTTAGGAGTGGCGTTATAAGTATTGAAGGACCTCCGGAGTTTGTTGGTGGCCATGAGCTAGAATAACGGCCTAGTCAGATCTGAATATTGGATCCAAGCCCATAAGATAAAGAGGAATGAAAATGGAGAACACAGATGGAACGTTACTGTAAGTGCATCATTTCTTTTTTAAATTCCAGGCTATTTATTTCCCAGGTAGGGGAAAGAGAGAGAGAGTTTAAACTAGCGAGGGTAAATAGACTTTTTTTTAGAATAGGGTATCAGTCATCAGGTGCTAATAAATGGAGATGGGTAGTAAACAGTGGCTTAAGTCCTGTAGGAGATATAAGAAAAGTCCTATAGAACCTGATGAGAAATGACATACGGAGAGAAATGCAATTTACAGGTCAATGCTTTATATAGAAACTCCAAAATATAGTCAAGTATAAATAAGTTGTCTGATTAATTGGCAGTGAAGAGTGGAAAATGCTAAGGGTGCCATCTGTAACCTACATTATTATTACTAAAAAGTGTTCATTCAGTGGGTTGTGGTATTCTCTGGGATATGAAATACTCTAGATAAATTTTGAGAAGAACTGATGATGAAGTGCAAGTGGACCAAGAATATTTAGTTAACAGTGGCGGCACTTGAAGACATAATAGATAAAGACTTTGTTCTCATAAGGAAATATCTGAGAATATATTGTTAAAACATGGGAGAGTATCATGCTGAGAAAATGTGAAGAACTATGTCAGCACATCGTATACCTCATTCCACAGTGGAGTGAAAAGGCACCCACTATGAAGGGAAATTATTATTTATTTATTTATTTCCAGTTTGATAACCAGAGAGGTCCACTGGGCTCAAGGAGCCCGTTTTCAGTGGAGGCCCGGGGAGAAAAGCTCCATATTACATACAAGAAAATGAAACATGATTATTTAAAACAAACGTAGACTTATATACTGATATATAGCAAAATACAATTGAAAAAAATGAATACTCTTCATGACATATATGTAGTTGCTTAGATAGCCATTTGCACAGCATAAAGTTGAACTGAGGCAGTGGAATAAGCTGACAAATATTTAAAAACTATGATTTTGTAGGTCTTCTGTTAGTAGTTGCAAAGACTGAATATTTGAAAGATAGAAGTCTAGGTTTAGTAGGATGTGGAAGAAATAAAGGAGGAAAGTGTGATGTGTACCAAGTATACATTCAAGAATCTGATGAGAGAAAAGGGGGCAGTTGGGTAGTAGAGAGGGAGGTGGTTGTTTAGAAGAAAAAGAAATCTGGTGTAAGTAGAGAGAGGCAGCTGTTTAGTAGCAAAAGTGGAGTACACACGTGTCAGGGATGATTATAGTAGCTAGTTAGCAGCATCTCTTAGCATGAACCTTATATGTAGGTAGAAAGGAAAGAGAGAATTTCCAGATAGGGAGAGAGAGTAGAGTTACAAAGCTATGTACAGTATTTACATTATATACATTCAAGGTGTTGATGTTATATTACGTTAGATTCAGAGAGGGGAAGCTGTAGAGGAAAAACAGCAAGGTATAGAGGTACATGTGGAAGTACATGTATAGGAGGCAATTAGCAGAATAGGGGCATTAGCAGGATTAAGTAGGTAGGGTGCAATTACATTTCCAGTTATGGGAGAGGTAGGAATGGAGCAGGGATTTGAAGTGTTCAAAGTTTTTAGAGATTCATAGTGAGGGTGGGAGAGAGTTTCATTTTTTGGCTAAGGAGAAGAATATGAGAAATATTGTACAGATGTTTATTTATAAACACTTTGTTTTATTTTGACATATCCTACTATGCTTTCATAGGAAATAACATCAAATAGCACAGCCATATTATGCACACCTATTTTGGTGGGAGACTTCTGACCAGTAATGAAAAAAAGTCGGGCTTGCCTGAGATGAGTGGATGGAATTATTTCTAACTTTCATTTATATGCTTCAGTACAGTAACTTTGAAAGTGTTAACAGGTGGACATCAAGATAAAGACTTCAAAGGGAGTTTGGAAGAGGAAAAATAAAAGATTTTAGTTAAGAATGTGGAAGCATATGGGGAAGGAAGTTGGGATGGGGATACAAAAACTGTTAAAGTATCTTGAACTGCCCAAATGTGAGTTATGACAACGTAAATAAGTTTTTGAGTAAACATGGAAAAAAATGCTGTCTATACTGCGCAGTAAACAGAGGCTTCAATACTAGAGCAGGTTTAGAAAAACAATACATAACCTGATGAGAAATGGACAAGGAATTATGTAAATTATGTAAAATTATGTAAATGACCATAACAGGGCAACATAACAGAAAGGCAAAGAATTGGGTCAAGGTAGAAAAACAGTACTAAGAAACTGACAGAGACGACAGAGTTTGGGTCTTTAAAGTTAAATAAATGAAATAGAATGTTTTATGAATCCATGGTGCTGAGTAAAATTTACTATCAACATATGTTGTGAATTGATGTATCCCATGTATAGGAGATATCAGACTGACAAATCGGTTAGATTAGGAAAAAATGTTTAAGGAATGAGAGACGGCCAGTTGAAATCAAAGGGGTTCCAAGTGTGCTAGAAACCATTCTTGGCACATAGATCTGGATACTGAATGAATGGTCAAGAGTTCTGTTCTCAGACCAAACTCATATAAGAGTGGGGAATGGAGCAAGAGAGTTAAAATAAAGAGGATATTCTATAAATCCATTGTGGAAGGAAGGCATGCAATATTACTGCAAGTAACATGAAGAAGAAAAACGTTAAAATGTGAGATAAGCATTGCAAAGCAATTAATTTTAGTGCACTTAAAGATAGATGAAACAAAGGAGTTTTAACTAAGATATGGAAGGCTTTTTTATGGAAAGTTAATTATGCCAAGGAAGATGAACTGGCAATGGGGTATTATAGGAGATGAAATAAGAGATAGGATTAGCAAAATGGTCTGACTCTATGGACCAAATACAATGTAAAACTCTTTTATAGCTTCCAAGAACAATAAGAAGGGTAACATTCCAAAAGGAAATACTGTAATAAAACCATTCACTATAAATTTGGTTGAATTGTTGGCATGGATAGAACCACAAGTGCAGGCCAGAGAAATGTTGCAGATGTGTGAGGATGAAGAAGGGTGGAAGGCAATGGAGAAAACTTACAGGAAAGGAGAAAAAATAATTTTTAAGAAATGAGATTTGCACAAGGGAGTTGGCTGAAAAGGTCTATTTTAAGGTGGAGAAGGAATTTCTCCAAGTTAACTGTATAGAAGCATACCAGATCACTTCCGTTAAGATATTAATTAAGTATCCTCCTGGTCATCACTGAGAAAAGTGTCTGTGACAGAAGGAGTGGCTACTGTTAAGAAAAGTTAGGAAGGAGACCCCAGTAGAGAATGTGGCAAATTATAAAATGAAAAAGGAAGGCAGGCTTGAAGCCAAGTCAGTACATGCTTAAACAGGTAGCACGATGACTTAGTAATGCATGTCAGGCTCATCTGACACAAGAATGATTCACCAGTTAGACTAGAGTGGCTCACAGAGTATCTGTCCTCTTCAGTCAAAGTTGGTTCTTAGACAAGCTAAGATTGCAAGACTGAACAGTGTGTTTTATTGATTAATGATGCATTGTATTGTTAAGGGGTCTCAGAGACTAGTAGCCCATAGTCTATAGAAGTCAGACTTGAAGTAAGGTGAAATTATGGTCATGAAAACAATGAGATATCTGCTTCTTCTTTCACAAGTCAGACTATACAATTGGAAGGTGATTTGCTCCAGTAGAGAATTCTATATCCTGTATTGAAAATAATATTTGGATGAGACTGAAAACACCAAAATCATTGGCAAGGGATTCAGCAAATTTAATGCCAGTTATGGCATTTTATTTATGACAGTGAAAGACAAGGTCTTATCTTACTGGAGTATTTATTTACTATTTATATATGCATTTGACATTTGTTTACTTGGGTGGTCTGTCTGGGTCTACAGAACCTGTTTTCAGCAGATGCCGGGGGAGAAAAGCCCCACATGCAATACAATACAAATACTGTATAATCCAATACAATACAAATTACATTAGAAATCCTATACAACAAATACGTTGAGAGAATGTAAGCTATATTACAAGATGTTACAAGATATACTACACATCTAAACAATTTTATAGAGTATAACATTATAGACAATGATAGTCACTCTCACCATATACATAGCCTATGAGTAGATAGTGTACAAAAATAGTATGTAGATATTGCAGTGTTTGACACTGACTGTTATAGTACATGAATAAGATAGAATGTAGAATGTTGGTTTCATTTAGGAAAATAATAGCCAGAAAGTTAGTGATGCAAAAAGATAGTGAGAGAGTTAAGAAGGATAGAGGGATTACAACCAGAGAAGTAGCTTAAGAATATGGTAAAGAAAAAGAGAAGGAGGTAAGACAGCCTTAGAATTTTGTAGACTGTGAGGGAGTGAAATGTGACAGAAGAGGAGGAGGATGAGGCTAGTATGGAAGAAGAGGAAGAGGTGAGCATAGGCAGGCTTTATGCAGGAGCAGAGACATATATTTTTGAGATGATTTTTTTAAAGAGGCTTCGAATTGGGTTAGACCAGGAATAGATCTGGTAGCTAGAGGTAGTGAATTCCACAGCATAGACACAGAATATGAATACAGAGAGTGACCTGGTTTTCTTGTGGTTTTTGAGAGAGCTAAGAGATTTTTGTCTTCTGATCATAGGGATTGATTTGGTGTGTGAAGTGTGACTAGATTGTCTAGTACAGGGCAGGCAGTAGGCTTTAAAATAAGGTTGGGCAAGGTGGATAGCTGAATACAGGCAAGTTGGTTGGGGAGTTCATGCCAGTTTAGTTCTAGTAGTAGTTTACAATGATGCATTTGATATTTAGAGTTAGTAGAAAACTTTGCCTCTTTGTTGTAGCACTGTTCCATCTTGCTTAGGGTAGAAGTCTGTAAGTTAGTTAAGAAAGGGGCACCGTAAAGATGGTAGGGTAGTAAAAATGTTTTAGCAAGGGTAGTTTTGCTTGCTGTAGTAATGAAATGTTTGTTTCTATATAAGAGTTCCAGTTTTTGATCAGTTTTCTTTATATTTTTCTGTATATGGGGGTTGAATGAAAGTTTATTGTCAATGATAAGTCCTAGAAGTTTGGTTTCCTGCATTATTTCTATGACAGATGCAAGGATGTTGAAATGATCAGTGACAGGGGAGGTGTTTTTGGGGTGAAAGAGTACTAGTTCAGTCTTCTTTGAATTAAGAAAGAGTTGGGCATTTCTTAACCAGGATTCAATTGTGGTAATGGACCATTGAGTTTTTGAAAGTAGTTGACTTTTGAAAGTAGAAGACTGTGCTTGGCAAATGGTTGCCTCTACGCAGAGATGAATGAATAGTACTGATTCTGAAGCATTCATGGTTGGCATGCAGAGTATACTGTGCCATCAAAATCACTTGATAACATGCAGCTGCTGAATTGTCAGTGC
>NC_056731.1:1010896716-1010971716 GCF_019279795.1 Protopterus annectens | reverse complement strand
TATTAGGACTGTGACTTGTGTATTCTTGGCTGTCCTTTATATTGTTGCATGCATTTCTTTATGTTTAACATGGTCACTGATCTGATTTCTGATTTGCTATTATTTCAAGTATTTTTTTTTTCTTATTTTAACCTTCATTAGCAGCTGTATGAAATGCAAATGAAGCACTGCATTTTCTTTTCAGATTGCTAAATGCACCTACTGATCACACAGTAATGATACTACACCCGTGAAAGAAAACTGAAATTATTATTCAATATTATTACAATTTTAAAGCCCATTGTGGAAATAGTTGAGCAAACCGGACACCAAATGAGCTGAGTTCTTTGTACAACACTGGATATAATTATCTGACATTGATTAGAAAATAGAGTACATTTCAAGCAGAACTATAGAAATCCAATGTTTAGAATGACATTTTTTTCCACTGTAAGTAATCTTTTTCATTTAGATAATATGAATTTGATCATTTCATGTTCAATACCATACTTTGTGGTAATGTCTGTGAGTTATGTAGTGAGACATTTATTGACATCACCGCAAATATAAGGCTCAGAGTTCAAAATGATACAGAGGCCTACAAAGACAAATATTGTATTTCTTATAAATATTCTGAAATAATAAATAGAATTATCCATAATCAAAATTTGGCATTTATTATTTACGCAAATGGAATAGAACAGGTAAAGATTTTTTTCTCGCCTGCTATAGTAATTGATAGGGCTGTCAGGAAATACAAACACCCTGAAACCTTGGCCATTGATGAAGGATGATTGTAGTCAATTTTGTAATATGATTTTGGATTAATGATTTGCTCAGGTCTCACTCCCAGTTCACTGCAGAAAAAAAAACAACTTGCAGTAACTTAACAGTGTAACACACGGTGACAGTGAGTTCAGACTACAGCAGAAATTTCTTTTATTCTAATAAATTCTGATTCTAAATTAACAAGTTGCACAACTTTTTGAATGGCTACTTTTTTTCTTTTAACAGAATGAGGAATAGGAAAACATTTCAGACATATCAATCCTTTAGTTAAATATATTTTTTTATAGTTCAGTTGTACCATTTTTACATACCACAGAAGAGGAAGATATTCAGAAAATCAGCAATCCATTTTATAGCAAGCCTACCTATCTGAAAATTTCAAAGGGTTGGTGTTATTAACATCCTTCCTTCACTACAGAATTACTCAATCTCTCATCAAAGAAATATAAACTCCTACTGCACTTTTAAGCACTAAAAATAAGTCATTATTTGATAATACAGTTCCTGTTTTCAGGGATCTTAAAGGAATAAATGTAATGCCATATCAGTAAATTATGACTGTCAAGGGATTTGTGTTCCTATTAAAAATATAGTTTTACATTTACACAAATATTTACTATTAAAGTATAAATACATTGACTCCATGTTTAAGAAATGTTCACTGTTCTACTAATGTATTACAGATACTGCATTCACAAACACTTTTGTCTTATCATAAGAGGTTATATTCATGTAAATATTAAAGTATTTCTTTTAGTTTGGAGTTAAATCATTGTAATTAGACAGTGCCCATATGGCATAAGCAACATTTTCCATGACATTATGTGAACTTTTCAGAAAAACAAGCTTTGAAAAAAAAAATGTTTTCATGATCTTACATACCTCTTTTCAGTATCATAACTATGACTGGTAAAAGCTATTAAAGCTGTTGGGGGAACAATTACCATTGTTGAGTATTGGCAGATTGTACGTAGATTGTAGGTGAGTCAGAACTGGGATTCAGTTTATCAGCCTTTCCTGTTTAATTGAGTGCATTTAATAGTTATGTTTTGAAGCTAGCCTATTGTTACTGTGAGCTTGCATACGTTATTTAGTATAGTTTACTTTTCTTTATCTTTTAACATCAGGAAATCTTTACTTTTTATTTTATTTATGTGTTTTCTTTTTCAGAGGAGGGGGCTTGCCAGTTTCAGGACTGCCCTTGGTGTCAGCTGGCCCAACTATGGTTCTGCCAGCCTTCTTGCTGCACAAGTGGTATGTGCTACAGACATAATTTGTTTTAATTGTTGTACCTCCAACCTTTGCTTTTAATTGCTGTTAACAAATGCTGTTTACTGTTAAGATAAACTATCTTGGTACACATTTTTATTTCCCTAGCCTATTAATTCAGAGCATTCTAAAAGAGTTACTGTGAAGTACTGTCCTGAATAATGTTAACATTACATATTTGTTCTTAATTAAACTACATATTTTTTCTGTGTAATGACTTTTGTCATGGACCTGTATCCAATAGAAAATAAAGGAGTCAGTCTGTAAATTTAACTAATAAGTAAGTATGTATGTAAGTAATTAATTAAAAAAAAATAAATGAAAAGATGATTATATCAACTGAATTCAAGCAAACCTAAGCAAGCAGTAATGCCTCTCAGAGTTGGCCTTACTAATGAAATAATGAACCACCCAGGGTGTTGTGAGGACCAAAGCTTGCAGGCAGAAGGCTTCTCCACCCCCTGATTATTTCCCTGATAATGCCCAACCTAGAGGGCATTACTGCACTTAGAATATGAGCTTTCTGCTAAATTAGTTTGTATTTATTTTATGATTTGTACATAAATTTTTTATATAGACTGCAGTGGTGGTGCTGCGGTAGTGTTGCCGCCTCACAGTTAGATGTTGCCCATTCGATTCTCAGTTAGAGCATCTTCTGTGTGGCGACATGAGTGAATGGGCATTCCTTTGTTGAAGGTTGTGCGTTAGGCCCAGCAAGCCAGCACGTAAATAATCTACTGCCAATCATTAGCAGACCGGAGTTCCGCTGTGGTGACCCCTAACTGGGGAAAAGCCGAAAGACACAAACAAACATTAATTTTTTATATGTATTTTTGATGGAAAAGAGCTACTTCACTTAAAGTTTCATTGCTGTTATAGGATGTGTAATGCTGTTGGAGGATATATTTTATATCCTAACTATATATTATATAAATTTTATTTATTTATTTGAAAGTTGGTAGCTGGGAAAGTCTAAGTGAGAGAATTGTCAATTTTCAGTAGAGGTTCGAGGAGAAAAGCTCCACAACAGATTCAGAAACATTTAAATGGTAGTTGATGAATAATTATATACAAGTGGAGAAATGCTCCACAATAGGTTAAATATTTTACAATGACTTGGGGAGAAGGGCTCCACAAAATATATATTAAACCATTTTTTTGATAGCTTATAAGTAATTGTATACCAGGAGAGAAAACCTCCATAACAGCTTGAAATACATTTACAGAATATTGCTTGTATAAGTTGTGATAGAGAAAACAATATGTACTGCAACTAGCAAGACACTTTGAAAAAGTAGCTAGCCTATGTCAAGTAAACTCCTGACGGCCTTAGGCATAGGCCAACTAGACGGCCGCCTAGGGCACCGCTGTAGCAGGGGCACCTTTCCAGTATTTATTTGGTGTAGGTAGACCAGGATGGGGGCACCAGATGGTGTGGTAGGAGGTGCCGTGGAGCCCTGTTGCCTAGGGCACCAGTTGACCTAAGGCCGCTCCTAAGTAAACTAATATATAGTTATTCAAAATGTTGACTATATCTACAATAGTATATGGATGTGAGAAATAATAAAGTATTCCATTGCAAAAATAGAGTAATAGAATGAGCTGGGGAATAGTTATTTGCAGGAGGGAAAATTAAGGACAGGAGAGAGAGAGAGTTGACAATTATTAGAGAGATGAGAATTTTCTAAAAAGGACACTAGAGAGGAAATAAATAGTGGTGCGTGTTGGCTGAAGAGGTAAGAAAACATTTATTAGTAGTATGGTCTCAATAAAGTGAGATATTCATTTGATGTTAGGCCATTACAGCCTGCTTAGATAGGGAGGTGTTAGTTAATTTAGAGTGAGAAAGGGATAGTTATAGTTAGTAGGTAGTTATGCATCTGTTTTGAGGGTTGTGTAGGTTCAGGTACAGCTGTCAAAGAAGTATCTTTTTTACATCAGTCCTGAAATTGGAAAGGTTGATAGTATGTTTAAAGGATGAAGGGACAGAGTTCTAGGAGTGGGTTACCTAGCTGGAATAGAGAGAGGTTCCTGCTGACAGGTGTGGCTTGT
This sequence comes from Protopterus annectens, assembly GCF_019279795.1. Classification (NCBI taxonomy): domain Eukaryota; kingdom Metazoa; phylum Chordata; order Ceratodontiformes; family Protopteridae; genus Protopterus; species Protopterus annectens. The sequence continues at coordinate 1,010,967,627 of NC_056731.1, read as the reverse complement.
AGATAGTGAGGAGCATTTTGTTTCCCGAAAGAGGTGGCAGAGCAGGGGTATATGTGTGCAATAAGTCTTGAAGGGCTTTGCTTTTTTTCTGGTTTGTATATTAATTTGTGGACTAGGAGTAGCTGGATGTAAGTGAGTTGATTGGGTAATTCAAATCAATCAAGCTGTTTTAGGGCTAAGCAGTGGTGAGTTCTGTTTAATGAATTATGGCAATTTTTGGCATTTTATTCTAGCACTGACTTAGTCAATTTGGATGGAAGCTTAAATGTTAATCAGTACTGGGGAGCCATATAGTATAGTGGGAAGTAGGAGAGCAGATGCCGGGAGTTTCCTGGATGAATCTTTTAAGTAGTTTTTGTCCTATGGATTGCCCCTAAGTTTTGATTTGTTTTTATAACCTGTCGTACATGTAAGTCAAATTTCTGGTTATCGTCATCATGCCAATTAGCTTTGACTGGGGTGGACATCTATAGAGGTGTTTATTAGAGGAAGTAGCTTTGTATCAGGGAGGATGTCTATAGAGGAAGTAGGTTTTTTTCAGGGAGGACATCTATAGAGGTGTTTATTAGAGGAAGTAGCTTTTTATCGGGGAGGATGTCTATGGAGGTGTTTATTAGAGGAAGTAGCTTTGTATCAGGGAGGATGTCTATAGAGGTGTTTATTAGAGGAGGTAGCTTTTTATTGGGGAGGATGTCTATAGAGGTGTTTATTAGAGGAAGAAGCTTTGTATCAGGGAGGACGTCTATCATAGGTGCCAGAAGCTATTGAAGACAGGGTGAGAGGGGGCATTTAGTGATCTAAAAACGGGATTTTTTTTATAACTATTTAGTACCACAACATAGGTGTACTTCGAGGACATTTTAAGCTTAGACAATTCCATTTTGGTGCTTGAATTAACATTTTATGATTGGTCTTACCTATCTCATGGCTGATAATTATATATTAGCCCTAGTGAGAATAACTGTGATCATACCATAGATAATTTGAGGGGACCCATGTCAGGGATTCAGCATTTAGGAACTGCCTCTATCCATTAGTGGCATGAGGGGCAATCTTGGAGCACATTTTCTATTTCCCATCCTTAGATCCAAGTTGCATCTGAATATGGACAGATGAGCTTTGTTTTATTTTTATGGATAGTCTGTCCTGGAACAGTGGTATCCTCTGTGATATATATCTATCCCTCCACAACATTCAGTTTAGAATCCTGGACTGAGTATTTCTGATGCCATTTGACTTGTTGATGTTCAGTAGGTCCATCTGTATTAGGTCAGACAAAGCCTTGTATGCTAGACATGTCACCTCTAAGCACTCTGTAGGATACTGAGTATAGTAATAAATCTTTGAGGTGGTCCATGCAAGACCTATTGTTTAGGACTTATATCCTTACTAAAATTGATTTTGACTAGATCTAGAGATTTTGCATGGGTCTGGACAGATACATGCCAAAGTGGGCATTATATAAAATGACCTAATGAGGGATTTGTAAAGGGCGACAATAACATCTCTAGATCTAGTCAAAATCAATTTGTTTATAAGCTGTGAAATATAGAAAGACATTCTTATGACTCTGGGCACATGTTGGTCAAATGTTAGGTCACTGTACACACAAGTTCCCAAATGCCAAACAACTGGGTCAGTTCTCAGGGGGAATTGTCAGTTTGGCAGTTCCCTGGAGTAGATGACTTCCCGAAGGATACAGTAATGTATTTCTTGGAGATTAGTTTCAATTCATGATTCTGGCACCAGTTTTTGTTTGGGACAAACCTTCCTGCATGATGGCTGAGTGATTTGGGGATTCCGTAACTGCTCCTAGCTTACAGTCATCTCAAACTTATTTGGCCAAAGTCCTTTGGTATTTAATTTTACTTTTGAGATGTATATGCCAAACAGAGAAAGCATCAGCACTGAACCCTGGGGGACTCCATTGGTGACTGATCTCTTCCCCTATTTTGATCTTCTGCATCCATTGAGAAAGCATACATGTATGTGTTCTTTGATTCACCTTCCTGATTGTATTAACCTGATCGTGTTAAATTATATTCCTTGTATAATACAGCACCACTTGTTAGAATGTGTTTTAAATTTGTAGCTTGGAACACTCTTCTACTAAGCAATGAAACAAAATGTATGAACCAATAATGTCAAAACTACCCATTTCAGAAAATTTCAACCATAAAAGGCCACTCAAACTTCTGTCATTACAATCCACCAATATTAGTAAATATGCAAAATATCTGCAGAAGTAAGTCATCTAAATAATTCCACATTAAAGGGATCTGTAACTAATGAAGAGGTTGCTCCTAGCAAACAACTTTATATTTCATTGTTTCATCTACAAATAAATGGCCTGTTGCCCTTGAAGAATAAATTGCCTATGCTACATAAAAAAATGACAAGCTAGTAATTTTGCAATGGAAAATGGATGGCAAACTGATAACAGAAACATAGTTACAAGATAACTCCTCCAAAGGAGGACATTCATAGGACTGCAGGATCCACTCCATTTAAAGTACAACACAGTACAGTATTAGTGATCTATCTACATACTGTGAACGTAGAACCCGCAGCCTTCTGCGTCAAAAGCAAGTATACTACATGTGCTAGTAACAATGCAAGCAGCTTACCATAAGTAGCACTAAACTTCTCTTCCCCTGAAGCTCTCAGCTCTTATAAAATCCACTCGATATTCAACTGTAACTCTCAACTTTGCAGCACAAGAAATCTGAAAAAAAAAACATTTATGGGGGGGGGGGGCAAAAGCCCAAAACCAGGGACACATTTTAAACACTGCTTGCATAATTTTGGAAAGTTGCTAGAATAAAATGTGTTACCAGCATGCATTTCACTGCCAAGTCTTGAAGCCAGGACCTTGTGCACTATAGTCAGATCAACATAGCAATATGCCAATTCAGCAGTTTCCTAAAAGCTAGGAAGACTCAAACTTAAATGGTTATAATTTAGTGAATTCAGGTCTCACTTCTCACCATAGCTCTCAACCTCTTAGCACAAACAAAACTGGACAAAGCCAATAATGGGGGAATACAGAATTCAGCTCTCACTTCTCACCATAGCTCTCAACCTCTTAGCATGAACAAAACTGGACAAAGACAATAATGGGGGAATACAGCCCCAAAATAGGGACATATTTCAAATACTGATCTTATAAACTTAGAAAATTGCTAGAATAAAAGGTTTTGGTTACCATTTATTTTCTGAAGAATATGAAGTCTGAAATTCAAATGCCTGTCATTATTTAGTGAATTCAATCCTTTATTGATTTGTCACAAAAATCCTGAAAAAGAAACACAGATTTTATGAGGAACAGATCAAAAATACAAGGTGCAATTTCACAATAGGTGGTGGCTAGGGACATTAGGCTTTTTTACTTTGTATCCAAGGTACAGGGTTTGAGCCTGAGTACCTCTAACCACCAGGTGTATTAAAGTGGGACTTTTTTTTAAACTGTGGTATCAGTCTTAGCGATACTAAGGTATTGCTCAAGACCAGCTTCTTTTCTGCCTTGGTCACATGCTTTGCGAGTTCTATCATGAATACAAAATGTCTCTTTGCATCCTCTCCAATGTGGAGCTCTTAAGATAATTCTTCCTACTCCAGGTTGTTAAAATGATTCCACTAAAAACAATGCTATTAATTAAAATCCAAGTCATTTTCTCTTGCCAGTACTGCAAAAGCCAAATGCTTAGTTAATAAAGCTTGATTGAAGCATTCTTTTAAGAGGTCTCTGCTGCTGGAGTTTGCCATGGCTTCAAGAAGTAGCACCTCCTGAGCTGATTATACTAAGTTAAATGCAGCGAGGACAAAGTTCCCAGCATCAGTAGTACTTGGGGTTGCTTCTCACAAGAAAAAAAAAGATAGTTTTTGAAAACCATGTTGATATGGTGATCACAGATTTTGTGATTAACACGCTTTTTAGGCAGACTTTCAGTCATCTGCTCTGGATCCTCTTGCACTTTTCTTGTAGTGGGCTCCATCCCCCATACCTGCTACTAACTATATCTAACGGAGACCGTTATGTGCATCATACTTTGCAGTTGTAGCAGTCCATCATTTGAAGTCAGCTGTTGTCAAAGAAAGTAAACTGAGTGAGTTTTGTTAGCAAAAGTATCATCATCCCAAATGTTATAGTGCCTCTAGCTAAGACTCGGGGATTAATGCTGCACTATACTGGAGCACTACAAAAACAATTTCAGGAAAAGGGTGATTTATAATAGACTGCAGTACAGCACAGTATGGCTACAGAAATGATGAGCAGGAACATGTCAGTATGCAGCTAGTACTCGGTGAGCTACAACACATGAATAACAGAACTAACATATTTCAGATACAGATATCCTATGTACCAAAGCTATGTATTAAAACTACATCTCCATAATAAATTAAGCAAGGAGAATAGAAGCCCTGTGGCCCATAACTAGTCATCCCAGCAGTGTTATAGTGGTAGCTATGCATGTATATTTTAAAGTGGTGTTATAGTGGTAGCTATGCATATATATATATATATATATATATATATATATATATATATATATGTATGTATGTATATAGCATACTTTATCACAACCCTTATACAGAGATGTGCAACTGTGTATTCTAAAATGAACAAAATATAGAATTCTGAATCTGTAAAATTCTGAAATATTATAGACTGATGCACAGCACTAACACATGTTTTGCACTCGAAAACAATGCCATGATGAAGTCCTATATCTGGTGCAATCCATAGGTACCTTTCAGTTAATGAACTGTTATGAGACCTAATGATGTCACTATGCAGCACAGAAAATGCAATGTATAAATCATAAAGCATAAACATATAGAAAAATTAAGGCAGTGAACAAAGATGAGTGATGAACAGAAGTAAAATAGAAGTACTCGCAAACGAACTTGCAGGTCAAGTAAATGCATTTTACAATAAGTCAGCAAAAGTTATTGGTATAGCATATGAGTTACTGTTATGAGTATTTTACAGTGTTAGAGAACAATACTTTAAATATTCCTGCAAGTCAAGATGAACCATAAATCAGAAGTAATATAATAATACATTCTAGATAGCATGTGAGGTTCTATTCATTTTTTTTGTGTAAGAACTACCTTTTTACACAGGAAAAAATGTGTGCCTCTACAGCCCTGATGCTTTTTATATGCTAACTTGAAATCTCTATCACCATGAAAGAAAAAAAGTTAAGATGCCTTTTGTGCTAAGCTGATATTTTCCATTCTGCAGGAAAGGGCAAACTCAGAATTGGGTATGGCAAGCATGGTTTGTCATATGGGAGGACAGAGACATTTCTTAACTCCCTCTTACATTGCTTTTTAATCTAGTTCCATTTCTGAAGTTTTGCTAGTGTTGCTGTGTTCTGTAATTTAGTAAATTCAGTCTTATTTTGGCATTCATATGTTTGGTGCCTTATACTTTAAAACAGTTCAGGCACTTTGTATTCAGTCATTTGAAGTTCTAGCTTCATTCCTTTAGTTTTAAGAAAGGGATCACACACACACCTTGTTCCTGAAAATGGCATCTATTGCTCAGCTGCTTCTGCATGATACATACCTTGTAGCTTGTTCCAACTTCTACTCCCTGAGGCTACAAAACGGCATCTCGGCACCAATGATGGCTCTTCTCTGTCCATCAGCCTGAACAGTTGGAAAGGCAGCTCTGCTATTGGAAATGCATGCATGTTGAGCCCTTAAGCTCAATTTCAACAGGTTGGCAGGCTGTTTCACAGAGCTGACGTCATCACGCACATGATGACTTCAGCTGAAAAAGCCAGAAAAACAATTTAAACTAAAAACACCGGGAAATCGGATATCGTTGGCATATGTAAGTTCAGTTGGATGCATGCAAAAGTGGGGAGTGGGGGCGTGGGGGGCAAGGGCGCCTGCCCCTTTCCCCTTTCCCCTCGCTCTATGGTTCTGGCACCCATGATGTCTATAGAGGTTTATTAGAGGAAGTAGCTTTGTATCAGGGAGGATGTCTATAGAGGTGTTTATTAGAGGAAGTAGCTTTGTATCAGGGAGGGCTTCTATAGAGGTGTTTTAGAGGCTGTAATTGAGAAATTTTGTTTCAGGTCTGTAAGGGCTTTTGAGAAACGTAATATCAGTTTTTTTTTTCAACTGAGTAGAAGCAGGGAGTTATTGAGCCAGCTTTCAGCTGATGAAATGGCTCTTGGATGATGTGCTGTAGAGTAACGGGGTTACCGGCACAACTGATTAATGAGGAGTCATCTGCATATATGAGGAATGCTTAACATTTGGCAGGGTGTGCATTGCTTGTATACATGTTAAAAAGCTGGGTCTCTAATATGGGACCTTGTGGAACACCTGTTTTGATGGTAGGGAAGATGAGTAGAGATTAATCCATTTAACAGACTAGAGTCTACTGAAAAGGTATTTGACCAAGGTGTTTGACAGTCCAAGTGAAGAGAACTGTTTTCGAAGATGGCTGTGGGAAACTGTATCAAAGGCCTTGGACAGATCCAAAAACACAGCAAAAACAAGTTGGCCTTCTTCTCTGCCTAGCCTAATAGTGTTGTAGAAGTTTAGGAGAGCTGTGGTAGTGCTATGCCCTGGTCTGCAACTGTGTTGGATGGGGGTAAGGGAGTTGTTTGTAAATAAATAAATTGATTATTAATGCATTTTTCAAGGACTTGTGATAGAGGGGAGATAATACCATTGGGTCTAGAGTTGAATATCTATATAGATAGATAGATAGATAGATAGATAGATAGATAGATAGATAGATAGCATTTGAATTGCCTCCCTTGTGAAGTGGGATGATGTGAGATTTTTTTCATATGGCTGGGACGTGTGATTCCTTAACAGATCTGTTTGTAAGACTGGATATAGGAAAGGAAATTGAGCTGGCTGCTATTTTTTAGAAAGTCATCAGGAATTCTATCTGGAGCTTGTGTACTTGTTTAAATTTGACTGACCTGTTTTTTTATTGTTATGGTGGATACTGGTTGAGAGGAGAAAGAGAGTGAACATTTAATGGGAGAGGGATCTGGCCATATTAGACAGGTCAGTTTGTTTTCAGTTTGGTTGTGAAGTAGTTTAGCAATGCTACAGAAAAAGTGATAATTGAATGTATTAATTGTTTTTTCCAGTGAGCAATGGGGTGGGGGGGGTGGGGTTTGGTTCTCCTTTTTAGCCATGCTGTAATATTTTAGATATGGCAACCAAGAATTGTCTAGAATTTTTGTAGCATCTATTCTGTAAATTGGAGTAACAACGTTTCTTGTCATGTTTGATCTGACATTTTACTTTATTTCATATATCTTTATATTGTTGAAGTTTTTTTTTATTATTGAGACATGCCATCTAGGCTTTATTTGTATTCCTGTTTAATTTCTGTGTTGTAAAACTGAACCAAGTGTTGTAGTTTGGACAAAAAACAATCTGAGAACATTTCCTGAATGCAGAAATTCATTTTTATTCAGTATAAGTTTTATTAATGATGTTTGTGTTACTCTAAAATTGTATAGGTTAACTTCAATATTGTTAGAGGAAGTTTCTTTATATGAAGTAAGGGAAATATATGTTGCAGCTGCATAACAAGAGAAACTAGAGGAAACTAGAGTGGGGCAGTTATACACTTTTAAAGGGAGGGTATTTAACAAGCAGACTATATTGAAAATGACACTATTAAATTGAGGCAAGAGTCAAGGGATAGCCATTTGAAATGTAATGATTTGTTAGAGGAAGTCCTGAAATGTGGAGACCGAATGTCTTAAAATCAAACCTGTAGATACAAAGTCTGAGATGCCATTTCAAAAAATATTCCCTTTTCTCTGAGGTATGGCAATCTTGGAGTTGGCATGTATAAGTGTGGGGAGCCTAATCCCCAATTGAGGGGGTTCAGAGGGTGCTTTCCCCCTTTCAAAAATCAGCGTTATGGAGAAGACTGATTTTTGAGATTCTCTCTTTTCTGGGTTTGGGTCTTTTTTTGTCAGCTTTTTGGCACTCTGTTTTGAGTGCCAATGTTTCAAAAGGGAGCCTAGTTAAGAGGCTAGTGCTGACTACATCCTAGATTACATGTACATACCTAAAGTGGTCAGTACAGCAAGAGGTCAAATGTCAATAAAAACTGTTTGAGTAGACTTCAGGTTATTTGTAGGAGTTGCTTAAAAACAATACACTGCAGGGATGTTAATGCGGGCTGAAATCATACTTAACCTTAGTGCAGGTACTCTTTGTTATTTTAACTTACTTAGTGACTGCCCTTACACTTAGAGACAATGCACATTAGGAGGTGGAGTCATGATTTGATAGGTGGAGGCTGACACAGACCATTATCTAGGACAAGAGATGAGAAGGCAGAAAAAATGATTTTTTTGCTTGAAAAATAATTTAAAATTGATTAACCACTATAGTCTGAATGTAGTAGGAAAAAGGCAGATTGTGTTAGAAAGCCAGCCTTCTCTACAAGCACACTGAAGCAGCTTTGGCCAAAAGTATTGAGACACCAGCAAGCTGAAAACTTCAGGAAGACGTAGAATAGAAAGGGTTCAAATTTAAAAATGATGCAGACTTGAGTTAATCTAGAAAAGTAAAGCCAGCCTTTTATACATGCCCAATGAAACATCATTGGCAAAGAATACTTAGACACCAGCAAGCTGAAAAATTTCAGGGGGTGATAGTATAGACAAGGCTCAAATGTAAATATTATGTGGACTTAATTTCTACACATGTACACACAGGCTTGCACACTCACACACATACATACAGTTTCATATTTTAACAAATAACTTTGCAAAGTGCCAAACAAATAAACTAAACAAAAAACAAAATAAAGAAAAGCACCTCTTCCCACTTAGGACACTTTTATTAACAAAAAATTGAGACCTTTTGTTCCTGTCAAAACCACGCATGTTTACAAGCAAATAAGGATGTACCAAGAAACAGTCTTAGCACAAATGAAATAAAACAAACAAATAAAACATAATTTTTGCAGGGAGGCAAGATCCTCTGCATCTCCCATGTGAGGGAGGTTTGCAAACCCAACTGCCTGTAATTATATGTACTAACTCCAAGATCACACATACATGGGGTAAGGACATATTTCACAACTCCAGGAGATATTTGATTTTGTACACCTGTTTGCCAGTTGTTTAGGTGATCATAAATGGTCAACTAAACAGCTGTAGACCAATCACACATTTAACCAATGGGATAGAGACTACATACATATAAATATGTATATGTATATGTATATATATATATATATATATATATATATATATATATATATATATATATATATATATATATATATATATATATATGTATATGTATATATATATATATATATATATATATATATATATATATATATATATATATATACATGTATCTATCTATCTATATATATATATATATATATATATATATATATATATATATATATACATAAGGTCTATATTACGTGATCGAATGCTAAGGTGATCGAACACCTTAACATCGACCACGAAATATCGAAAGCAAAAAACAGCGAATGGCCAATTTAATGGAGGGAAAGATTTCCATTTGCTGTTTGCTGGATTTTGCCATTTTCTCCACTGTGGAGCAGTCTCGGAGTTGGTATATCTAGTTAGGGGGGGTGGGGGACCCAGCCCCCCCCATATCAATGGGTGTGGGAGGCAGAGCCCCCTACTTAGTTTGTAAAGTTAAATTCTTTTTTAGTGGCCAATGGTAGCATTTCCCAGTGGCGTTCGGTGTTTTGTGGTTCAATATTACAAGGTCGATGAGGTGTTCAATCCCCTTATCATTCGATCACGTAATATAGAACCTATATATATATATATATATGTATATATATTTATAGATATTAATATTGATATATTGATATAGATATAGACAGATATAGATACTTTCATATACATATATATATGAGTGTGTGTGTGTGTGCGTTTATATAAAATTCTGTATCTGTCTCTCTCTCTCTCTCCCTCTCCCTCTCTCTCTCTCTCTCTCTTTCTCTCTCTATATATATATATATATATATATATATATATATATATATATATATATATGTATGTGTGTGTGTGTGTGTGTGTGTGTGTGTGTGTGTGTGTATTTATATATATATATGTATTTATAAATATATATAGATATATATATATATATATATATATATATATATATATATATATAGAGGTTCATAGGCTGGTACTAGGGTAACGGCCCTAGGGCCTATGCAAGCCTAGCCATAGCAATTCCCTTGATATTTCTTCCCACAATATTTACTTCTCTGGGCCCCTGAGTAGCAGGGTGACTGACATGATCCCTGGGGTGAATTTCCTATCTCCCATCTAATCATCAAGGTTCCTTTTGAAGAGAGCCAAAGAGGTGCTCTGCTTAACAATTATGGGCAGTCTATTCCTGAGTATGGGGAGTCTTTGGGTCAGGAACCTATCCCTCCAGCATGTTCTGTTCATTGTGATGACAAGGTTTAGATCCCTGGAGCATGTAGCTCTGAGGGATTGGGATTTCTTTAAGTGGAGCATGTCCAACAGCTCGGGATTTGACATGGCCTTGTATATTAAGCAGAGATCGCCTCTGAGTAGACGATATGCCACAGAGTATAGCTGGAGTTTTTTTAGACAGTCAGCATATGGCATCTGCTTTAGGCCTGTGATTCTTTTAGTGAGGTATTTTTGTGGCCTTTCCAGCTGTTACAGATGTCTTGTGAGGTACATACTAAACGGGGCATTATACTCTTTAATGGGTCTAATGAGGAAGGAGTACAGTTGGAAATTGACCTCCCTTTTTCTGGATGAAAAGCCCTTATTGATAAGATGTACCATTTAGAAGGATTTCCTGACTGTTGTGGCGATGTGGTTATCGAAAGTGAAACCACTGTCCACCTGTGTCCCTAAGTCTCTCATCACACTTTCGATGTTTAGTGTCCTGCCACCTTTGTGGTAATTCATGGATACATGTTTTTTTCCAAAGGGGATAACTATACATTTCTTGGCATTAAGCTTGAGCCCATGGCTCTGGCACCAGGCATCTGTTTATATATACATATATATATATATATATATATATATATATATATATATATATATATATGTATGTATTTATATATGCGTATATTTATATGTATACACAGATGTGTACACAGATGTAGATGTGATTGAACATGGTGGTATTCTTTCCCCTGAAGTGAAGCGTACTAAGGGCCCTTTAGGAGAGGGGGAAAGAAACATAAAAAGTGGAAACATCGAGAAGGAATTCAGGAATAAACTGTTAGTTTAGATTCACATAACAATGTGTCTAATGAAAATGATTTGATAGTGAATTTGACATCTTATAGTTTGACCAAAGATGAGAATAATGTGCTTAATAAAGGTTTAAGTTATGTACCTGCATTTTTTGTTTCTCATGTGTCTGTTGTTGCTGATGTTCAAAACTTCTGTCGTTCTTTAAATCTAAAATATTTTTTTAATAATAGAGGTGAGCAAATATCACCTAGTGGATTTAAAGTTAGGAAATCTAATTTTCAGCCCCCTTATCACCCTGTGGTGAAAATGTTTGAAGAGCGAGTGTTAAATGATTTACATAATAATCAGGACACTATATTTAGAAATTATGGCTTTAATATAAATAAACAAGAAAAAGAAGCTCTACATAAACTACAGGATGATGATAGCATAGTGATAGTTAAAGCTGATAAAGGAGGGGCAATTGTTATTTGGGATTCTAAAGATTATGACAGAGAAGTTCTTAGACAATTGAATGATTCTACTTCTTATATGAGGTTACCCTTTGATCCTAGTAATGGCTTTAAAGCTACTGTAGATGCATTTCTGGAAGAGGCAGTTAATAAAGGGATGTTAACAACAGATAATCGTCAACAACTGACAGTATCTGATATGGTTCCTTCTACATTCTATATACTCCCTAAAATACATAAAACTATCTTAAATCCTCCATGTAGGCCTATGGTATCTAGTAAGAATTCATTGTTGGAGCCATTATCTATATTTTTAGAGAGTAAACTTAAGGTATTGTTACCTTTTATTAGAGCCCATATCAAAGATAGTACTGAATTTTTAAGATTGATGGATGATATAAGTGTTCCCTCGCATGCATACTTGTGTACTCTTGATGTTCAGTCATTGTATACAAGTATCCCTCACAAAATGGGCCTTGCTGCGGTTAACTATTGGGCTGAATACTCTGGTGTTTATATGAAAGCCTAAATTGATTTTTTGCTCAGAATGTTGAGCTTGGTACTAGAACATAATTTTTTTATGTATAAAAAAGAATGGTATCTGCAGATGAAAGGTACTGCTATGGGTACTAATTTTGCACCCATTTATGCAGACCTTTTTATGGGCTATTTGGAGGCTAGAATGATATACAATGACAAGAACATATATAAGCAATATATGGACATGTGGTGATGTTTTTTAGATGATTGTTGGTGCATTTGGATAGGGACAGTTGAAAAATGGTATGAATTTAGTGAGTATTTGAATAAGAATGTTTTCGGAATATCTTTTACTAGTAAGATAGAACAATTTACTATAGATTTTCTGGATGTGAATGTCACTAAATTGTTAGATGGAACACTTAAGACCAATTTATACAGGAAACCTTTTACTAAGAATTCAACACTGGAAACAAATAGTTGTCATCCAAGACATATTGCTGAAAATATACCAAAGGCACAATTCACTAGATTAAAACGCCTATGTAGTGACGAACAGGAATTTGAAAAAGAGGCAACAGATATGCATGCAAGGTTTATACATAGAGGTTATGATAGGAATCTTGTTACGGGGGCTCTTAAATATGGTAAGATGCAAGATGGAAGTAAATTATTGAGTGTAAATCATGATAATAAAACAACACGGACAGATAATATGAGATTCATTACTACATATGGAACGAATACTTTTAAAATTAAGCAGGTCACACAGAAACATTGGACAATTTTAAAAAATGATCCATATTTTGATCAAATAATAGGTGACCAGTGTAGTCTTGGATATCGTAGAGGAAAGAATATAGGGGAACATCTTAATAAGCATAAAAAGTCCACTTTTATGGATAATAAGTTAGTGAGAGAAACCAGTAAAGGTAGTATGTTTTGTGGGAATTGCACGTATTGTAAAGTAGTATCAAAAACTAAATCTTTTACTTCACCCAACACTACTAAAGTATTTGATATTAGAAGTTTACTCACATGTAATACAAGCTGGATAGTATATATGGTGATATGTAGATGTGGGGCCTTTTATGTAGGAAAAACGTCCAGGGTATTTAAAAACAGAATAGCACTACATGTCAGTGACATAAATTGTAAAAGGACACAAAGTGCTCTATATAAACACCAGTTAGTACATAAAAGTGCACACTTTATTTATGTGGGGATAGATAGAGTTTTGGGTGAATTGTCTATCTTACAAAAGCATAACATTTTGGATAGAAAAGAAAAAAATGTGGATTTAGAAATTGGGTGCCCTATTTAAACTAGGGCTTAATGAAAGTTTCTGAGTATAATAGTATGTATATAAAATAGTAATCTTTAATATGTGCGTTTATTTTTTATTTTTTTATTTTTATTTTTTATGTTAGTGTAATACTAATGTAATTTAGACACGTATTAGTGTCTTAGAAATTATTGAATGATATGTGTCTTTAAATGGGCGTTTTTAAAGTGTACTATAAATGTACATTAGTATATCCGGGTACTGTGAACACTGATGATGCCTGTTTGGTGAAACCGGTTTGTAGTACCTAATTTCGTGGCAGTTGGAAGCCAGGAGGAATGGAAATCAATAAAATGGAATGAAAATAAGTTGGTGTTCGCTTATTTCGCCTATTTTCACCACTAATTTGGATATACTACAACTATGAGTGCTGGATTTAGTAGGGCTGTGTTTTTGATTCGTGCACAGTAGTGTGGTTGGTCAGATATACGGGCAGCTATTGAGGAGGATTATGTATATATTTATATATATATACACATATATATATATATATATATATATATATATATGTGTGTGTGTATATATATATATATATATATATATATATATATCTATATATATATATATATATATATATATATATATATATATATATATATATATATATATATATATGTATATATATATATATATATATATATATATATATATATATATATATATATATATATATATATATATATATATATATATATATATATATATATATATATATATATATATATATATATATATATATATATATATATATATATATATACATTTTTATATATATATATATATATATATATATATATTTATATATATATATATATATTTTTTTTTAGTATATATTTATATAGGCCTTGAGCTTGAGTCCATGGCTCTGGCACCAAGCATCTATTTCTGTAAGGTCCTTTTGTAGAGTAGCCACATCATTTGGGGATTCAATAATGGCTCCCAGTTTGCAGTCGTCTGCGAACTTTGTCAGCCAGAGTCCTTTAGTGTTGGCCTGTACTTCAGAGAAGTAGATGCCAAACGAGCGGTCTCAGGACTGAACCCTGAGGTACTCCACTTGTCTCTTGTCTGGAGCTGGATTTGGAGTTAGTTACTTTTACAGCGTGGGTTCTGTCAGTAAGCCAGTTGGCAACCCATCGAGTGACGCAGGGATTTATGCCCAGCTTAGTAAGTTTATCTATGATTCCAGAGTGGGGGATGGTGTCAAAGGCTTTGGCGTGGTCCAGATAGGCTGTGTGGACCAACTTAACCTCATTCTCAGCTCTGGAGATTGATTCAAAGAAGTCAATCAGGTTCAGGAGACAAGATCGGCCCTTCACGAACCCAAACTGGGTGGGGTCCAGTGTTTTAAGGTTGCCAATATCTTTGTTTGTAAGTTCCATGATAATATGTTCCATGGCCTTGCAGATCAGGCTCATCAGACTGATGGTGCGGTAGTTCCCAGCATCCAAGGTGGATCCCCCATTGTGGAGTGGGATAACTGTAGCTGAGCGCCACTCAGTGGGCATGAAGCCTGAGGTGATTGTATGATTAAACATGACACTTAGGTGAGGTGCCAGTTCTTTTGTAGTTCATGTAGTACACAGCCCGGGATGTCATCTGGTCCCATGGATGCTATATTCTTAGCTTTGGATAGTGCGTTTTTTACCTGTGTGGTCGTTATTACCGGAATTTGGCATCTTCCGCTATTGAGATGGGCCGTTTAGGGGGTGGGAGGAGGGTGAAGTTGGCACTGAATCCATCTGCCAGTATATTGACAATATCCTTGGGATCAGTATATTTAATGCCATTTTGTTGTAGCACAGAGCAGATCTGAGCATTGCATTATAGAATGCCTTGTGGTTGTCTTTGAAATCTTTGGCAATTTTATTTTCGTAGCTAGCTTTGAAGGATTTTACAAGAAATCTCAACTTCTTACTGAGGCTGGTAAGGGAATTTTTTGCATCGTGGGATTTTCCTCTATTCTGCAACAGTTTCTTCCTTTTGTTGTAAAGTTAGTTTATGGCAGGGGCCACAAGATTGGCTTTCTTTTTTTGAAGGAGAGCATCTTGGTTCTATTTGGGATTGCATGATTCATGCATGAATGGATGTGCTCGTACAGTGCCTTAGTGTAGGATTCAGCAGTCAAACTTTCAGTTCCTGTCTGCATAGGTGTCATGAAGTTTGTCACTTATGACTTGAGTGGCATGAAGTTGGCTTTGGAGAAGTTTTTATGGAGGTTTTCTTACTGGGGAGTGAGGGTAGGATGTGAATGTTTACGGTGATTAGCTTATTGTCTGACATGACCAACGAGCGGGTGACCATAGGTGTGTATTTTTGATTTCTCATGTTGGTAATTACCAGGTGTAGGATATTGGAGCCATTGCTCGGACTATGGATTAGTTGATCCAGGGCATTGGAATTTATGAATGCCAAGAACCATTGGGCAAAGGTGTGGGTACACGAGTAGTTTTCCCAGTTAATGGCAGGGTAGTTGAAATCACCCAGTATTAGGGTGTTTGGTTGTATCTTAATATTTTCCAATATGTTTAGAAAGGTGTAGTGAGAATCTTGGGGCATGGTGGGGGATCTGTAGCAAGCTACAGTTTAGATTGCAGTCTTACCTAGTGTTAGTTGCACCTGGAGAATTTCAGATGCATTGTGTTGGGCAACTAGCCTGGTGGTGTGAATATCCTTGGTGAATATGGACACTCCTCCACCTTTAGTGTTTCGATCCTGGTTTGGTGGCTGAAAAGTGTGGTAAGTGTTGTAGGCTGGTATTGCAGGGGTGCTCTCTGGTGCCTTGAACCAGGTCTCAGTTACTGTACAGATATCCATGTTTTCCATTTTTAGGAGTGCCTCAAGAGTGCATTTTGAGGTTTAGACTTCTAGCATTGAGTAGCAATACCTTCAGATTTTGCATGCTTGTACCTGTTATGGTGGTGGTTTTGTCCTTTGAACTTTGCATGAAAAAGGCACTATAGGGGTGGCAAGAGCCTTAGCCAGTAACCTGAATCCCAGGGGCGACAGGTGCAGACCATCTCTGGCAAAGCATCGTGGTCTGTAGATCATGTCGTCCCAGGCAGACAGATACTGGATCCCCTTTTAATGACACCAGATGCTTAGCCAATTGTTGAAGTCAATCATTTTGTCCTTATATTGTGGTATCATTCTGGGCGAAGGCAGGATGCTACTCAGGGCTAGGGTCATACCTGCCTGGGCCAGATGATCTGAGAGCTCTTCCATGTCTCTTTTCATGTAGTCCAGGGAGGTACATCTCAAGTCATTCACTAAAACATGGACAATGACAGAGTCATAATTGTACTTGTTGTGGAGTGACTTGAGTGCATGTGTTATGTGGTGGATCCTGGCACCTGACAGGCAACTGACTGTAATTTTTTCCTTGTTCATCCTGGTGAGTGGGACATTAGTGTTCCTGACTATAGAGTCACCTATAACTAAAGTGTTAGGTACATTGTCTTGCCTTAGGAGCTGTTGCTGAGTGGCACACTGGTGTTGTGAGCAATGTGACACTTTAATTGTGATTGGTGTTTGTTTATGTTTTAGCATCAGAGGTCCTTCTTGCTTGGGCAGGTTACAGTTAAGGGCCTCCGCATATGTGGATTTAGTGCTGCTATCAGTGGATGTTGGTGGTGTGAGTTTAGAAGGGCTATGTGTTGCTTGAGGTGTAGTATGGGTATTAACCTTCTCCTCTTGACTGTCTAGCACAATCTTGTGTTGAGAGAGCTTTGCTTCCAGTTTGGCTATGCAAGTGTATCTCTCACAGGTTGTAGTGTAGGGTGGTAGGAGGACAGTGTTGTCTGTGTACATGAGGCAATTGCTGCATTGCCCCAGTATGCTCAGATTCACCAGGTGGACAGGAAAAATCACCACAATCCAACACAGTGGAGCTATTTAACAATGTATAAAGTACCATGTAACCTCCATTCTATTTTTTCCTCATTCCTGCAATACCATTGGAGTACACACAAGGAAATTTTAACTGAGACAATGCTAGGGGGTGCTGCAGCTACTCTAAATCTGTATGTGCTAGAGGCTGAAGCCATTGCTGCTGGTGCTGCTGACAATAGACATTGGTCAAGAAGGAGAAGAGTGTTCAGGCCCAAGGTAACCTTCCAGGTGTTACATGAGCAGGAAATGTTGAGCACTACAAGGTGAACAGGGACACATTACAAGAAATCTGTTAACTCTGCCTCCCTCACCTCAGAGCTACAACCTACAAAGGGGAACCCATCCCAGTGGAACTAAGTTATTTGTAGCCCTTAGAATATTAGCTACTGGTACTTTTCAAAGACCACCTGGGGACATGATTGGTGTGTCACAGGCATCAGCTTCCAGGATCCTCACACAGTTTCTTGATACTATGCTCGTACATGTCAGTGTGTACATATTTCCCCCCATAGTTCTGAAGAGAGGGCCAGCAGGTGCCATAGATTGCACTCATGTATGCATTAAGGAACCACCTGGTGTACAAGATAGAATCTACATTAACTGCAAGGGATACCACTCCATCAACTGCCAAGCTGTGTGCAATGCCCAGGGAATTATCTTGAATGTGTGTCCTGGCAACCCTTGCAGTTATCATGACTCCCATGTCTGGCACACATCACAGCTGTGCCAGATGTTTGCTAAAGGTGACATCCCACATGGCCATTTATTGGGGGATGCTGGCTATGCCCTGGAACTATTGTTGATGACACCCATCAGAAGTGCACACACACCCACTGAAGAGTGTCATAATGAGGCACACACTCAAACTAGAAGCACCATAGAGTATGTGTTTGGGCTTCTGAAGTCATGGTTCCAGTGCCTAGATATATCTGGTGGACCCCCCTGTAGTATAATCCAAGCACATGTACACAGATATTCACAGTATGTGCTACGTTCCACAATCTGATTCTGTGGAAATAACTTCAACAGGATCAGCAAGGAAAAGGAAACATATTCCCCCCAATCAATGCCTATGTCACCACAGCCACAGTCAGGGGAGGACTCAGATGAGGAACCCCCAGCTGCTGTCCCTATAGGCAGACGTAGGCATGCTCACTATGCCCTTGCTTTGACTAAGAGACAATGCATAACACATTCACTAACCACCTAGGGACCTAATACCTTTCTCCTACTCACATACATTCAGTTAAATTGATGCCAGGCAACTTACACAAACTTTACCTCCCCATGTATTAGCTGCATACTGCTTGCATCAGACAGAGACAGCCCTGAGCAAAAGGCGTGTCAACTTCTGCATTTGTAAGGTAAGTTCTGAACCTAGAGTCTATTCTTTAATAATATTATGACATATCCTTGTATTTCCTAACTTGGTACTGTAAGCAAGTATATAGTGGTGGATTTGTACAGAAAGTACCTTAACATGTGACACCAATTATTTTAATTATATTTGTCCATTAATAATTAGTAGGCCTTAGGCATGAAAGATTCACACAGTCATACATCTGAAGAATACTGATGTTCCCCGCATGGCCTCATTTTGGCACCATACCTTTATAGTGGTAAATCATTAAAGATGATGATACACACTGAAGTTTCAGAATTCAGACTTGTTTGTGTCATAACACTAACTTGAGCTTTGCCTCTCCAAAACAGGAGTGCACCCTTGTTCCTACCATAACACGAACTCAGCTATGCTTCCCACAAAAGAACAGTATATGCGTGTTTTTGCCATCCAACTTGGACCTTTTTTGTTGGTAACTGCACATCATATTATTCCCAGTTAATATCCTCACATGTTAAGGCCAATAATATGGAGTGGCATACACAGTGCATGTGTTAGATAACAAACTGATGAATGATCAAGAAACACAGAAAGGTAAGAAAGAGCTATATAGATGCAACCATAATTGTATCAGGTTGTGTGATCACTAACTGCTCTATATCCAAATATAGTAAAGAGTATTGAATGTACAATTCACAGCTGATGGTCTGATAACAGTGTACATTCTGATGCAGTTGGTTGTGTGAAGAATGACTTCATTTCTTTTATGCAAAGCTGTTTGTGTAGCAAAGAGGACTAAGGCATGCCCCTTGTTTTCTGAAGCTGTATTGATGTGAGGGTTCAAATCCTGACATATATAGAAATTTGTGATATTTGCTATCATTTTTTGTGCTTTTACATATTTTGCATATGTGTTCCTTAGTTTTAGTATCTTTCCCTCTTTGTGTTATTTTAATTCCACTTTTGCTTGATGCACCACATCCCAAAAGATGGTTTGGCTAAGCTTATCTTGCTCGCATGAAGTGCAACATTGCAGAAACAGGGAAAAAACAGATTGCCTAGAAAGCAGTCACCCAAAAACAGAAAACAGAAAAATGTTTTCTGATATAGTCTGAGGGATACTTGGACGAAAACACCATTGATATTGCTACAGCATTAATTTTATGTGAATAAAGGACTGTATATTCGGCTTGTGCTCTTCCTGGTCCAGTTTTTGGTTTATATATTATATATTTACAATACATCCATTCACCCCATAAACCACCCCAATCAAGTAGTACAGCCCTGAAGTATCATTATTTTTTCCACCCACATATCAACCATAATACAAAGTGTTATATATAATGTTGTGCACTCACTCATGGACAGGGCCACTTTGGTGCTCACAGCCATGCACTGCAAAATTCATACAGCCAAGTATGGTCAATAAGAGTACTTGTGCTCGTACACAGCTAGGCTTACAAACAGCTTATTGCTATTAGGCTACCAGCCTCAGATGACACTATGAAGCAATGTACCTATGCAGACCTCCCAATATTTGTCTCCCACATGGCCTGTCAATGTCGTTTACTATAAGTTCACCTGCAGCCCTGTCAAAATCAGACACTTGTGCCGTGGCATGTGCTATAAGTACTGTGTTCTGTAGTATGTGTACTTAGATAGGAAGGGGTTATATTCTCACTCCAGTCAACTGTGTCTGCACAGAAGAGCAGAGGTTTGTATCCCACAGTTACCTCTCCAATGGCATGGATTGCCAGTTTTTTTGAGACTTGCACAAGTCTACACATGCATTTCATGCAAGCCTCCCAACCTCTTGTCTATCAGATGGTCTGCTGATGTCATCTACTATAAGTTCACCTGCAGTTCTGACAAATTCAAACTTGTGCCATGGTGCATTCATTAAGTATTGTGTTCTGTAGTCTATGTACTAAGATATGTAGGTTTTCTATTCTCACTGCAGTAAAATGGGGGGTTGGTGTGTGTGTATGAGTTGTTGCTGGATTTTACAGTGAGACTTTTACAGCAGCCTGTGGGGCACTGTTATCATGTACTCAACAGATACTGCTAATGTCAACATCTATAAAGTGTTGTCTGACACATTCCAAGTCAGAATTGCACTGTGGCAATTGTGTTAAGTACTGTGTTCTGTAGTGTATGGACATAGATAGGTAGTGATTCTATTCTCACTGTAGTTAAATGAGAGTGGTGTGTGTGTGTGTGTGTGTGTGTGTGTGTGTGTGTGTGTGTGTGTGTGTGTGTGTGTGTGTGTGTGTGTGTGTGTGTGTGTGTGTGTAAGCTGTTGCTGGACTTTACACTGACTCCTTTACAGCAGCCTGTGGTACACTGTTATCTTGTCCTGGACAGACATATGTCTGTCATTACTAGGTTATAAAGTAAGAAAAATAAACTGCTGTCTTAATGCAAATGCATGTGAGAACCCAAAACTGGAGCACCACACTCCTCATCCTAAACAAGCAAATAAGACAACTTCTGCAATCTCTCACCCAACCCTTATTTTTTCATTTATTTTTTTTTTTGGGGGGGGGGCTTGTTTTTATTTTTATTTTTTTTTCACTCACAGCATAGAGGGGTTAGCCTGGCACATGGGATCCACCTACCCCCACTCCACTGGCTATGGCACCAAGGTCCAGCACATCTGAGCCGCAACTTGATAGCACCCCTTGTGCTACCCTTGCACTACATGGCCCCTCAGGTTCTTCTGCCCTAGAGACCAGGCCTGTGGTTCCCTCCAGGAGCAGTGGCCGAGGGGGTGATTTTTTCATCTGAGAAGAACTTCCAGGGATGTTGCATAGGATTGTGAGTCACACTGTGGGTGTACTTCTATGCCAGATAGAGACATTGCTCTCCATCATTGTACTGAATAACAAAAAGAAATGCAGACGGCAGGCACTGCAGCCATTGGTGCATTGAGGTGACAGTGATGACAGTCCAGTGGGTAAGGACTCAGTTCTCTCTGTCACCCATTTGACGTCCATGGGTTTGCAAGGTCCACACCTTTAACCCAACCATGGTGTTTACCCACCTCTCTTGTTCTTTACCATCCCTGTGTCTTGTCTTGTATGTCTTGTATGTCAGTAATTGCTTCTTCACCTTGCCAACTTACCTGCTCCAAACATGCCTACATCCATTCTCCAGCAATTCTCTCTTGACAAAAAAAAGGAGACTGTCCCAAAAAATAAATCATCCCATACATAGGTCTCCATGTTGCTTGTTTTCCCCAAACTGTCAGGAAGCGCTTGACACACTTGATTCAGTCCAATTGGCTATACAACAGGATTACATTGTTGTCACCCCTCTCTCTAGAGGTTACAGTCCAAATTCAGCTAATCTTCATCATATATAATCAGTTTTTCAGCCAACATTCTCAATATATGTCATATATTCACAGTACATACATGTGTTGTCCACCCCCCAAGCAATGCAACTTTGTGGGCTCAGTATTTTTACACACATATATCAATCACACTACAAAGTGTAATATATAATGTTGTGTACTCCCTCATGGACAAGGCCCATCAGTGGTGCTGGCAACCTTGCTCTCCTAAACTCAAACATCCAACTATGTTCAATAACAGTACTTGTATTTTTACACAGCTAGGCTTCTACAGACTAGAACAAACTCTACAGTTAGGCTACTGGCCGCGTATGAACCTATGACTCTATGTGCCTATGCAGGCCTCACAACCTGTTGTCCCCCATGTGGCCTGCTGATTTCATCTACCATAAATTCATGTACAGCAATGTAAAAGTCTGACTTGCGCCATGGTGCTCGTGTAAAGTACTGAGTTCTATAGTCTGTATACTTAGGTAGGGGTCCTATTCTCAATGCAGTTATCTGGGTGTGTCTGTGTCTCTACTCAGCAGAGTAGATGTGCTGTCCTACAGTTACTTCTCCAATGACATGACTTGCTAATCTTTTCATACTTGCAGAGGCCTACACATCCATTACATGCAGCCTTAACAACCTCTTGTCTCCCACATGGCCTGCTGATGCCATCCACTATAAGTTGACCTGCAGACTTGTAAAAGTCAGATGTGCTATGCTGCTTTCTTATAGTACTGTGTTCTGGAGTCTGTGTACTTAGATAGGTAGGGCTTCTGTTCTCACTGCAGTCAACTGTGTGTGTGTGTGTGTGTGTGTGTGTGTGTGTGTGTGTGTGTGTGTGTGTGTGTGTGTGTGTGTGTGTGTGTGTGTGTGTGTGTGTGTGTGTGTGTGTGTGTGTGTGTGTGCCTGTGTGCATGTGTGTGACAGATGTTACTTGACATTACAAATATCTTTTTACAACAGCATGCGGGACACTGTTATCACCATATGTTCAACAGACAATGCTGATGTAATCAGCTATATCAGATTATTAGATATACAGCCATACCACCAAGGCAGGCTCAGACACTGGCCTGGAGCCCAGACAGATGTCATCTTAGGTTCATAGGACATTACTAGGTAGAGGACTGATGATAAGTATGCTTTGAGGTATGTCTGGTGGAGACAGGAGAGTGAAGTTTGCCCCCAAACTGTCAGGAAGAAAGTTGGTGATATCCTCAGGGTCAGTATGAGTGGTACCATCCACTACTAGTTCAGCACAAAGCTGGGCCATCAGTTTCAGATTTCTGATGTAGCTAAAGAATGCCTTCTGATTGTCTTTAGCTAGGGATGCTACTTTAGGTTTGTATGTGACTTTAGAGGAATTTTCAAGATAACTAATTTCCTTGTTCAGACTCTGCAGAGTATTTTTTTCTCTGCTGAGTCAGTTCCATCTTATTCTTAGATATCACTCTCTCCCACTTTTTGTATAACCTATGTATGCTTGATGCCCAACAGGGTGGCTTTTTCTGTGAGGAACTTGTTTTGATCCATTCATGTTCAGCTGACTCTATAAATTTGTATAGCTGTTTATGCATTTGTGTATACCTCTGTATATTAGTCATTGTTCACAATGGTAGCAGGGGGTTTTGCAACTCTTTATGACATCTGTTAGGAGCTTACAAAATGTGTACAAGGAGAGGTATGCAGACTGTCACCATGTGTGTGGCATTAAATCATGTACTCCAGTCACATCATACCTCTCAATCTCTTAGAGCAAGAAATCTGGCCAAAGCCATGAATAAAAGTGGGACCAAAGCCCAGAAATAGTGACAGGTTATAAATATTTGCATATTTACTCTTGCAAACATAGAATGTTGATAGAATAACAGGTCTTGCAGTAGCATGAATCTCCTGATGTTTATGGAGTCTGAAAGTCAAATCTCTGCCATTATATATTGACTTCAATCTTCACTGATTTGCCACTAATTTGCCAGAAAAACACAATGTTATATAAAATGGGCCAAACATATGAGGCAATATTGTGGACAGTATTTTAAGCTCTGTACAGTTGTGAGGTATGCGTCACATATTAAAGTCAGCCTTGGACAATATCAGCGAAGTGCAGTACTGTGGTAACAGGTGCATCAGTCAATGGCCTGCAGCACACATAACCATGGACTGGACAACAGGTAGCTCTGGCCCGGAGTCATATTTTAAGTACTGACAGTCACATTGGGCATCCTCCTTCACTTAGCTAACTTGAGCCCAATTCTGTCTCCTCTACCACCCAAAGACTTGCTATGTGCTAAAGGTTTGACCCTAGTCCTGAGTAGCATCCTGCCTTCACCCAGAATGATACTACAGTATAAGGACAAAATGATTAACTTCAACAATTGGCTAAGCTTCTGGTGTCATTCAAAGTGGATCCAGTATCTGTCTGCCTGGGACAACATGATCAACAGACCACGATACTTTGCCAGAGGTGGTCTGCACCTGTCGCCCCTAGGATTCAGGTTACTGGCTAAGGCTCTTACCACCCCTATAGTGCCTTTTTTAGGCAAAGTTCAAAGGACAAACCCACCACCATAACAGTTACAAGCATGCAAAATCTGAAGGTAATGCTACTCAATGCTAGAAGTTTAAACCTCAAAATGCACTCTCGCAGCACTCCTAAAAATGGAGAACATCGATATCTGTGCAGTAACTGAGACCTGGTTCAAGGCTCCAGAGTGCACCCCTGCAATACCAGCCTACAACTCTTACCACACTTTTCGGCCACCAAACCAGGACCAAAACACTAAAGGTGGAGGAGTGATCATATTAACCAAAGATATTCACAACACCAGGCTAGTTGCCCAACACAATGTGTCTGAAATTCTCCAGGTGCAGCTAACACTAGGTAACACTGCAATCCAAATTGCAGCTTGCTACAGATCCCCCACCATGCCCCAAGATACTCACTACACCTTTCTAAACATACTGGAAAATATTAAGATACAACCAAACACCCTAATACTGGGTGATTTCAACTACCCTGCCATTAACTGGGAAAACTACTCATGTACCAACACCTATATAACTATGGCAAGAATCTAAATGTCAATGCTCGGATCTGCTCTGAGCTACAACAGAATGGCATTAAATATACTGATCCCAAGGATATTGACAATATCCTGACAGATCGATTCAGTGCCAACTTCACACCTCTCTCACTCCCTAAATGGTCCATCTCAATACCAGAAGTTTGTCAAATTCCAGTAAAAAAGGCCACATAGGTAAAAAATGCACTCTCCAAAGCTAAGAAAACAGCATCCATGGGACCAGATGACATCCCGGGCTACAAAATGAACTGGCACCTCACCTAAGTGTCATGTTTAATCATACCCTCACCCCAGGCTTCATGCCCACTGAGTGGCGCACAGCTACAGTTATCCTACTCCACGGGGGGGGGGATCCACCATGGGTCCCAGGAACTACTGCCCCATCAGTCTGACGAGCCTGATCTGCAAGGCTATGGAATGTATTATCATGGAACTTATAAACAAAGATATTGGCAACCTTCAAACACTGGACCCCATGCACTTTGGGTTTGTGAAGGGCTGATCTTGTCTCCTGAACCTGATTGACTTCTTCAAATCAGTCTCCAGAGCAGTGGACAAGGGTAAGGTGGTCCCGACAGCCTATCTGGAACTCGCCAAGGCCTTTGACACCATCCCCCACTCTGGAATCATAGATTAACTTACTAAGCTGGGCATTAATCCCTACATCACTTGAGGGGTTGCCAACTGGCTTACTGACAGAACCCACACTGTAAAAGTAGCAGACTCCAAATCCAGCTCCAGACAAGTGACAAGCGGAGTACCTCAGGGTTCAGCCCTGGGACCGCTCTTGTTTGGCATCTGCTTCTCTGAAGTACAGGCCAACAGTAAGGTACTCTGGCTAACAAAGTTCGTAGATGACTGCAAACTGGGAGTCATTATTGAATCCCCAAATGATGTGGATACTCCACAAAAGGGCCTTACATAAACAGATGCTTGGTGCCAGAGCCATGGGCTCAAGCTCAATGCCAAGAAATGTATAGTTATTTCCTTTGGGAAAAAAACATGTACTCGTGAATTACCACATAGGTGCCAGTACACTAAACACCAAAAATGTGATAAGAGACTTAGGGTCACAGGTGGACAGTGGTCTCAACTTCAATAACCACATCGCCACAACAGTCAGGAAATCCTTCTATGTGGCACACCTTATCACTAAGGGCTTTTCATCCAGAAAAAAGGAGGTCATTGTCCCACTGTACTCATCCCTCATTAGACCCATTATAAAATACAACACCCCATTTGTTATGTACCTCTCAAGACATCTGCAACAACTGGAAAGGCCACAGAAATACCTAACTAAAAGAATCACAGGCCTAAAGCAGATGCCCTATGCTGACCGTCTAGAAAAACTCCACCTATACTCTGTCGCATATTGTCTACTTAGAGGCGATCTCTGCTTAACTTACAAGGTCATGTCAAACCCAGAGCTGTTGGATATGCTGCACTTAAAGAAATACCAATCCTTCAGAGGCACACGCTCCACAATGAACAAAACATGCTGGAGGGATAGGTTCCTGACCTAGAGACTCCCCAGACTCTGAAATAGACTGCCATACATGTCAAGCAGAGCACCTCTTTGGCCCTCTTCAAAAGGAACCTTGTTGATTGGATGGGAGATAGGAAATTCACCCCAAGGATCATGTCAGTCGCCCTACTAGACAGGGGTCCAGGGAAGTAAATACTGTGGAAAGAAATAGCCAGGGAAATGTTATGGCTAGGCTTGTATCGGCCTTAAGTCCGATAGGTTAATAGGTTTTTACTAGGCTATGTGGAAATATGTTTGTACATACATACATACCGCTACATATACATATCTAGCAGTATGTACATACATACATACCGCTACATATACATATCTGTCTCTCCCTATCCCCTCACTTTTGATGATTGTATCTATCAGTATGTGGCACACACACACACGTATATATATATATATATATATATATATATATATATATATATATAATATGATAAGATGTACAGCTATATAAAGTACAATGATACATAGACTCTCCACGTATATCTACATAACACATTTACATAACTTAAACACACAGCATTTAAGGAGACTTCCCTCTTATGCACATTTTATATAGATATGGGAGGGGATGGACAAATGTCCCCATGTACTCCAGAATGCTGGGGTAATCTGCACTTACCCATCACAACAGATGTCCAATGGAACCAAACCAAGGCTGCAACAGTACATAAAACACTCACCCACAGACCTCTGTGCCTGCAGACTGCCATCCTATAGACAGACACATGCACGGAGGTGGTGTAATATACAATGGGTGCAATGCATGCCTTGGACAGGCCATATGTTTCCTGGCTGAATGTCTGCCAATCAAACTGCAAACAGCCACATATGGCCAGACTGGTAAGTGTGCACATATAGCAGGCATATCACCAGGTATCTCACCACAGGATACTAGATACAATAACAGTACTAAGCTGTATCACTCAGCAGGCCACACTTGCTGTCTAACCCAAGGCCACTTTGCGTACTCCACTAGTACTGTGCCTGCATCAACATATACGACAGACATAACCTGTGGCACGTGTGATAAATTCTGTGAGCTGTAGTGTGTAATACTAGATAGGTAGAGCATCTAATCTCACATCTTCCGACTCTGTTTGTATTTGTATATCAATAAATTCCCTCACAGTATTATGGACATGCTCATATGGGATCTCTCTATGAAATGGTATTTATTTTATGGCCCTGTGACTGGCTGCTGGACTCTAAATTCCCTTCCGTACAAGGCCTTCTGATGTCATCCACCTTAAGAGCACTGACTGACAATTTAATAACAGGCAAACTCCATGGTGCATGTGATAAGTACTGCAAGCTATAGTGTGTATTATTAGATAGGTAGGCATTCTAATCTCACATCATTCAAATCTGTGTTTGTGTATTAATATATCCCCTCATAGTACTATGGAGATGTCCATATGGGCTATCTCCATGCAATTGTGTGCATTTTATAGCCCTGTGACTGGCTGCTGACCTCTAAATTCCCTCCTCTGCAAGGCCTGCTGATGTCATCTACCTTAAGAGCACTGGGTGTCACTCTAATAACAGATAAACTGGGTGACACTTGTGATAAGTATGGCAAACTGTAATGTGTAACAGTAAATAGGTAGGGGTTCTAATCTCACATCATCCAACTTGTGTATGTACATATATCCCCTTGTGGCACTACAGACATGCCCATCTGTGCAATGGTTATGCATTATAAGGCCCTGTAACTAGCTGCTGGCCTCAACAGTTGCCTGCTTTACAAGTACTACTGATGTCATCCACCTTAAGACCACTGGCTGATGCTCTGATATCTGATAAACTCCCTGGCGCATGTGATAAGTATTTTAAGCTATAGTTTGTATTACTAGATAAGTAGGGATTCTACTCCCACAATATTCAAGTTGTGTGTGTGTGTGTGTGTATATGTGTGTGTGTGTGTGTGTGTGTGTGTGTGTATGTGTGTATCAATATATCCCCTCACAGCATTATGGACATGCCCATAAGTGCTATTTCAGTGAAATGGTATGCATCTTATGGTCTTGTGACTGACTGACTGCTGGCCTCTAAATTTCATCCACTATAAGGCCTGCTGATGTCATCCAGCTTAAAAGCCCTGGCTGACAAACTAATAAAAGATAAACTCCGTGGTACATCTAATAAATACTGCAAACTGCAGTGTGTAACAGTAGATAGGTAAAAGTACCAATCTCACATCATCCAACTTCTGTGTGTGTATGTACATATATCCCTTGTGACACTACAGACGTGCTCATCTCTGTGCAGCATTTATGCATTTTAAGGCCCTGTGACTAGCTGCTCCCTCAACAGTGGCCTCCTTTACAAGGCCTGCTGATGTCATCCACCTTAAGACTGCTGGCTGACACTCCAATATCTGATAAATTCCTTGGTGCATGCGATATGTACTGCAATCTATAGTGTGTATTACTAGACAGGTAGGGATTCTACCCTCACAGTATCCAAGTTGTCTGTGTGTGAGTGTGTGAATCAATATATCCTCTAACAGCACTATGGACATGCCCATAAGTGCTATTTCCATGCAATGGTATGCATCTTATGGTTCCGTGACTGGCTGATGGCCTCTAAACTCCCTCCTCTACAAGGCCTGTTGATGTCATCCACCTTAAAAGCACTGGCTGACAAGATAATAACAGATAAACTCCATGTCACATGCGATAAATACTGCAAACTGTAGTCTATAACAGTAGATAGGTAGGTATTCCAATCTCACATCATCCAACTTGTGTGTGTATGTCCATATATCCCTTGTGACACTAGAGACATGCACATCTCTGTGCAATGGTTATGCATTTTAAGGCCCAGTGACTAGCTGCTAGCCTCAACAGTGGCCATCTTCACTACGCCTGCTGATGTAATCCACCTTGACTGCTGGCTGACACTCCAATATTTGATAAACTCCTTGGTGCATGTGATAAGTACTGCAAACTATAGTATGCACTACTAGACAGGTAGGGATTCTAATCTTACAGCATCCAACTTGTGTGTATGTAAATATATCCCCTTGCACCATTAAAAACATGCCCATCTGGCCTATTTTTGTGCAATGGTTTTGCATTTTATGGCCCTGTAACTAGCCACTGGCCCAAAATTGCCTCATCTACATAAGCATAATTGATGTCTGCCACCATCTAGATTTATACGTGCAGAATACCCAGACAATACATATCAAGGGTAGCAGACCTTGTCACAGGGTATGAAAGCATGATGACACTGACTGTTCCATTTGTCCCTGACACACTGTTCTACACATATGTGCCTAGAGAGCCATGCACATATACTGGCATACCTTGCTG
Source organism: Protopterus annectens (assembly GCF_019279795.1). NCBI lineage: Eukaryota > Metazoa > Chordata > Ceratodontiformes > Protopteridae > Protopterus > Protopterus annectens. The sequence goes on along the minus strand of NC_056731.1, from coordinate 1,010,937,585 downwards.
ATGTTATATTTCTGCTGTGCTGCCTTGCCATCCTGTGCTGCTGTATTGCCGCTGTGCATCTATAGTTTAACAGCTCAGACTTCTGGAACAAAAACATACACAGGTCTGTGACTCACCTGTCATTCTGTAACACTACAGTCAGTGTACCATCAGGCAAAAAAGATACACAAAGTTTGATGTGTAGTCATGACACATGCCAGTATACAGTACCTGTCATGGCCCACAACAACTGCCATAACATAACACTACTGCACTACACAAGCACATGTAAAGTAATATAGTCACCCTGTGCATCAGATACATTTACAGGTCCCTGCATTGAAGGCATGGATGGCAGCGATGTGGCACAGGTATCATCACATGCACAGGGTGTGGTGTAGGGGTATACCTCTCAAATGTACAGATTTTCACAGAATGTCCAGATTTTTGCCTGATATTTTTGGTCCATTTTTCATAAAATTGTGGCTTTCTGGCAAATTAGTGGCAAATCATTAAAGACTGAAGTTAGAAAATAATGGCAGTCATTTGAGTTTGTCTTCTTGCCCTTCAGCAAATTCATGCTAATGCAAAACCTGTTATTCTATCAACTTTCTAAGTTGGTAAGAGCAATATTTCAAAATTGTCCCTATTTGTACCACGTTTTATGGCCTTGTCCAGATTTCTTACTCTAAAAGATTGAGAAGTATGTGTGGGGGTATCAGAGGCCTAGGCTGTGGAAACAGTTGACAGCATGTGTGTGAGTCAGGAAGTTTGCTTGTTAGATGGGCCATGGAGAGGTGCCATGTATGTCTGTTGGTGACCTTCATATGACGTGGTATTGAAGTGTGTGGGTGTACACAGTCAATCCCAGTCCTAGACCTACACATGTGTAAGGTAGTGAGCTGTGGACTGTGCATGGTAGAGTGGACAGTTAACTGTCTCTGGCCATAAACATGGGAACTGGCTTCACCAGGAGTAGCACTGGAAACACCATCCCCAAGGTCAGATGCAGTGCTAGTACCTGATGGTCATTGCTGTCTGCTGAGCCCATATCCTCCATGGGACTGCTCAGGATCACGTGCCCATGACCTGACATGTTGTGGGGTGGACAGCACACTTCCCTCTGTAGCACTGAATATACTGCCACTATGGGAGTGTGAGTGTGCATGGCCACGTGGACTCTCAGCAGATGGTGTTGCTGGCCTATGCCCACGTTTCTGATGCCCAACTCTACCTAGATGTTCCAGCACAGACAATAAGCGGTCATAGACAGACACTGTCTCAGCCCACCATCTGTCCACTACAGTGAACCGATCCAGGGTGTCACCAATGTGGTGGAGGCAGTTATGGTTGTCAAACTGTGCTGCATCCATAACCCTAAGCATCCATCTAGTGTTGCATTCAGAACATGCCTGTGCCTCTATAACAGCCCAAAACAGGCAGAAATTGACCCGTGATGTGACACCTGAAACAGGTGGTGGATGGGCTGCAGTCCTCCTTTCAGCACCCCTGTCAATCTGCCTGTGTGGGACCTTGCCAGTCTCTGGCAATGATCCTTGTTTACAATCACTGATGCCATAGTTGTCACACTGTCATGTGCAATTTCATCACCTTCTGACTCTCCAGTATCTGTGGCTTCTGGGGACTGGATATGTGTGAGCATATTGACTCTGTGCAGGGACAATGGGGCAGAAGAGGAATGTCAACTTCTGAGACAGATTCAGCCCCCAAAAACCCAACCTGTGCCTCACTATGGCCACCATCATCATTAGAGTCCAATAAGACTCTGACAGGTTGTGAGGGGGACAGACACCAACTCTTCTGTTCATCTGTGAGAAGCAAGACAAAAGCACAAAAGCAGGAGATTACTACCTGCACTGTTATGTATGGTAATCCATACAGATTGCTTACAGATGAGGATGCACAACTGCATTACACGTGCCACATCTTCTCATCTCTGATCCCATGCACAGCAGACAAACTCACAATAACATACACTGGCAAGTCAGGCCCTTTATAACGTGCACTTCAGCTACTTCCAGTTAATATTGCCAGTATAATACACCTGTGAGGTATGTAATATGACAGTGTATATGATAGAAGTACACATAACACCCAGTACACCTATCTTGAGAATGATATGACAGTTGTAGTATCACTACCTCAGGTATGTGCCATCTCCCTATTGTGTTTGAAAAGGCATCTTGGAGTAAGTGCCTCATGTATAGCAAGCTGCATAGTCATTCAAAACTATAAGTATAAACTTGTTAATGTTTGTACAAATAAACACCTGTGATTACTAATTCTGTGCACTGTAATTAACTGTTCCAGACTGGAACATACAAATAGTCTATTCTGACTAAGCACAATAGTTGCACATCGGGGAAAATGGCAGCCCTTAACTTTCTTAGGGTATATATTTGTTTGTCTTTTCGGCTTTTTTCCCGGTTAGGGGTCGCCACAGCAGAACTCCTGTACACTGATTAGCAATAGATTTTTATGGTGCCAAGTTGCCAGCCCGATGCCAAACCTTCAACGAAGGCACACCCATTCACGCATGTCTTTTGAACACCAGTTGACCATGGGGAGGACATACAGACTCCACACAGAAGGCATTCCAGCCAAGAATCAAACAGGAGAACCTCTTGCTGTGAGGCAACAATGCTACAGCTGCACCACCGCGGCTTCTTTCTTAGGGTATATATGATCCATAAAAGAACAGTATTACAACTTACCAGGTACAGGACCACTGGCTTCAGCCACACCTGATGGACCTATGAAAAGGTGAGGGAGCGGTATTGTCCGCATCACCAAATGCTGCAGCGCTGCAAGGTAATATGTGCATATATTCATATGTACAGTAGTTACTGTGTTAATGGTTATATTGCTGACATCCTGAATATGTGTGCACAACTGTGCATAAAACCCAACCCCCCCCCCCCCCGTAATGTAGATAGACCTAACACCCATGTACTGGTAAGTACAGCGTGCCACAATGACTGATACAGTATTATACTTGTGAACAAAGTAAGCTTACCTGGATGGTCCTCTTCTGTGGACACTGTGACATCCACCTCTAGTATGTATGGCATGATGGATGCCTGAGAGCTGTTGGCTATGTTTGCCAGGAATTCCTTTGTGGCTGAGAGTGGTTATTCCATTGCATTACCTGCATCAATGTCAGCATGATCCCTGACAACAGCAGCTGCCCTATGACATGCAGCATTCACCATATCTGTGGCCCATTGTCAGACCTGCTCATAGGTCCTGTTTTGTTGGCCAATGTGATTAACAGCCTACACAAGGTCTCCCCATAATGCTACCTGCTGTTCACAATTGTGCAGAGCTCTGCTAAGCAAGATGTGATGGTGGTGCTTGAGGCCATCCAGTATTATGTCATTCTCTACAGTTGTGAATGGTGGATGTCTCTTGTGATACATGGTTCCTGAAAGAAAACAAGAGGGGAACATATTACAGAACCAGGTATGTGGACGTCCACTATGTACAGATCCTGCACACCCATAATGGCCTGCAGTATCCACTGCTCCCTCACACGTCATACCCCACAGTCTGGAAATTTACTACATATATGGATATCATCAAGATAGTAGCAATATTGGGTTATGTCCCTATGTGCAGAGACAGATTCTGCTGCATGTCCCTACACCCACCACTGTAGTCTACTGTGGTGTGTCCCCTATGGGCAAATTCCCACAAATATATCATACAGCCACCATCAGACAAATAGCGGTGTGCTAGTACAACAACTATATTGGGACAGTCCAGAAACATGAGTGTGCCACAATGACAGAAAACAATGCAAACCTGCTGTACTATATGTCCCCTGTAGGCATCATACCTCTCAACTCTATAGATGTTTGCAGAATATCAAGATGTTTGCCTCTTACATGTGGTCCTATTCACACAAACATGTGGAAGCCTGACAAATCATTCGCCAATCATTGATTGTTGATGTTAAAATATACAGTCAAATTCGGACTTTCACACTTAAAGTTTTGATACAATTAATGAAAAAAATGTTATATGTAAAGGAAAGTTTTTTCTGTGACAGTGTAGGTATTGTTTATGGTTTGAAATGTCCCTGTGGTAAGGTATACATAGGGGAAAGTAAGAGATGTTTTAAACAAAGATTGAAGGAACATGTTAGGGGTGTTAAGAAGAGTAAAGAATAAAGTCCTGTTGCATTACATTTTAAGGAATGTCACAATGGAAATATGCAAGGTTTTCAAGCTACAATTTTAGGGCAAGTACAAAAAGTTATGATTTTGACATTAAAAAACAACTCTGGAAGTTAGAATCTATTTTAATTTTGCAATTTAACACTTTAATTCGAAATGGAATGAATCAACAATGCTATTGGAAATGTTTTCTCTAATTAACTTAGTCTGTGATTGGTTAATTGTTTGTGATTATACTACTTAAAGATGGGATATGTGAAGTAGGAATATACTCTGTAAAGGCTGAAGAGCTGAGGAGCTAGGGAAGTTTGCATTTTATGCTCTGTGTTTGCTGTTAATCAGATTTTATTGGATGCAAGTGTGTGTTTATTTTACCTGTGCTGTGGGATTGTATTTTGGACCAACTACTGGACTGGAATTTTATTAAAATATAAAGGTAATCACTGGCTTTTTTCCTTGTGTGGTGGTGAACTGTTCTATTTCCATTTCGTGGTGAAGTGCAGTCTCAAAGATATTAAAAGAGAAATATAGGCAAAGACATCCAGATATGGACAATTTCACAATAAAAAAATAATATCACAAAGATGTAATGTGGAAAAGAAGATTAGAAAAGAAAAAGTTAAAGAAATAGTTGAAATTATGTACTGCCTGCAAAGTGAAGGATTTAATGTAGAAGGTCTAACATAGACTACATTACATCATGATGGAGTGAGTCCCCAGAATAAGAAAAGAGACTTAATATGGTGTAATATTTATGCAAAGGAGAAAGCAAAACTAACCAATACAAAAAGAACAGCACCAAAGATATTTGAAGAGAAATAGAGGCAATGGAATTTGGGTATGGAAAACTTTACAATACAAAAAATAAGACTAAGAGGAAAAGTAGAAAAAGAGATTAGTAATGGAGAAATCAAAGAAATAAAAATTAAGGTTATGGAGCAGCTGCAAAGAGAAAGATTCACTGTAGAATATCAAATGCAGAAAGCACAGCAACAGGATAGAGCAATGGATATCCAAATTAAGGGGAAACCAGTGGAACAGGAAGCAATTGGTCAGAAGCCATATCAAAATATTTTGGAGCCTTTCACAGTAAACCAGTATAAACATTCACTTGAAGCTAGACAGCAAGGAAAGGAACAGGAAACAGTGGAAACTGATGCAGTCAATGTTGAGGAGTGATATTATTAAAATAGTGGATGTTTATTTGTGATAAATATTACTGTGCATATACTAGTACAAAAAGCATTTATTGGAACATGAATATGAATTATATGATTTTATACTATCATATTTATAGTAGCCCTTTATTTGTAACATTTGTAGACAGTAATAAATAGACTGAGTTTTATATTCAATTCATAGTTATACATATTTTTTTATATATATATTTTATACTTTTGGATTGCTTACTACAAATTGTAGTCATATGTGGTTTTGGCACCATTTTTAAATGTATATAATGAGAGATGTTTAGTTTATCGGGCATTCTGAGGAAGTCCACATTCTGTGTGGATGAAAGCACTTAATGTCCGAATTTTTATTGCAATAAAACGTTGGAATTAAGAGCATTTTCTGTTACATCTTTTTACAGCGTAACTCTTGTTTTTTCTTTGTTGGAAAGGTCAATAAAACCCCAAAAGTAAGAAGTTTGATAAAACAAATGACTGCAGTAATTAGGACTGTCCATAGAGATCCATGTGATATAATAGAAGTAAACAGGATATATTACTGTGCTGCTAAATTAATAGCTGATAAAGTTCTACCACAAGATCGCAGGGTTGTGAGGGAAAGGAAGGGGAGAAATCGAACACCATCATGGAAGTATTAAATAGAAAAAACAATAAAGCAATTAAGATAAGAAGTGTCATTGTTAGAAGATTATAGAAGAGCGAATAGATTAACTAAAATACTAAGAAAGATAGATGTGATTAAAGCAACGCACATTATTAAAACAGACCAGGATCTATCATGCACTATCGCAAATAACAAACTAAAAATTTCAGCACAGGTGAAAAACTTAGAAGATACTCAGATAAATATAAAGGAAAAGTACAAAATAAGCAATTTATTGATGACCCAAAAAGGTTTTATAGAGAACTGGGAAATAAGGTAAAAGGAATTGAAAAACTGCCAAAAAAAGAAGAAATATATACATTTTGGAGAAGTATCTATGAAGATCCTGTGGAACATAACAAAGATGTTAAATGGATAGAAGAAATAAAAGAAAAATAAGAAGTTTAAAGGTACAGGATATGAAATGAGATGAAGTAAGAGCTAGAGAGATTGAAACAAAGTTAAGAAAAGCCTCTAATTGGAAAACCCTAAGCCCAGATGCAGTACCTAACTTTTCGTTAAAAGTATTAACATTTTTGCATGAAGATTTAGCCTTTAGTAAGAACTATCTGTATGTGCACACCAAACAGACACCAACCTGGTTAACAACAGGCAAACCAATGCTCTTAAGAGTGAACCTGCAAGCTACCCTAAAAATTATAGACCAGTAACTTGCTTCCGACGACGTATAAACTATACATGGGAATTGATGCCGACAGAGTTCATAGTCATTTAGAAGAAAACTCAATTATGGCAGTAGAACAAAAGGGCAGTAAAAGAAAGTCATACGAAACAAAGGATCATTTGGTGTTAAATAAAGGCATAGTGGAGAACTGTAAAAAGGGGAAGAATCTAAGTATGGCATGGATTGACTACAAAAAAGCATTTGATAGTATCCCACATTCATGGATAAAAGAATGCTTAATGTATAAGATACACTCTACACTGATCGACTACATTACAGTAACCATGAAACATTGGCAGACCACTTTGCAATTAAGCCATGATAAATGACAGATTATCCCAGGCATAAAAATTCAAAGGGGGATATTCCAGGTTGACTCTCTGTCACCATTGCTATTCTGCCTTGCCCTTACTCCATTAAGCTGTTTACTCAACAGCTTAGGCAATGGCTACAATTTGGCTCCTAGAAAACTAAGTCTAATGACTTCTCACCTTCTCTTTGTCAATGATTTAAAACTGTATAGCTCATCAGATGAGGAACTGAAAGCATGGCTGCAGTTTGTCAAAACTTGTTCAGTTGATATTAGAATGTCATTTGGTCTTGATAAATGTGCAAAAGCAACCTTTAAAGCAGGAAAACTGCAGCACCAGGAAAACATCAGTTTGGGATAAGAATGTGATATAAAAAAGCTTGAGCAAGAGGGATTGGATAAACTCTTAGGAATTGATGGATCAACAATAAAACATGAACAAATGTGAATAAAACTCCATAAAGAATACTTTAGAAGACTTAATCATGAGGACTGCATTGACATCTAGGAACAACATCCAAGCTATAAATCAGTTTGCTCTTCCTGTCCTAATGTACAGTTTTGGAGAGATTGACTGGCCCAAAAAAGTGTTGGATAGATTAGATATTAAAACAAGAAGGATGTTTCATGCTCACCAAATGATTTATAAAAATCAATGTATACTAAGATTATATATTCCCCATTCTGAAGGAGGGATGGGCCTTTTTGAAATTGATTGCAGGTATAGATCTGCAATCGTGGGACTCCACACATATCTATTGACCTCACAAGATCCAAATGTAGTGAAAGTTTTGAAACATTAGGAGAATAAATCTAAGATGACTTATCTGCTTAATCTAGCAGAAGCATATAGACATCAAGCAGGAATGGAAATCAAACCAGAAGTAGATAAAAACCAGGCAGCAAATGAATGTGCCAAAAAACAAAAGAAAGAATATAAGGTGAAGGACCAGATGAGAAGGCAAAAAATGTGGAAAAAACATAAATATAGTTGCAAGTATAGAAAACTTCTGGAAAAGCCTCATGTTGATCAACAGCAAATGCAAGAATGGGTAAGGAAAGTTGAATTCAAACCAAGAAATGAAAGGTTAATATTGGCTGCCCAAGACAGTGGGCCATATACACGCTGGTTTACAAAATTCATTGAACATGTGGGAGAAACAGACAAATGTAGGTTTTGTAAAACTGAATTAGAAACAGTCACACACCTTGTTGCTGGTTGTGACACACTAATGGCAGAAGGACTGTATACTGAAAGGCATAATAATGTGGTGAGACTGTTGCACTGGGGATTGTGCAAACATTATGGCATCAAAGTGTCTGAAAAACACTGGAAACATGAGCCACAAAGCATCATAGAAAATGATGAAGTTTATATCACATGGGATTACCCATTACCAACAGTTCAAAAGATAGATGCTAGAAAACCAGATATAGTGGTCAAAGAGAAGAAAAATAAAGTAGCATTGATCATTGAAATCACCACACCCAGTGACTATAGTGTCTTGCATACAGGGAGAGACACAAAGTCATAAAATACCAGGATCTGCAGGCAGAAACGAGGGCCATGTGGAAGAAAGATACCTAGACAGTTCCAATAGAAGTAGGAGCAATGGGTCTTATAAAAAAGAATTTACAATCATATTTAAATATGTTACCAGTCCATGTTACCAATCCATGTAACCCCATACGAATTGCAGAAGGAGTCATTACTGGGCACATTGCAGGTGCTGCAAAGAGCACTACTCGCTGACATCAAGGATTGAAGCAATACTAATTTCATGAACTTTAATCATGCTTTGACTTAGAAATGGGGTCCATTCCCATCATGGTATTAGAAACCCAAAAGACTTGGAGAAATTAAAAAAATGCAGTCACTGTTCTATCAACCTTCTATCTTTGTAGGGAGAAACTGTTGAACATGGCCCTATCTCTGGGCCTTTGCACCTCCCCCAGTAAGTAATGCTGTGTCCGGATCCCTTGTTTTAGGGGGTTGGGAGGTATGGTAAGTCTGTAACAGATACCTTTACATACAGCTGTGTTTGGTATAAGCTACAACACATGGGGGGTTGTTATACTTGGTTAGACAGCCAGCTGTACATGTAACTGTGACAGCTCTGTCAGGGCTGTCATTATGGTGGAGCCAGGGTTTCTATACAGTCCATTTGGTGCATGTGCGTAAGGTATGTCTGTTATGCAGCAATGCAAATAACAGAGTGGTAGGCAACATATAGTTAGGTGATATGATTATGTGCATTCTGTCTCTGCCTGCAGGCCTTTATCTTGCAAAACTGAGTAGCAGTAAATGAAGTAGCAATAAACTGTGGGGATTAAGACTACAAGACAGAGTCTTTGCTTGCTGTCTGCACAATAATGTAACTGAAGTGCGTCACAACACTGGAATCAGACCCAAGACTGTGTGTGGCAAATGTACTACATGCAAGGGATTTAACAGATTGACCTATTGAGATACTGCAAAAGCATGTGTATTTGCAAGATATATGTGTACCTATACAGGCTGTGAGAGGCATTTTTACATCCATGAGTATGTTTGTGGCTTTATATGGTTGTATTTCTGCACCAGGGTCCCAGTTGTACATGTACTTTGCCATAGCTGCCTTAGCAAGTGTCTTTCCACAAGTTGCTAAAAATAGGGCACATATACCTGCTATCACAGGCCTCACATACATCCATTGGTATGTCTTTGCCTATCCACTGGTATATTATTGCACTAAGGTCCAAGGTATACTCCTATTTTTACCATTCATTTTATATATTATTTACATGCATAATAACAATAGGTAGCAGTCAGTATGTAATGCTGGAAACACCTGTGTAACCTGAAACCTGTTTAGCATTGTGGGCTAATGCACTGTGCTATAGCTGAAAGATGCCTGTATCCGAGTCTTGGTAGAGGTGTTTATTTTCCACATATGAGTAACACTGTCATATACACATATAGATATTAAAGCTGTTTAAGCTGAGCTAAGTGACCATTGCACAGCTCCACTCCGCACAAATCCATGCAAACCTGCACTAAAATATAAAGAATAGAAAAAGGAGGTGATAGGACAGTGGTGAAATGGGGGCAAGCAGGTGGAACCATAGCTATCCATTTTTGTACAGCAACAGCTGTGCATTTTGACAATTTTTGTAGATTAATTTGGACTCTCAAGCCCCAGAGAGAGAAGTGAGGACAACATAAATGTGTTGTCAAGCCAATTAGACCACGTTAGCTGTGTCCAGTGGATATGTGTGGAAAATGGAGATCTATGTATGGGACTATATTTTTTTGTGGGACAGGTGCCCATTTTTTTTTAAGGAGAGAGTGGAATGTTGGGGAAGGGACATAGGTGCTTGTGAGGAGGCCATTTGCTAGGACAGGATTCAATAGCAGATAGGCAAGACAGACAAGACAGCAGAGAGGGGTGGTGTGTGACACATGGGGTAAACAGTTTTGATGGAGATGGTGCTGTGGAATCAGAGACACATGTGCCTCCAGATGGCAGCAGCATGAATGAGGTCCCCACCCATGGGCAGTCAACAATGCTCCTTCACTCCCCAAAGGTGGCTTTGCGGGAGGATGGGTGCCAGGGCCAGCCTGCCCCACCAGGTTTGCCAGTGTGCTCTCAATCTGGTGTAAGCAATGTTCATAGCTCCGATGAACAATCTTGCATACCATGGATAGTAGTTGCTGCTGGGTAACTACCGCACCTCCACCACTGCTCCCAGGGGGAGGCTGGGCCCCATCCCCTGAGGTGGTTCCACCTGACAATGCAGGTACTGTAGGGGCAGCAGAGGGGGCACCACTGGCTTGGGTCCCCGATGTGCCAGGACCTGGTGCCATGGCCAGTTGAGGTAGAGTAGGTAGATCACTGAGAAACAGCCAATCCTGACATGCTGTGGTGATGGAGGTATAGCAATAAGTATAGGTCACTTATAAACAAAACATATTGTTAATAATAACAGTATGCCAGAATAGTGGAAATAACCCAAGTACATAACAAAGCATATTATGTGAAACATAACAATAAATGACAGAACAGTCAGTAAAATAACAACATGCCAGTAACAGTTACGGCATAAGGCCAACAAAATAGGTAATTCAACAAGCTATGTTAACATGCAACCATTATAATGCATAACAATAATAAATGTATGCCCCAAAATACAGTTTAGTATAACAACATATGTTAATAGTGAACCATAACAAATGAATAACAACAATAAATAAATGAATATAAGCGGTGGGGAGACAGAGAGAAAAACAGGGCATTAGTACTATTATTGGCTATATACTTGACAACAGCACTACTATCCACTCTACAGGTCTGTCATTTCTTTATGTGTACAAGCCCTCTATAGCTGCTGTAGCATGTACATACCTCTCAAGCTATCTTCATGGGGCAATATGGGCCAAGCAGTAACAACTGTGGGTACAGAACTACACAGAATACATGCACATCAGGTGGGCCTCTATAACTACCAAGGTGCACTGTTGGCTGATGTATGATGCTCTGCTATTTAGGTAATCATGTCAGTGATAAACCTATGACAGAGGGATTACACACTACTGATTACATTGCATGACAGTGTGATACTTGAGAGACATGTATGTGTACAGTACAGAAACTATCATGCCTTGCTTGGCAGGCATGGGGATTGAACGCAGTAGCAGTGACTGGAGAAGGCATCTACATGGCATCATGGCATGTATGAATTGGCTCCAGCAACATTTTTACAGACACCCTAGGCATAAAGCCCTACCAAGAATACACATATTATGTATCTCACTTTATTTTATTATTATAATATGTATTTCCTTTATTTTTTGTTGTACTTTGACATTCTTGCTAATGATTCAAACAGTCTGTGACATCTAGAGAGAAAATTATTTATTGATAATATGGGCTATCTCCCCCATTTACCTGTAGTTCCTGTGGAAAGAGAAGTTGTGAGCATTATATAGTGAAACCTAGGACTGGATTCAAACCCTGGTCTGTATGTGCCAAAATGCACTTTATACAGTGCATTTAACAAACTGCGCTACAAAGGCACTGCTGGTTGCTCACTGACTGCTATTTTCCTACAGCTTACCTGGAAACAAAATCTGACCTGGCAGTACTACTACTGCAGTTTTATATTACCCTGCAGTGACAGCAGAATACACATGCGTAGAGTACAAGCATGACAGCGGTATTAGGTAACCTATACATTACTATATAGACTGTAGGCGTACACTATATATTGTTAATTGGTTTAAATATCTGTGGAGTCTACAAACAGTACCAAATCATGGAGTGGGCTACCTCACCCATATACCCTGCTTGGCTGCTGTTTGTGGATGTCAGAGCATTATGTGAACAACAGTGACCTAGAATCAGCCTTGACTGGAAAGAGAAATTGTGAGCATTATGTAGTTCTGTATCCACACTTATAGGTTCATAGTATGATACTAGGCTACTGGCCTGGAGACCCTTATAAGCCTAGCCAAGAATTTTGCCTATGTTCCCTCAAAGTCAGCACCTGTTTCCTCTGTCCAGCAGGGACACAGATGAGATCCCAAGGGTATATTTTTCTTTCCCATCCAGTCATCCAGGTTCCTCTTAAAGAGGGCTAAAGATGTACTCTACTTGACATGAAGAGGGAGTCTATTCTGCAGATCGGGTAGTCTTTGGGACAAAAATCTATCCCACCCTCAAGTTCTGTTAATGTTACAGACCAGGTTAATGCCTTGTGTGTGGGTTGCATAAGTGGAGTTTTGTCTTATGGATATGCAGCAACTCCAGCAAGGCTGGGTCTGAAATGGCCTTGTATGCCAGACACAGGTCACCTTTAAGCAGTCTGTAAGAGACTGAGTAGAGGGACAGGACTTTTAGCCTATCTGTATAGGATAGGTGTTTGAGACCCTGGATTTTCCTTGTCAGGAATGTCTGTGGTCTCTACAACTGCTGCATGTGCTTGTACTCAATAATGGGTCTGATACGGGAGGAGTACAGGGATGTAATGACCTCCTTGTTCCTGAATGAAATACCCTTATTTATGATGTGGCCCTGTAAAAAGCCTTCCATACAACAGAGTCAATGTGATGGTCAAAAGTCAGGTTGCTATCAACCTGGGTGCCCAAGTCCCTCACGACTGATTGCATGCTTAGTACATTGTTATTAATGTGATAATTAGTGAGGATAACATTTTCCACAAAGGAAATAATGATACATTTCTTGGGATTCAGTTTGAGGCCATGCTTCTGGGTCCAGTCATTAGTTTGGGTAAGGCCCTCTTGGACAACATTCACATCACTAGGGGAATGTAAGACAGCACCCAACTTGCAGTCATCTGCAGACTTGGTCAGCCACAGACCACTGGTTTTGGCTTGCACCTCAGAAAAGTTAATCCCAAACAGTAGAGGCCCCAAGACCAATCCTTGGGGTACACCGCTTGTTACAGGCCTACTACTAGAGGTGGTTTCCCCTACTTTGACTGAGTGGGATCTATCAATGAGCCAGTTAGCTGCCCATCTGGTAACATATGGGTTGATGCCTAGCTGGAAAAGTTTATCCGGTATGCCTGAGTGGGGAATAGTGTCAAAGGCTTTGGCTAGGTCAAGGTAGGTGATGTGCACCTTTTTCCCCTCGTCCATGGCTTTGGTGATTGTTTAGAAGAAGTCAATCACCTTTAACAGGCATGATCTCCCCTATGACAAAATCAAATTTTGTTGGGGCAAGTGTTTGGAAATTGCAAATGTCCTTGTTTATAAGGTCCATGATAATGCATTCCCCTGGCCTTGCAGATCAGGCTAGTTAGGTTTATGGGCCTATAATTTCCAAGGTCAGTGGATGCTCCTCCTTTGTGAAGAGGGATGACAGTGGCTGACCTCCATTCAGGAACAAAAAATACAGTCTCCATGGGACCCAAGAACATCACTAGGATATAGCTAGTGATGTTCTTGGGTCCCATGGAGACTGTATTTTTTGCCTTTGAGAAGGCATTAAGGACCTGCTCCCCAGTAATGAGAGGAAGGGAAGGTGTTGTGTATGTCCTGGTTTACTGATGGGGGTGACAGGTGGGTGAAGTTTTCACTGAACCCATCTGCCAGCAGGTTGGCTATATCTATGGTATTTGAGCATGTGATGTTATTGACCACCAGTTCACAGAAGATTTTGGTGTTGCTATTGAGATTGTGGACATATGTGAAGAAGGCCTTGATTGCCCTTGGTAGATGTGGCCAATTTGGACTCCATGGTAGCCATGGAGGATTTCACCAGTGACCATATTTGCTTGTTCAGACAAAGGAGAGATTGCTTCCAACTTGGCACCTGCTCCTTCTTGGCCCTGGTCAGCAATTTTTTCCTTCTATTATAGAGTTTCTTTATTGCTGCTGTCCACCACACAGGTTTACTCTTCCTTAAGGAAGATTATTTGGTCCTGTCAGGTATCACTGAGTCCATACAGCTATGTAGATGCTCATATAGTTTTTTGGTGTAGACTTGCACATTAATGTTAGTCCCAACTGAAGGGATGATGACTGAAACTGCTTATACCTGCTCTGAGGAGATTGTAGTCAGCTTTGGAAATGTTTTTTCATTTGACCCTGACAAGGGGGGGGGGTCAGTTGCACAACAGACTGTATTGGCTATACCTTCATGCTGGTGCTGGTATTGTTTTGTCTTTTTATTACACAACAGTTGTCATAATTAATTTCCTAAAAAACAGTTCTACAAACACACTTACTGTATAACAGACTTTATTGGAAATACTTTCTTGCAGTTCTTGGAATAGTTTCTAGTTTTTATTGCACAGCAGTTGTGATTATGCAGGTGATACAATGCAGTTGTAATTCCACATTTATTGCACTAGAAACTTTTTTGTAAATACTTTCTTAAAATTAATGCTTTACTCTTCCCTACTTTTTGCACTACAGTTGGCAGTATTTACTTCTTGCAGTACAGCTCTAAGTCCAGATTCATTGCAATACAATCTCTACTTTATATACCCAATTGCAGTTAATACTTTACTCTTTCTTGCTTATATGACTATATTTAACATAATACATCTGTACTCAACACACTCACATCACAACCTGGCCAAATGCCTGGCATGCACCTCGATGTTGCAAGCCCTCACCTCTGCAGCCATTAGGAGAAAAGAACATCATTATGCAAACCAGTTTAGCAGACATTCAGATTAGATATTAGAGATACACAGGGAAAATTACTTGCATACATGTGGGACATCCTCTGCCTGAAATTCTTGTATCCAGGTTTCCAAGAGATTCCCCTTACATCTCTTCAGGTCATCCTAGTGGTGACCACTGCTCACCTGTGTGGGGGATACAAGTTGCACTGGTGAGTTCCCTTGCCAGCTGGTCCTAGGCCTTGGCCTTGCACTGTGAGCCTTGTTAATCTCCCTGTAAAAGCCGGCCTTCATTATTTTTTACAAGAAGTCTGACCATGACCCTGGACTTCAGGATGCCCAAACACTGTGACCAAAAGCACAAACCCTCACCAATGCCTGCCATAGTATCCTTCAAAGAAAACTCCAACAGATTATGCTGTATGCTCACCTGTTAGGCTTAATATAGCCTGTTTTCCAACCCTTACATGCCATTGGGCAATTTTGAAAAATACAGTGCATCACTTAGCAGCATGCAAATCAGTGCAGCTGAGCTGAGCAGTGTGAAAACCCAAAAACCCATATGCTTGGCAGTGCTTAGCAGTGCACAAACCAGCTAAGCAGAGCTGAGCAGAGCATAAACATTTTTAGCAGTTATTGTGTTTATGTGGTGTTTAGCAGGTCTTTGCAGAGCTTTGCGGAGTGCAGTGGGCCAGAATTAAAAAAATAATTGGAATAATTTATATTTCAAAACTAAATGCTTATTGCCCCTTCCATGTATTCAAACCTTGCACATATGGCTCATGCAGCCATAACTCTACCCATTTGGCTATGTGGATACAAGAAATTCTGCTATACCTTTATATACACACACACACACATATATATATATATATATATATATATATATATATATATATATATATATATATATACCTCTGCGCTATGTATAAGCACTGCTGAGCACTGCGCTGCACTGTGCAAATCCAGTGAGCTACACTTAAACCTGACTTTTAAATAAATAATTAATTGTATCTGGTTTCTATTTTTAGATGTCTGGCAGGTGTCGCAGCAATGCTTAGCATTGCTGCACTCTGAACAGCACTGCGCAAACATGCTTTTTAAATAAAAAAAATAATGCATTGATATACTGCAATTGGACAGTGCAGGGAGTGTCATACCCATCTGCGGACACAGTTAACACTGAACTTCCTACACTGAGCCAATAACAGTATTCCTCAGCTGTCTCTCAGTAATGCGCCATAATTAAAATGCATGGCGTGCTGCCGAGGGGGAACCATGTACATGGACACTGTATCATTCCATGTAGGCTGTACACTATGCCTACATGGATTTTATTAAATTCTGAGGGCTGTGTTATCTCCTCCTCCACACAAAATAAATCCACTTTCAACTTTATTTTTATATGGCATATTTACCTTTACCAGTAACTTATCTATTACCAGTATCCATCAGAAATCTTGATACTCAACAATCTTATTACACCACTTTTTACTCATGTTAATGGCTTTATCTGCTCTTCTGTAATTTTCCCATAGATTTACATAATAATATTGCTTCATTACGTTATACCATATCCCTCTATTATTTCCTGTATCATCAGTTTTCATTTTCCATGTTAATATATTTTCTTGACATTTAGTTTCTTCATTTATATAATCTTCATCTCTTTTTTCTTATTCTCATCATCTCTCAAAAGTGTTTATACTTGTATTTAAATAACTTCACTATCAATTTCACATACACTTAATTTGCTCCTGTAATACCTTATACAAGTTTGAAGAAGCAGAATAAACAATAGAATTTAATAACCCAGATCCCCTTCATCCATCCACCCACAGCCTCTTTTTCCCATTATTACACATGGGGTTAAAGTGTCACTTCAATAGTGAAAATCATCTAGAGCCAAGGTTTATACTGCTGGGTGGCTACCCCTGATGTGGTAGGTCATCCATATCACACACTCACACCTATGGCCAATTTAGAGTGTTCAATCCATCTACTGCATGGCTTTGGAACGTGGGAGGAAACTGGAGCACCTGGAAGAAATGCACTCGAACGCAGAGAGTACATGCAGACTCAATATAGAAGGCACTCCAGCCAAGAATCAAACTGGGGAACCTCTTGCTGTGAGATGATGACAAAATCTGCTATGCCACTGTGCCACCCTTCATCTTCACTTATATACAACCCACCTTTTTCATTTGGTTTAATCTTAAACCTCATAAGAAAGAAAACACTAATTGCATAACTTCCTTTTTAATATTTTTTCTGGAATCATATAAACATTTGACATATATACTATTTTCTTTTTAAAATAGAATTCACCAGATAAACCTTTTTCTTGAAAGCTAATCTAGAAGTCTTCCATATGAGACATGTTTATTTCATTTATTTTATTAAACCCTCCCATTGCCTCATAATTACAAAATTTACCCAAACTGTATCCCTAATAAGGGCACTTTACTCATTGAAAAATCCACCCTTTCAATTTTCACAACATAACCCAAACACTTATCTTTAATGAAGGTCAATTCCATTTCCTTTAAACATCCATTCAGACAAACTATTACTTCCCTCATCCAAAATGTATTCTTAGCAACCACAACTATATCATCTGTATATGTCAAAACTACTGGAATCACCGCTTCATTTTGCATCACATATTTAGCATCTTTCATTTTATAAGCTACTTCATTCATTATTCATTGCTAATTCAAACAATTTCCCACGTATGGAGCATCCTTGTCTTATACCACAATTCATGCATATTTCTTTACATAGCCATCCATTCCCTAACATTCTCACACTGTAATTTTGATATGCTGGCATACATACTCTCCTAATTCTGTTACCTATTCCAAATGTGTCCATAATATCTCACAGTCATGTCCTACTGTATAAAATGCCTTAAAATATAAGCTGCCATAAGATTCACAGTTTTGCTTTTGCTTATAATATCATCCACAATTTGTGGAACCACTAATAATAATTCCTGGCATCACTTCCCTTTTATACCATATATACTTTCTTACATAATGTCCTTCATCCTTCCTTCCATTCACATTTGCATTATTATCATAGAAAACTATAATTTTTATTTTTCAGTGTGATATAATTCCATTTTTTTACTTCATTCTTTTCATCTTCCTTCCATATAAATTTTTGCATCCCACTATACAACTCTTCACAAAAAAACCCTTGTTTCAGCCATTCATTCAAAATGTTTACGAATCACTGTCTTTGCCAGTCCCTTAATTTCTTGTAAATTTCATCTGCTATACCATCTGGACCTGATACTGGATCAACAGTTATTTTCCTAAGTACTTTATCTAATTCACTAATAATAATTTCCTTTTTACTTTCCATTCTCTCACTATCTTTATTTCTTTTTACTCTTATACATATTTTCTACATGCTGTACTATGATACTCATAATCTGCTCTTGAGTATGTTTTTTTTTACTTCTACCTTTACATTTTTCATTTCACTCATTATACTAATATCCTCCTTTGCTATTTTAACCAAATATGTAGATACTTTCTTCCCTTTAAATAGTACCTCTGCTTAAACAGTAATGTCCTAATTTTCTAAATTGCTTTTATATATCTCCTTTCCCATATCACATTACTTTCTTGTATTCATCTTGAAACTCTGCAAAACATTTCTATATATTTTTCCATTCTTTACTTTCTATTCTTTTTTTACATCAACCTGCCATTGGGAAAAATACTTTCTGTACATCTTTTTAAATCTACTATACAATTCAGACTAATTTTTTAAAATTTTTCATGGTTATATGATCCCTCCAGAACTACAGCGCTTTCAACTCACCAGATTTATCCCATCATTTCTCATGTATTCCTTTTATCCCATTTCTTCCATCAATCCCATCCACGTTGTTAAATGATCTGAAAAATCTTTCCCTACTGTACCATGACCTGCTATACCCAAATCTTCTGACTGTACAAAATAGTCAACTTCAGATCAAACTGCCCCTCATCTATAAGTCTAGTGACTTTTATTTCATACAGCTAACTTGCCACATTTTATCATTTCTTGTATATTTTTAACATCTGTTCCATTTCTTTTACATGTCCCCCTTCAATCACAATTAGATTCCTCTGCAGTAATAATTTTCATATTAACCACCACATACTGTTTAATTAAACAGATTCTTCTGTCCTTGTCATCTGTATTGGCATATAATGCTATCATTATATAAACATAAACATACACTCCCTACCTCACATCCACAGTAGTTAACCTTCCCATTCTTATTAATGTTACATCTAATATTTTATTGTTTTCTACAGAATACAGCCATTCAAGAGCAACATTCACTTCCTAAATGCCATATTATTTTTCTATCTCACTTTTTTTATGTTTGCAATCTTTCTTCACTTGTCAGGAATCTTACATACTCTAGAAAAATAATATCTACAACCACATCACACCATTCCAGCATCCCTATCCTTTTACTATATTAATAATTCTATTGGCATTTACTGAAAATACTCTAAAATTAGTATTGTTCTGTCTTTTTAGGATTAAGGGATGTATTTTACATTTTGATTTTCTTATTGTTTTATTCTATCCCTGACCGAATATTTTTCTGAGTTCATGTACAACTATTCCTTAACCCACAGAATCAGATGTTTCACTATTTTCTTTAACTGAAACACATCTAAAACTTTTTCTTACCTTTCATCTTAAGCTTTTATGATGCATTTTCAAAGTTTCTTTTCCTTATCCTAGCACCTGTTCAGTTTTGATTTCTACCATCCTTTGCACTCCCTTCACAAACATCTGACTTATCAATTTCATTTGTTTATTATTTTTACTTCATCCTCTAGCACTTCAACACCAACACCTTTCCCTATTTTTTCTCTGCTTCCTCTTTACTTTCAAAAATTGCAATAATTTCATCATTCTACTCGTTATTATATTGCTTTTTCTTTAGACAACTAAGTCAAAATGGCCTTTAATTTTACATTGTCTACATTCCTTTTTACATTTATTCATCATATGACCCTTTCCACACATTGATTTCATCTTATTTTTGTGCACTCATTTATCAGATGACTGAAATTCCCATAAAACATTTTTTGGCTATTCCATATACTTAATTGTGACTATGTAAATATATAACACTTGGTAAATGCTTTATCCCATCTTTTTCATATTTTAAAATAACATCCACTTCTTACCTCTCTCATCTTTAACTAAATAACTCATACATGAAAAATGATTTTTAATGTTATTCTACTTCATTTCATTAGCATGGAATTAAACAGACTTTTTTTTCTTTTTAATTGAATCCCTTGTCCAGAAAATATAAACTCATTCCACTGTAACAGTCCTGATTTCACAATTAAACAAAAATATTTCCATTAAGTCTTCAGTCTCAAATGTTAAGTCACGAAATGTCAATTTCCCTACATGAATAAAATATTTAATGTGTTTTGCTTCAAAACCTAAAGGTAACATTAAATATCGCACACAAAATATTTGTCTATTCTTTTTTTCTTATCCAAACAACAACCTTTTTTCTTTTAAAAAAAGTTTACAGTACCTTTTATTCTTCCACTTGCATTGGCATATGATTTTATAGATTGCATCTAACCTGTAACCTAATGTCCATCCAAATCAAGACTCATTTCCTTTCTACCAAACTCACTATCCATTCTGAAAACTTTCTCCATCTTATCTGACAATGAAATTTCAGACTCATCTCTAGGATCACCTTTGTTCAATAAATTACCCAATTTTTATCGGGCAAACCTCCAGAATCAATTTCACTTTGAACAACTTCTTCAAAATCCAGTGATTTAAAGTCATCTAGATGCTGACTATTTTACTATCCACTTGATTTTCATTTTCTGTCTGACTGAGAGAACTACACTGCTATCACCCACAGAATAACTGTATTCTCCCTCCATTCATCTGCAGGTTTTCCTAGATGCTTTGATACCAAGAACAGAATCAGGAAGTGCAGTAGCAAAATCTTTCTCCCTCACTACAAAAAGAGTCGAGGTTCTTTATTTACATAATCTGTAAGTATTTTACACAATCACATAGATTATTTGCATTCCTATTATTTATATTTTATATACATATTTTCAACTATATATATATATATATATATATATATATATATATATATATATATATATTATTTACAAATCACATCTTCCTTTTTCATTTTGCTTCATCATATAACCCATAGTTATTACTTTGTTTTACCCACATTCCAGTTTCCACAAACAAAACCTTATTTTTGACATCATTGCTAAGTCCCATTTTTTTATTGAGCAGTTTTTCCTATTCCAGATCAACCATAATATTTACAAATATTTATACACATTTTCTACCTGTTTTTTTTTTTTACTTTTATATCTAATAGTAACCAAATTCAATCATGCCCATATTTAAATTGTTTATGTCTTTAAATCCATTCATATATTTTCTCTCTGTAATCTTTTCCCATACCATTTCTACCCTTTTAAATTGTATAAAAAGATGTTTACATGTTTCAAATTCACCACAATATAGACACACTCTCTCTCTTATACTTTAATATGGCATATTTGTCTTACTGGTAGCTTTTGTATAGACTACCTTCATAGAAAATCTTGACCTTCTATATATTTTTTACATATCTTCATTCTTGCAGCAATAGCAATCCTTTTCTCATTGTTTAATTATTTCCAAGGATATATCCTGTAATACTTTTCCATAATAAGTTCATACCATTTTTCTATATTTTTCAATTTCTTTCACATTAATTTTCCATAAAATAATCTTAACTTGATAATTTTTCATTTCTTTTTTACAACTCCTCCTTTTTTAACTAAAAAGTCAACCATTCCATTTTATACTTCACACTTATTATTTTCATTATTAAAGTAGGTTCATTACCTTTCAAACACTTCATTACTTGGTTTATATTTAAGGATGACATATACACTATAGGATTTATTAAATCTAAACCTCCTTTTTCATTATGTACATATAACACTCCTCTTTTTATAGGTTTTAATCTTGTTCCCCAGGTAAAGGAAAATATTATATTGTATACATCTTTCTCTAAATTTAAAGGAACACTAAAGACACTAGTTAAATAAGTAGTATTTGCTAACAGTACTGATTTTATTAAATATACTTTCTAAAAGAAAATCTAAAAGATGTCTAATACACACACATGTTTAATGTCCTCAATGTTCTCTTTGCATACAGAATTTATAATTTCTTGCTTCCCAAAGTTTATTTCAAGGATCTTATTTTTCTTCCTTTTTAAATTCAACACCACCAATCTTTCCCTCAAAACCTATGCATTGACCTTTATCTTTATTTAATACTAGCCCAAACATGTTAATATCTTCTTGTAATTGCTTTATTACTACATTCATGTTAACTTTATTTTTAGATGTAATGATAATGCCATCTGCATAATTCAACAATATGGTCATTTTTATCCCATCTTTAGAAATATAACTATTATAATCCATCCCCTTATTCATGTATGTTGATATTACATTTATTACTAGTGTGAATAATGTATGACTCAATGGGCTTACTTGCCTAATACCCTTCTCTAACTTTATATCTTCATTCAGCCATCCATTTATCATAATCATTTCTATATTATACTTGTATTCTGAAGGACACACATTTTTAATCCTCTGATGTATATTATACATATCAAATATATCCCATAATACTAAATGATGTACTGAATCAAATGCTTTACTTAAATCTCCTACCATCACTTTGGCCTGAGCCTTTCTAACTACTATATCATCTGCTATTTCCTTAATTATTAATAATAAGTCTTGAACTTTTTTACTTGTTATATCAAACTCATAATCATTTACACCATTGCCTACTTTTCCTTCCAAACTTTTGTGTAATATTTCATAAAAATCTTACAATCTGTATTATTTAACACAATTGATCTCCAATTTTTAATTTCTTTCTTCTCACCTTTTTTCCATATAAATCTGATGATACCTCCACATAAATCTTTATACATAAAAACGTTTTAACCATTCATTTAATACCTTTATAAAAAAATGTTTCCTCTATAGTCAGGTTTTTATATGTTATATTCTATTCTATCTGGTCCTGTTGCTGAACCTAAAGTCATTCTTTTTATTACATGATCTAGTTCTTCTATTTCTAGCTCTTTTTCTAAATCCTTATTCTCTGTGTATGAACATGTACTTACCTTCCATTTCTTCTATGTCTTACTTCTCTATTATTTAAATAATGTCCTGATATATTATTTTACTATATTCATAATCATGTCTTGTGTACTACATATCCTACCTGATGAATCTTTCATTTCCCTCATTACACTATTATTCTTGTTGATTATTTTTCCTTAAATAAGGTACAATTTCTTATTTTTTTCTTTCAAAAATAGCTTTGTTTATATAATAAATGCTCTATTTTTCTTATTCAGTTCATATAGTTTGTGTTCCTTGCTAAAGAAATTCTAATTATTCTTCTCTGTACACTCAATCATATCATTATTTAAATTCTTATAATTCCTTTTTCTATATATATTTTCTCCTTTTACCATCTCATATAATTTTTATATATTTCAGTATAAAATTTAACCACCATTCTGACCAATTTTTTGTAAAATTCTCTCATTTCTACATGATCATGATCTCTTTTCTCCTTTTATCATCCCATTTTACTTCATTTATATTTTTTATGCCTTTTCCTATTGTTATATAGTCAGAATTTCCTTTTACCATAATCTATATCACTCTATGTTCTGAAAATCCTGCCAATAATACTCCTTGTTCAACTACTACTAAACTTTCTGATGAAAAAAATAATATATTTCTGTTCCTATCCTCCCTCTTCTATACATCCAGGACTCTAAATCCATATTTTTAACTGTCCATATTTTCTAATGCCCTTTAATACTTTAACACCATAAACCTTTTTGAGTAAAAAACAAAGGCGAATAAATTGCGCGTGAGTAAAAAACTGTAGAAATAATTGTGTTTAGTATAAGCAAGAATGGTCACAATGTACATGGTATGCAGTCAAATAACCAATACTAGAGATGTGCCATGTGTGTGTTATCTTTTAAAAATGTTTTTTTTAAAAGTTTTAAGAAGCCTAAATGGTAATGGCTTTAAAGCGTTTTAAATTCATCGAATCATAACCGCTGTCATTAAAGTGGTGAAGAAACTACGGCAGCTTTGTGCACTTGAATGACTTGATACTGGACTCTTAATGGATTCTCACCAGCGTTCTTTTCTTTTGACTATCAAAGCCTTTTGTTTGGTTGCCTTAAATTACAATGAAAGTCCATTACTACAATTTTTGCCATATTAACTGTTACATATTGTATTATCTTTCTAAGCATCTCTTCCATCTCATTTTTAGAACATACACATATAATACTATAATTCTCATAACATATTCTTTCCATCTTACATCAATAACAGTAATTCTATCTGTTATAATAAATGTAATATCTAATACTTTAATTGTATAATTGTATAATACAAGAAATCCTGAGCAGGTCTTTTTCACAAAATTCCATATTGCATTTTCCCCACCACACTTCTGTTTGATATCTTTCTGTTTTTGACAAAAATCTAATATCTTCTACTATAATAACATTGCTAACTTTTTACACCATTCCAAAATCCCTATCCTTCTTTCCACCTTTTTAAAACTACTCACATTTATTGACAACACTTTACACACAACTCTACTTTAAATAATAGTATATATTCATCCTTTCCCTTTTTTTTCTTTTTTAATTCTTCTGTATTTTTCCTTTTCCTTTCTCTCTCTTTTTCCAATTGACTTTCTTTTTTTGTTTAACTATACTCCATTTAACATCATCATTCTCACTTAAAATTGACTCTTCTTTAACATTTACTGTATTTAAATCATCTTTCACTTTGTTTTTTGAGTTGCTCGTTCGATGTCTGTATTACTATCTTTTTTCCCATTTCTATTTTTCTATCCTTTTCTATAGCTTTGTCCTTACTACCTTGTTCTATTACATTGTCTGTTATAAATGACACTATATCATTTTCTTTTTTTATTTTAATTCACACTCCCCTTAAATGTCCCCTTTTTTACATTTATAACATTTATGTTCACAACCTTTTGCATTATGTCCTAAGCCTCCACATATAAAGTATTTTCCTTTTTCATGTGTGTTAATTAAATTATCAATTTTTCCACACAAAAAGCACATTTTGGCTATCCTCAATATCTCAGTAAACCTCTATTTATTTTAACATTAATAACACATGGAATATGTACAATACAATCATTGTCCAGTTTCAATATCACATTAAAATCCCACACCCCAGTCCATAAACCTCCATTATCATATATTTTTGATAAATTCAGTACATCAATACATAGATTTAATAAGTGCTTTTTTAAAGTCTCTCCCCCGATTTTGCAAGCCCTGCATGGCATGCCGGACTAGTGCAGGAGCTCCAGCAGGCAATATGTCTGCCGTGCAATCTAGGAATAACCTGTAGGGGTGTGGAAGAGCACTCCTGCGCAGGCCTTACATGGACTCAGCCCCTGTATGCAAATGACCCTATTTGCAGGACAAATCCATGCAAATGAGGTGAATTTGTGATCCAGGAAGATGGAAACCGGCCATGCAGGACTAGTGTAATCAGTAGAAATGTACTCCGCCAGTAACAGAGTACATTTCTGCTAATTACAAAACGGAGCCATGACAGCTCCAAATAAAGGTGGATATCATGTATAAAGCATGCTAATGGCCAACTACAAAGCCATTGGAATGGAAAACACTTGGAAAAAAATCAACTTTTATTTTATTTTTTTAGCTGATCTTGGCTGTTTAAGCGTAGGGCAGCAGCGTGCATATGTGATCGGGGGGGATAATAATAAAAAAAATACCTTAAATAAGCATTCTAACTAAAATCACTATTCTGCCATTATACTCAATGGCAGGCAGAAGACAACATGGCCAGTGAATAGTGGTTGCTAAGGGGGGAGGCGCAGTGTGGGACATGTAACTATGCATTAGCAAGCAATCCTATGCAAATGAGGGGAATGATCATGAATCCCAGATTTCCCCTGCATGCTAGGCAGCTTCCAATAATGTAAGAGCAGAAATAGCTTGGTGCAAGCCTAGGAGTTAGCTGACATCATAGGGGTGTGTGTCAGGCATACTGTAAGTGGATTGGAGCCCTATGGCTTGGGTTTGCTCCTAGCTTAACACAGCTAAGCAAGGGTGTGTGTCTGAGGCTGCCTAGCACTCTTTACATTGCCTAAGCGGGTGTGCGTGTCATGCACTGGGTTTTAAAGAAAAAAAAACAGGAAATAGCAGCTCTGCGCACATTTGAGCACTGTCTTTCCGCAGTGCACCCCTGGGCTTAAACAGGAAGGCAATTGAAGGGAAAACAGCAGTAGGACAGTAATCTAGGAGAACTAGCATAGCTGGCAGATGAAATGTATCAGAACCAGCCAATTACACAGGCAGCAGACCAGCCTAGCCCAGAACACTACTGTAAACCATGCAAACACCTTTCCCTCTGGCTTTTCCCATAATCTACACCACAGGTGTATACAAGCGGGGAAGTTTTAACAAACAAAACAACAAAATAATAGGGGCTGCAATAGCTATCATACAACAACATGTGGAAGAGGCTGAGGGTGGTGAGGATGTGAATGCTGTCAACCAACTCACAGTGAGGAGATGGAGAAGAGTGTACCTACCCAGGGTAACCTACCAGTGGCTACATGAGCTGGAGATAGTGGAGCACTATAGGGTGGACAGGGACCTTTTACAGCAAAATGTTGAGATGTGCCAGCCACACCTGACACACAGAACTAACAGAGGAGAACCCATCCCAGTAAGAATACAAGCTACAGGTACATTCCAAAGGCCAATTGGGGATATGATGGGGATCTCACAGGCATCAGCATTTAAGGTACTACACCAGTTCCTGGATGCCATGTCAGTGCATGCTGGTGAGCAAGTATATTTCCCCAACACCCATGAGGCATTAGCCAGCAATATAGGTTCATAGATTAGTACTAGGCTAAGTGCCCTTGTCGGCCATTTTAAGCCTAGCCAATTACCCCATGTCAGAATCAAACCCTGCACCTTGTGTTTGTAAGGCAGACACCTTAACCATTATGCCACTCTCCTTCCCCCAAAGGGACATTTTCCTCACACACACTAACCCCCCTCAGACAAACACACACACTTGCCATTCGCAGGATTCAAACCCCTACCTAACTATGTTATGACACTTGAGACAATATGCAACTGCTCCACCAAATAGTAGAATACCCTGAGGTAGTGAGTGCTATAGACCGCACGCACATATGCATCAAAGTACCACCCAGTGAGTGGGGTAGGATTTACATCAACCACAAGGGCTTCCCCTCCATCATCTGCCAGGTCATGTGTGATGCCCAGGGCATAATAATGAATGTATGTGCTGGCTGCCCTGGAAGCTATCAGGATTCCCACATCTGGCATCTGATGCAGCTGTATGAGAGATTTGCCAGTGGGGACATCCCTTACCGTCACCTAGTGGGGGATGCTGGCTACACACTGGAACCGTGGCTGATGACACCCATCAGAAATGCACACACATCCAAACAAGAACTCCATAATGAGGCACACTCCTACACCAGAATTATAAAAGCATGTGTCTGGGATGCTCGAGTCACAGTTCCAGTGCCTGGACACATCTGGTGGAGCCTTGCAGTACTCACCAGCTACATGTACCCAAATTATTATCATATGTGCCATGCTACACAATATGATCCTGCGGAAACAGCTGCAGCAGGAACACCACAGGGCAGGGCTACACAGCCCCCCACCATTGCCAAGGCCTGCACAGGCATAGAGTGACTCAGAGGAGGAACAACCTGAGCCTGCCACAATAGGCAGAAGGAGGCATGCCCAGTATGCCCTGGCCTTGGCAAAGAGGCAACGCATAGCACATACACTGATACAGGAGGGACCCAGGGAATGACACCTCTTTCTACCCTGCACATACAGTAAAAGGGATGCCAAACATGACACTACCAGTGCTCAACCATGTGCAGGGAGTGTACTATGTGCATCCGACATAGACAGCCCTGCAGCACCACCTTCAATACTGGGACACCCACAAGGTAAGTCACTCAACCTACCAAATGCCGAATGGAGTAGAATGTGTTGTTACCTGTATCTATGGTATGGATGTGAGCATGCAAGGGAATCGAGTGGTTGAATGGTATGCCAGCAGATAGTAGACACCTATAGTGGTGACATGAGATCTGTAACAAATACTGGTGTCACCATAGTAGCCAGTACTACACAGGGTGACAAAACCCACTGCAGGAAATGTGGTGGGCCACATGTGTGGCCATATGACTCACACATGCCAGTCACAGAGGTTCACATACCCAGCAACAGTCTCAGCCAGCAGGACAGGTGTAGACAAACACAAACAAAGGCTATGCTATGGCCTCTGAATGATGCCTATGGGTAACCCCCCCCCCAGGCCTACACAGACAGACTACAGCAGGTCAGGCAGTGGGATGTTAGTTCTGAAGGTTAGGAAGTCAGAAACTAATATGTAGCTCAAGCAAAGCTAAGACCTGTAGTACACTGATATGCCTCTAGTCAGCATGATAGGTTAGAATACAGAATGAAATGGAGTACCTGACATACCAGTACCATAATAGCAAATGTTTACAAGTGTCAGCTGTGCCCTCCCCAATCCTGTGTAGAATTGTAGAAATAGCCAGGTGTGCCCCCCAATCCTGTGTAGAAATGTAGAAGCAATCAGGTGTGCCCCCACAATCCTGTGAATAAATGTAAAAATAGTCAGGTGTGCCCCCCCAATCCTGTGTAAAAATGTACTAACAGTCACTTGTGCCCCTTCCCAAGCACTGTGTAGAAATGTAGAAACAGACAGGTGTGCCCCCTCCCCCAATCCTGCGTAGAAATCTAGTAACAGTCAGATCTGCCCCCCTCTCCCAATCCTCTATAGGAATATAGAAACAGTCAGGTGTGCTCCCCCAACCCAACTTAGAATTGTAGTAACAGTCAGGTGTGCCCCCAAACCTATTTAGAAATGTAGTAACAGTCAAGTGTGCCCCCACAACCCTATGTAGAAATGTAGTAACATGCATATGTAGGTACAATAACAGTGGAGCACAGATTCCCTGCAGGAACTGTGGTGGGCCACATGTGTGGCCATATGACTCACACATGCCAGTCACGGAGGTTCACATACCCAGCAACAGTCTCAGCCAGCAGGACAGGTGCAGACAAACACAAACAAAGGTTGTGCTATGGCCTCTGAATGATGCCTATGGGTAACCCCCCCCCCCAGGTCTACACAGACAGACTACAGCAGTTCAGGCAGTGGGATGTTAGTTCTGAAGGGTAGGAAGTCAGAAACTAATATGTAGCTCAAGCAAAGCTAAGACCTGCAGTACACTGATATGCCTCTAGTCAGCACGATAGGTTAGAATACAGAATGAAATGGAGTACCTGACATACCACTACAGTAATAGCAAATGTGTACAAGTGTCGGCTGTGTCCCCCAGTCCTGTGTAGAATTGTAGGAATAGCCAGATGTGCCCCCCCCAATCCTGTGTAGAAATGTAGAAGCAATCAGGTGTGCCCCCCCCAGTCCTGTGAATAAATGTAGAAATAGCCAGGTGTGCCCCCCAATCCTGTGTAGAAATGTACTAACAGTCACTTGTGCCCCCTCCCAAGCACTGTGTAGAAATGTAGAAACAGACAGGCGTGCCCCCTCCTCCGATCCTGTGTAGAAATCTAGCAACAGTCAGATGTGCCCCCCTCTCCCAATCCTCTATAGGAATATAGAAACAGCCAGGTGTGCTCCCCCCTACCCAACTTAGAATTGTAGTAACAGTCAGGTGTGCCTCCAAACCTATTTAGAAATGTAGTAACAGTCAAGTGTGTCCCCCAAAATCCTATGTAGAAATGTAGTAACATGCATATGCAGGTACAATAACAGTGGAGCACAGATGCTCAGAGGTGGCCAAGGTCACAGGATAGGTTATAGCACTTGTACAATATGCAGGTATGTGTGTGTGTTGGGTTGGTGTGTATTTCATATTGTGTGAGAGTGATCAGTAAGTATGCATGTTGAGGTAAGACCTGGTGGCCATTGCCCACGACTGCTGATAACAAGAACAAGTTCTCACAACTGCAGTGCCAAACACAATTCCCACCATTATAACACATGCTAGCAGTAAGCCATTGTAAATGTATGGTGGTAATATGTGTTACTATCTGAAAAACTGACATGGCATGGCTGTTGGGCTAGATATACAAGCAGTACACAGGGGAAATTACCGTAGTCATACAGTACATACTGTGTCACTGTGAAATGCAGACACCCTTGGAATTTTGCATACAGGTATTCTTCACATTATCTGGTCCTGTAGTTGGGGATGCCGGTGTTGTCTGCCCGAATACATGCAGATCACAAAGGAGGTAGGACTGATGTATTGGGAAACATCTGATGTACCTGCATGTGCCAGCATAACTGTTATGCCCCATGCATATCTGTGTTGTCAGATGTAAGTAGTGTCCATAGCACACATGCACCCAGCTCACACAAACACCACCCACAGGTACCTCTCAGGTCATATCCCTGCGTTGAGAAATGGGTACAATATGACCCCACTTGCATGTGGCAATAGTGAAGAATGCAGCATGCAGTGCAGGTGTCCCATGCAGGTGTGTCCCTAGCATTAGGTAGCACCCTGCCAGCATCCACACCACCTGATCAAGACTGATAGAATGTATTGGCATGAACACCTAGCACACCTACCCTGTCATCCCAGAGGAATATACTGTATGGCAGTCTGAGACTGTAGGACTGACAGAATGCAACGGCCTGCCACATCTGGTCCGCAGCAGCACCTAATGGCCGACAGGCCTCTGCCAAAGGCCTGTGTCTCACACGTACTGCCAAAGAATGTTATGTCTTGGACACCCAAATAACAACATAACACACTTCACATAAGCCATATGCAAGGCCATGTGAAAAAAAAACACAGTAACATGTGCACAATGTCCCACTGCATGAACTGTGGACCAACACCAACACACAGCTGTGATGGGGTGATAACCTTAGGGAAAGTATTAGAGAATGTATGCATACTGTATGGAAGAGGATAGAATAACAGAGGGGGGTTGGGAGCATGGGCAGCATGGAATGTGCAAGGTCCGACACAAAGCTGTCTGCACACACTATCCCTGGCTGCAAACACATAAATGGGTGGCTACATATCTGCCCGTACACCACAATAGGGGTAATGTCCTGACTCATGGCCCATGTCTCTGGGTAACCTCTGCGAATCTATACAGCTGTGAGATATTGCCACAGCAAGATAAGGCTATACTGCCATGTCGATGGATGTACATGTATAGGATCCTCTGCCAGCACTGTACCAAGGTGCTGAACTGGATACACAGACCCAGCAGCAAGTGTCTGTAGCTCTCCATCCAGAATGGCATAACTTATCATGAAACTGTGGGCATCTGCCCATAATACCAGAGATAGCTGCAGTCACCCTTGTCCCCGTGACATCACTGTGAGCAAGAACGTCCACCTGACAGTACATAAGGACAGAAAACATCACAGTGTATAACAGTACACATGTCTGAATATTACTGCTAACAGCAGTACCATGCAGCTGAAGCAGCACAGACACAATCACCTGAAGTACACACTATCCCCTGCACAGTCTGTCCCCATATTGCCAAATGACTGACAGATACCCTGCAGAAACAGTTTGCTACCTGTAGGTGTACAACACAAAGATCTACACTGGAGTACAAACTACCTGGAATTGATCCACACATTCAATACAGAAGGGCATACTGGACATGTTCACACACTTAGAGAAATGAAGGCAATGTCAGACAGCAACATACTGAAAGCTCATACTGGGCATGCTCACACACTTGAAGCCAATATCTGCAAACAGCAGTGGACCATACATATCTGGTAGTTGCAGATGTTAGTGCATGCACTCCACAGTATGCACCAGTCATGCTTTGCACACACAGTGGATAGGAATACAGACATATATCCAAGGACAACACATCATAATAAGCCAAAATTGGATGTACATAGATGTGTGGAAGAGAGTGATTCAGACAAGGATCCATCTATTATGAGGTCTGTCCCACCCAGCACACAGCCAAATGGCTACAACCACATGAGGTGTAAATGTCACTCACTGTAGACGTTAGCCACTGGTATCCATCAGCATTACAGACTATGTGGTGCAAGTGCTAGCTGTGCAACATGACTGTACAAGGAAGCAGTCATCTAGCTGCTGTATGCAAGTACCTGTGGAATATAACCCTGTGTATGTCTGCATGTGGTGTGTCAACCTCTAGATGAATGGGTATGGCCCATGCACACACACTGCCCTCCCCATAGTCCTTCTATGACAAGCCTGCTGAGGTCATCCACTTTGAATTACACCTTTGTGAAATGTGTAGCCCAGTAATCTCCATGGCGTGTCCTATAACTGCCTACTGCTGTAGTGTGTTAAACTAGGTAAGTAGGAGTTCTAATCCCAGACATGGCAACTGTGTGTGTGTGTGTGTCCCTGCCTGTGTAGATAGCAATGCTTTTTAGCCTAGTCACACTCACTAAAATTCAAATGCCCTACTTTGGCAAGACTGCTGATGTCATTCACTGTGAAATACACCTTTTGGAAAGGTGTAAACCAGTAACCTGTGTAGCATATCCTATAACTGCATACTGCTGTAATGTGATAAACTAGTTAGGTAGGAGTTTTAATCCCCGGCATGGCAACTGTGTGTGTGTGTGTCCCTGTCTGTGTAGAGAGCAATGCTTTTTAGGCTAGTTACACTCACTACAATTCAAATGCCATACTTTGGCAAGGCTGCTGATGTCATTCACTGTGAAATATACCTTTGGGAAAGGTGTAGTTCAGTAATCTATGTGGTGCATTCCATAACTGTGTACTACTGTAGTATGATAAACTAGTTGCGTAGGAGTTCTAAACCCAGACATGGCAACTGTGTGTGTATATTTGTCTGTGTAAAGAGCAATGCTTTTTAGGCTACTCATGCTCCCTACAAATCAAATATCCTACTTTGGCCAGCCTGCTGATGTCAATCACTGTGAAATATACCTTTGGGAAAGGTGTAGCTCAGTAATCGCTGTGGTGTTTTCCATAACTGCGTACTGCTATAGTGTGATAAATAGGTAGGTGTTCTAATCCCAGACATGGCAACTGTATGTGTGTTTGTGTGTGTCTCTGTCTGTGTAGAGAGAAATGCCTTTTTAGGCTACTCATGCTCACTACAATTCAAATGCCCTACTTTGGCAATCCTGCCGATGTCATTCACTGTGAAATATACCTTTGGTAAAGGTGTAGCCCAGTAATCTCTGTGGTGCATCCTATAACAGCGTAATGCTGTTGTGTGATATAGAACTCTGGTATGGGTTCTATTCTCATGCATGCATGACAGATGTGGATGTTTGTGTGTGTGATTGTGTCTGTGTAGGGAACAATGCTTTTTAGGCTAGTCACATTCATTACAATTCAAATGCAGGACTGTATCAATCCTGCTGATGTCATTCACTGTGAATGACACCTTTTGGGAAGGAGTACTCCAGTAATATCCGTGATGTGTCCTATAACAGCGTAATGCTGAAGTGTGATATAGAACTCTGGTAGGGGTTCTATTCCCACACATGGCAAGTGTAGATGTGTGTGTGTTTCTATGTCTGTGAAGGGAGCAATGCTTTTTAGGCTAGTCAGACTCAATGCCCTACTTTGGCAATCCTACTGATGTCATTCACTGTGAAATACACATTTGGGGAAGGAGTACTCGAATAATCTCCGTGGCACGTCCTACGATAGCATAATGCTGTAGTATGATATAGAACTTTGGTAGATGTTCTATTCCCACACATGGCAGTTTTGGATGTTTGTGTGTGAGTTTCTATGTCTGTGTAGGGAGAAATGCTTTCTAGGCTGGTCACACTCACTACAATTCAAATGCCCTACTATGGCAATCCTGCAGATGTCATTCACTGTGAAATACAACTTTGAGGAAAGAGTACTCCAGTAATTTCTTTGGCACATCCTATAACTGCATACTGCTGTAGTGTAATAAACTAGTTAGGTAGGAGTACTAATCACAAACATGCCAGGTATGTGTGTCTGTGTTTCTGTGTGGGGGTGTATGTGTGCATCTGTGTTTGTCATTCATATCCTGTGGGGAGGTGGCTGTGAGTGTGTAACAACTGAACTCATTGTGGAGTTACTTATATGGTGGCCCTAGTATATGTCACAATGTCCAGCATACAGGGATAACAGATGTGAAAGAGCTGAGAGGCTGGAGTGCAAATCCATACATCTACATGTGACATCAAGGCCAGGTGAACAAAGTAAGCAACCCATATATTGCCCAGGAGACATTCTCAACCTATGTTTCATACAATCACACACTTGCCTAGGCAACAACCGCTATGTTGGTAGTACCCTGCATATTGCCCACTGATAGTAACCATGGTGTGATTGCAATTGACTACAGAGGGCATGGCACCTTTTCCATCAGTCCAATAGGCATATACATGCAGACAGTGCACCTTCCCTATGTTCCCCACTGGACACCTGCAACACCTGTAGTGCCATTAAATGTGACCCACAAAGGACATACCATGCCTGAAACACATGCCCTGTATGGACAGATGCCACTGACACTAGGAAATACCTGCGTCATGCTATTGATGTAGATGCAGGATCAACCTGCTGTCCATTAACAGTTCCCACCACATGAGGCCAGAACTGGCACATGTGATAATATGTTTAAACAACATGGGCCAGACACCCCAGGTACAGTTGCACATGTCACTGTACATGCATGTGGGACATGTGCACATCCCAGACACCATCCATGTCATGGACTAAGGAACACATACATAGCAAGAAATGCACAGCAATGGCCACACTCAATAGTTACCCAGGTGACTGGATGGTGAATACAATATCCACACGTGTGGGCAAATCCAGACACTACACTACTATGCCACACAGCAGACCATTGTTTTATGGCCTGATGTCAAGGTATACCCATCACCTAACCTTGTATAGCCATCAGGCACAGTCGACCACTACACACCCATGAAGCAATGCACCCATGCATATCAATACTGGCACCCTGTATCTGTGTGTGTGGTGTATGATGTTTATGACCACATTCACACTCACTACAGTCCCCATTGGCATACTGAAGCATACTGTCTGATGCCAGACACCTCCACATACCCTTTGCCCATATAACCTCTGTATAACCCCTGTGGTGCATGTGATACCTGCACAGTACTGTGTTGTGGCAATCTAACTAGTGATGAGTTGTATTCCTGACCCTGCCAAGTGTGTCAATGTGTGTGGGTCCCTGTGAGAGTGTGGCTGTGTTGATGGTAATACCTGTTCATGCGGACAGGCATGTGTACAATACCTACCGTAGAGCTACCATATCACTGTTGCAGATGTCACTCACCATCACATATACGTTTGGAGGACTCCTCAACATGTAACCTATGTGGTGCATCCAATAACAGCATAGACATGTCATAGCAATACATAGTCAGTTGGGGATTTGATATCCTGTACTGGTAGGTGTGTGGCACAAACATGCTTAGGTTTTACTCTCACACCACTCCCTGACCTATCTTTGCCTCTGTCTTCCTCTCTCACTCCCTCTCTGGTGGATGTGGAGACTTACACCTGCTTTGCTAAGGCAGCAGCATGTGTATTGTAAGTGATGCTCATGATCAGCTGATAGCCTCTGCATGAATTGCAGGCCTCCTCTAGCTGATTGCATGTGGAACAGCGGTGGTAACATTCCCATAGCCAATTGCATGGAAACGCACTCCAATATCTAGGAACATCAAGTTGGTGTTGGGCCTTTTCATTCACTCTGAGCAGGAACTAGATCTGTTCTTTGGCAAACAGCATCATAGATGGATTGGATATTTACCTCTAACAACATACACTGTGGAAACAGGCCAACACACAGAAGGGGGATGTGCCTGACTTGACTACAGACTGTAAGTGCCTCTATACTGCATTTGGAGTAGTGTTGGTTTAACAGGGCGTGTGTGGATATCGCTGTCCTACATGCTTTAATACCTGTCATGTCAGTACTATGTTTATGAGGAAACCCCCATCTGTAGTGTCATCTGCAGACTGGGCAGTGTGTGGTGCCTTTTGTTTCTTGTGTTACCCACAGAGCACCTATCTGTGAACTGCAGATGGTAGTGTGAGGATTGCAGTCAGTAGATGGTGATAGCTGTGAGAGTTACTGACTTCATACCCCTCATAGGACATATGTCGCAATAAACCCTGTTGCAACAGTAAATGTATGAGGTTACCACATCAACATGTCAATATTGGCCCTGTGTTTGTGCCACCAGCCACAACAATGTCAACCTTTGTACATATGTCATGCAGTAAGAGGTGCATATGTGCTGTACAATAAACACACTTTAAAACCTGTACAGCACGCCTCACACATACACACACACACACACACACACACACACACACACACACGCACACACACACACACACACACACACACACACACACACACACACACACACACACACACACATACTTCTGTAATACCTACCTGTCCATGGCTTTACAGACAGTCCCACATATAAGTCCATGTGGTACCCCATCCTGCATCACACTTGTTAACATACACACATTGATAACACTCACTAACATATAACTCCACTAAATGCCTACACAAGTGGTCATAACAAAAGACCTGATACTACATTACCTGCCTGACCTGTGCGTAGTTGTTTTAGATGGCCTCACTGCTGTCATTCAGTATTCACCCTGTGTATGTCCAGACATCATGAGCAACGCCCCTATATGTGTTGGCTACTGTATTCTATCCTTAATAGCACGCACTTGTGAGTCATGTGTATGTAATGCTCAGTACATGCCAGATATGCTGATCATTCAGCCTGTCATGTGACAACTGTAATATTTGGATACACTCCTTGGTGTTGACTAGTACTTCCCCAATACATCTGTAGTGCTGCATATGATGATTGTAGGTGGCCTTTCTACTGAATGTGATGTTAAAGGTGTACCTGGTGTCTACCTTCCTTCTCGATGCCTGTTCCATGCTACAGACCATATTATACTATGAGCTGTCCTGTGACTACACACATGACAAGTATTCCTGGTGTGTAATGTGGCAGTCTATGTAGATGTACTTGATTCGAGAGGGAGGTGCTGCTGTATGAACACCCCACAATCACACTTGTGCATACATGGCCAGCCAGACAAACACACACACATGCAAACAAGCATCCTACATTCATCAACCTCCCTCCACTTCACCAGAGTGACCCTACAGACACACTAACTACCTACCAGGATGCACACACACACATACAGGTGAGGTTGCACAATGATAGTACACACAGTCTTCCTATTACCCCCCTGTCAACATACATAACATATGGTACTCGACAGCATGCAGTGCAGCTATAGTCAATCCGTGCTAGCAACATTATACATGTGTGTGATGCATGTGCTGTGTCACTAGGTGAAGCCCCTTCCCCTGGATACCACTGCACCCATGAACACGGTATTTCTGTGCATCTGTTTTGCACCCTGCCATGCACCCTGCACCACACTTCACAGGTGTTCAGCCCATTGCTGAATGTTTACTACTGTGTTGGTTATTTCAGCTTTAATGCTCACAGCCCCTATGTTTTCCAGCAACACATACCTGGTATGATATGTGGACAGATGTAATTTGTGAATGCCTGATGTCTGTTGCACAGCTCTCAGCATCAGCGGACCATGTATGACTAATCCAATACTCTTACACTACCATCAGAGCGTACCATGGCTATGGGGGGTGTACACACCCTTATTGATATGACGCACCCATCCTTGATCTGCCATGGGACAACATCACCGCATATCTTAGCAGTACATGAGCCCGATATGTTACATATGTCCTGTACTTTCAGATGCAGTGTCTACGGAATGTGTTAGGTGTGCTGAAGCTGATCAATATGCATACACACTGTGTGGGCATATGTGTGTGCACACCCTTATCACGACGGTTTATTACACCTGTTGTTGTGTGTACTACAGCAGTCACTACTCCTGTCAGGGGTATATTAGCATGGACCATCTGCATTTGCCAGTGTATGTTCAGTCTGCCCTACACATGTCCCCCTATTCTGCATGATTGCAAGGTCAACTCATATGCACATCCCTTGGTGTTCACACACTGCCATCACTATTGTTGTGGGGGTAAGGTTATGGCTGCCACAGGTCCTGAACCTGATTATGTGCAGGTAGTCATTCTTAGCATCCTTAGGATCCCTGCTGCAGTGCACTGGTGTGTCATCCTGACACCCCCCTCCTTCAGCCTTTTTGCAGATGCTTGACAATTAAGCCCCACACTTTTTGTCACTTTGCATTATCCCATACACTGAACACCACATGTTACAGCCTAGTCCCTGCTGATAATGTGGACCACTGTTTTATCTTATGCCATAGTGTATCTCTGCAACTGTTGCCATTGTCCTACAGGTATATACACTGGGTTGCACTGTATATGGGTGTTGTTCCAAACATGTCCCTACTCTAGGCCATGTCTACCAGCATTATGATAATCCCTGTGGACACATTCCGCAATCACAGGATGTTAGTTATCATGCAGGTGTCTGACATACCCTTCCAATACCCCAACATCGTCACCCCTTTGATGCCGTGCATTTCACAGCAACAATACGTGAACATGTACAGCATGCATTCTGCATAGGTGTGTTAGATGTGTGCATGGCATATACCATAGCCATTACATGCCCACTGTATTGGCAAGCATCTACATAAATCATACTCACCAGCTACAGGCTGCTGTCTTAGTGGTATCACGGAGGGACCTACATAAGATGGTGAAAGGTGCAAAGTCATTGGCCACAACTGTGGCAGTGTTTCAGGGTGGGTGCAGTATTGCAATACATCAACAGTACATTTCCACAATACTACCATGTATGGACATATGTTTATCACTACTATGCAACAACAAAATATATCTATGAAATGACAGATATGCATGATCTACCTATACTGATGCAGATGTATATGCAACAGTGGACTACGGATGTGCCATGTGGCCTTACCCACATGCTCCTCGGCCGGTATGTGGGTGGCACCCACCTCCACAACAGTATCTGGTGGTTGGTGTGTGGCTGGATGGGCAGGTGCCCATCCGGCCACACACCGGATGGGCAGGTGCCACGAGGCTGGCCAGGAGTTCCTACCCATGTGTCAGGGGATGATGGATGGCATGGCCCCCCTGTGGTGAGGTGATCCCCCCAGACTGCAGCAGCACACCGGGCATTACAAAGCAGGTCAGAACAATTATGTTGGACCTGCTCATAACTGCGGTTTTGCAGTCCGACATAATTGAACCGTGGACTAGGTCATTCCACAGGGCGGTCCACTCCTGCTGATTATGGGCAACCCGACCAAACAAGGTTGCATAGTGATAAATTAGTCCATCCAGCAGGATGTCATTTTCCACTGCTGAGAAGGCTGGCAGCCTTGCATGAAACATCGTGCCTGAAAGACATAAAGATGGAGACAGGTGTGACCAGGTTATGCAGCAAGGTTACCACAGTTCTTAGTACATATCACTGTCACCCCCCCCCACCATATCAGCGACAACAAACCATACACACATCTCAAAAGGTATGGCTACAGCATACCTTCCAGTGGGGCAGATATTGTACTGTACCACGCTTTGTGCAATGTGTTTGTAGCCATGTTCCCTATGTGGACATTATCATTGCTGGCCTGTTACAGACTCTTTACCTGCATGCCATTGTCAGTGCCACAATGGTTCCATATATGCCTGTGGTATGCCTGCTATGTATGTGCTGAACATCTGAGATACCAATTTATTGCGGTTATCTATGCATGCTGTTGGACATGTTCTGGGATTGTGTAGATATTACTACCAACATATGTTCTATAACAGTGACACAATAGCATGTATGTATGCTATTGGCCAGCATAACCACCTCTCCAAACTAATCTGCCCATGTTACCTGGCCACATCACATGTGTGTCTTACCATGGGGCCTCCTCATGTACTGGCCCAGCAATACTGTCAGGTGGAACCAACACAGGGGATGCTGCACCCCCCCAGGGGCACAAACAGACATGTTCCTGTCCTTTATGGCCAGGTCCAGGGTCTGCTCCATAACAGGCTGCACAGACACATGTGGGATGTGCTACATCACTCTGAGGCACCCAGTGCATATTCACAGGCCCAACGTGCTCCTCTTGCTCAGCCTCCAGGCTAGGCACCTTCAGGACGTGGACTTCTGTTGTGAGTAGCAGTGGGTGGGAGGCTTGTTCCCATTGTGTCCATATTGGGGCCCATGGGGCATCCACATCACAGACCACACACACCATCCAGGGTGTTTACCCACCACGTGTCACATACCATCCCTGTAGGCTGTCCTCTATACAAACCAACCCTGACCACCTCTGCAACTATACCTGCCATACTTCCCCATATTCCCATTCCATAATTCACAGGCAAGGGCAATGTGGTGCCAGCAAGGGGTTCACATGTGACATACCTATCTGTGTTGCTC
>NC_056731.1:1010819216-1010891716 GCF_019279795.1 Protopterus annectens | reverse complement strand
ATTGCATATTTGTATACAAATATATAGAATCCATAGTAGGTATATAAAAATATGCACGTATTCGAATGTAACGTGTGACATCTATATAATAGTAGGTATATAAAAACACGCGCGTATTCGAATGCAACATTGTGTGAAAATTTCAAAGCAATCGGTGAAGAACTTATGGAGATTTACGATTTTGAACAAACAAACATTTACATTTTTATTTATATATATATATATATATATATATATATATATATATATATATATATATATATAAAATGTATTTATATATATATATATATATATATATATATATATATATATATATATATATATATATATATATATATATATATATAGCTATATCTACATATATAAATATGTATATTTCTATTTAGATATTAATATATGTGCACACACAAACACACACACACACACACACACACACACACACACACACACACACACACACACACACACACACACACACATACATCTACATGTTTAAATACATTTCCTGTACTGTTGAATGACTGGGCTGGATGATATGTTTGTGAAAATATCAGGGTTGTGTATATCTGACATGGCTTAGTTGTAAATTGCTTTGACTATGGTGTGCAGTGTCCTGGGTTCGAGCTTTGCAGAGGTTGTTTATTTTGTTGCTGGGAAGAAGGGTCATTGGATTGAGTGATTAAGGCACTTTTAAGCAGTTGTAAACAGGTTTGCGCAGAGGTAAGCACTGCTAACTTCAGGTTTCAGTTTCTTATACTCAGTTAGCTTCTAAATTGCTTAACCTGTATAGGTATTGCTTACGCCCACACAAACAATCTTAAACCCACCTACTGCTGCTTAAAAGTGCTTACTCTCGCTTACCCCTGCACTAATTTCTTTAAAAGAAAAGAAAAAAGGGTTGATAGGAAAGTGGTGAAAAAAAGGCACAAAGAGGGAAAGACAGTAGGGTAAATAGCTAGGGATGAGCAGGAGGGTGTAGGGAAGGTCCATAGCTGTCCATTTCTTCTACAGCAACAGCTGTGCATATACACTGACTTTGGAGGTAGATTTGGACACTCAAACCCCTGAGAGAGGTGTGAGGACAGCATTAATATGTCGTGACACCAATTAGACCAAAGTACATATTTCCAGTGGACACATGTGCGAAACAGATAGCTATGTATGGGGCAATATTTTGTTTGGGAACAGATTGCCCTTTTTCTTTTTTTCAGGTAAATTTGGGGAGGTAGGTTGGGCAGGTTAACAGACAAGACACAGGATGCATACAAGGGCAGTATATGACACGTGGGGGGTAAACACCTTGATGGGGAGGGGTGTTGGGAAATTGGAAGCCCATGAGCCCCCTAGTGGATACAGTGGGACTGAGATCCCCACCCTTGGGCAGTCACCACTGCACCTTCATAGCCCCAAAGGTGGCTGTGCTGGGGGCTGAGTCAGAGAGCCAGGCCGAATCTCTAGTCATGACATGCAGCCCTTGAGCTGGTGTAGAAGATCTCTAAGCTGTTGATGGAGCTCTCTATGAACTATGACCCAGACCTGGTGATGGGTGACAGGTTTCTGTCCACGCCCACTCTTGGGGGGGATGAGCACCATTCCCTGAGGCGGTTCCACCCGAAAGTGGTGCAGGACCATTGGACGAGGAGGTCCTGGGTTGAGCCTCAGATGTGCTTGTCCCCGGTGCCATGGCCAGCTGAGGTTGGACAGGTGGGTCTGCTGGGACCTGCATTCCCATACAT
Source organism: Protopterus annectens (assembly GCF_019279795.1). NCBI lineage: Eukaryota > Metazoa > Chordata > Ceratodontiformes > Protopteridae > Protopterus > Protopterus annectens. The sequence continues at coordinate 1,010,889,980 of NC_056731.1, read as the reverse complement.
GCTATGGTGTTTATGGTGTATCAACATATGTGAGTTAGTAATAGTCAACACATTACAGGATTAGGTATAACAGCGTGCATAGATATTCCCATTAACCCAGACACCAGATACGGAACAGTTGTATAGCAAACGGAACACATGCATATATGGGACCACAGTGGTAATAAAACAGCATGTAGGTACATTGATGGTACCATGCCACCAGTGTTGGAATATTTCAATATAGCACATGCATGGAAACAGATTTAAATAATTATCAACCAATAGGACATATTTCCCAACAGAACAGTGAAGTCATTGCATACCAGTTGAGGTGGTTATGTAGTTTATTGTTGGAGATATGGTGGGAGGAGAGAAAGATGTCAATTAACAACTAGTATATTCTTGTAGTCCACATTACTTTCCCAGTCAGTGCTGTTGTCTATACCTTACAAGTATTACTACACTACCCTATAGCCTTAGTTTGGACAGTGATATGGCTGTAGTAATCTTTATACATGAAATGGTTTTACCTGCAGTATGCACCTCTTACCTGGTATACCTGTGGGGGAAATGTTTGTTAGAACTAACCAACTGTTTCTACACATACTTCCAGATTCCAGGTTAATGTTGTGCACATAGCTGTCCATCTCTTTCTGCACAAGCTCCGGCCATGTCTTGATCACATGCAAGTGAACTGTGACATAGCTAGACTATTGCCCTCTTCAACATTTAGTGACTTACCACACTCTTATACAGGCTTTCCTACACAGTTATATTATGTAGCACAGTGTGGGTGACAGTGATCAGTGATAATTTATTATTCAGAGCAACTGCAACACTCACAATTCAATACAACACCAGAGTAAACAGTACCTGTACTGTCAAGCTTTTTTATTTCTCAGCACAGTGTTCATATCCGACGTGCCTGTGGGAGCAATGATTGTTAGCACTACACAAATGTTTCCACACAAAGTATCAGATTACACATTAGTATTATGCACATATATCTCACTCTGTTACTGTGCACACTCTGGTCACAGCTTGACAACATGGGGGTGTGGATAGGACATACTTGGCTCATTACTCTCATAACAGTTTCGGTAGTTGCTAGAGTGACAGGTTTGTTCTCATAAATGTGTGACAATCAGTTGTATTCCCTGTTTGCTGTTTAAACATCTGGGATCATCCCACAGAATTCCCAGGGGGACAGGGTGACAGGCAGCAGATATGGGCCCATATACTGAACATTCTGGTCTTATCTGTACAGTTGTGGGGTATGATTCTGTATGCAGCCTACTTCCACTCCCAGGATTCAGACCATGGCTGTGTCTGCTACAACTTAAACACTGTTCATCAGAGTTGTGTGTGCTATATAGATATTGCTGTATATCTCCTATCTGCTTTCTGTCTTATAATTCTCCTATGGTTTTGCATTCTGACCTTGTATTACAACACTCTTATACAGGATTTCCTAGACAGTTAGATTTTGTAGGACAGTGTGGGTGACAGTGATGAGTAATACCTTATTATTCAGAGCAACTACATCAATCACAGTGCCATACAATACCAAAGTAAACAGTACCAGTACACGGTATCATACTTGTATTTCTGGGCACAGTGTTGGTATCTGACAGACCTGTGGGAGAAATGATTTTTAGCACTAGCTGAAAGTTGCCACACACAGTACCATATTTCACATTACTATTATGCACATACATCTCACTCTGTTACTGTACATACTCTGGCCATAGCTTGACAACATGGGGGTTTAAATAGGACAAATATGGCTTCTTACTCTCATAAGGTTTTGGAGAGTTGTTAGTGTGCCAGCTTTGTTCTCATAGATGTGTGTCAATCAGGTGTATTTCCTGTTTGCTGCCTATACGTCTTGGATCATCCCACTGATTTCCCAGGGAGATAGGTTGACAGGCAACAGATATGGGCCACTTTACTTGACATTCAGGACATATCTGTACAGTTGTGGGGTATGATTCTGTATGCAGACTACTACCACTGCCAGGATTTGTACCATGGCTGTGTGTGCTAAAAATACAACAGTTCATGTCTCAGTTGCATGTGCTATTCGGATTTTGTTGTTTGTTTTTTCACTGTTTTCTATGTGTCTCTCAGTTGTACTAAATGGCCTCTGGGGATTGCACAAGTCATATACATGCATTCATACACATTCTATTTATGGTGCACAGTGTGGGTAACTACTATTACGTGATTGCAAATCTACATTACCATATGATGCCAGAGTATACACATACATTCCAGCAGTTAGACCTTTATTGTCAGGCTATTATGCTTTTATTTACATACAAACTGTATGAGACTCTTCCTGCCATATTCTCCGGTGTATGCAGTACTTGCCTTAAACAATACAGGTTTTATACAGACAATTAATTTACTAATACTTTTAGATTTATTTCCTATGACAGTACATGCAACATTATTACTGACCTGCCTCATGTTATAACCTCTAAAGGCGACTTCCATGGGACTCCTGGTTTGCATCTCACTCACTTGGAGCTGTGGAGGACATAAGAGGAATATTTAGCCATACCTATCCATGATATATATGAGCTGGCAATTATTACACACATAGTGGAGTGATACTTACACAAATCTGGGACAGCCCTTGCCGATATAGCCTCTTGGATCCACTGCTCCAAGAAGTCCCCCTTATGCTGCTTCAGTTTGGCATAGTGATGCCTGACCTGCTCACCGGTTTGGGGTATGCCAGTGGCACTGGTGAGGTCACGGGCAAGATGGTCCCAGGCTTCCACTTTATATTGAGAACACTGGTACTGTCCCTGCAGCAGTCTCTGCTCATTGTCTTTGACAAGAAGTCCTGCCATGACTCTGGACTCCTGGTTGCACCAGCACTGCATCCACTTTAAATTGGGAACCCTGGTACTGGCCCTGCAGCAGTCTCTGCTCATGGTCTTTGACAAGGAGTCCTGCCATGACTGTGGACTCCCGGATGCACCAGCACTGCACACCTTCTCCTCTTTCTGCCATTGTGCCTGCAAAGGGAAGCTACAACCAGTTGTGAGATGTATTACTTCCTGTTGGGTTTAAGTATAGCCAATTTCCCACACATTTCTGTGATTGGTCAGTTTTGAAAGGGCTAGGCTATGGCCAAACCTGCTTACCTAAGGTTGGCATTGTTTAAAAGGGTATACCACTGGGTGCATTCAGTTAGCTGGCCTACACATGGCTTACACCTCCTAAGCTGGCCTGTGCAGTGCTTAGCATTGTTTACATTAGACTTTTCATTATATTTTCTTTTTGGCATTGATTTATTATTCATTACATCATATATATATATATATATATATATATATATATATATACGCCCAGTATCCATGATTCATGTGTACGTACACTGTATGGTGTCCTTGTGTTTTACAATTACAATTACACCTCACATATGGGTTTACTGCTGTTCTCCAGTTCACATATTTATGTCATGTAGTGGGTTATAGAACATATGACTGTATACTGATTCCTTTCACAGGTTCAGTTTGATTTTACTATAGTGATGACTTGTTTGCTGATACCTCATTGTTCTGTACTGCTGTGATGGCTTGGTGGTTAACTACTGTGACTATAGTATACAGGGTCCTGGGTTCAATACCTGTAAGGCTGTTTATTTTGTTGCTGGGCAGAACAAGGGCCATTGGATACAGAGTGATTAAGGTACTTATGATCAGTTGTAAGCTGGTTTGTGTGGGTTTGCATGAAGGTAAGCAATGCTAACCTCTGGTTAAATATGCTTACAGAGAGTTAGCTTCAATATTGGTTAACCTGTGTGCGCATGGGTCTATATTATAACTTCAAAGATGTAAAACTTTGAAAGTTATAATATCGAACCCACAACATTGAAGGATGAAAATAGCTAAGCTCCAGAACATCAAAATTTTACCTAGGGTAAGATTTCTGTGAGCCGTTCCATGGCTTCGCTATTTCCTACACTGTGGTGCGAGAGTTACGGACCTTAGGGTTAGGGTGTGGGTTAAGTTAAGTGGATAGTAATGTATGTATGGTGTAGTGTAGGGTAGGGTTTTGTTAACTGTATGTTTGTTGTTTGTCTTTTCGGCTTTTCCCGGTAAGGGGTCGCCACATCGGAACTACAGTCCGCTAATGATTGGCAGTAGATTTTTATGGTGCCGAGTTGCCAGCCCGACGCCCAAACTTCAGCGAAGGCATGCCCATTCACGCATGTCTTTCGGAGGCCACTCGACTACGGGGAGGACATGCACACTCCACACAGAAGGCACTTCCCGCACACTAGCTGAGAATCGAACGGGAGAACTTTTTGCTGTGAGGCAACAATGCAACTTCTGTACCACCGTGGCTTCTAGGTTTTGTTAACTGTATGTGTGTGTATTAATTAGTTTGTTTGTGTATAGTTTCATAGGGTATGTGTGCAATAGTTATGGACCTTAGTGTTAAGGTGCGGATTAAGGTAAGTGGATAGTTAGTAATGTATGTATGGTTTAGTGTAGGGTTGGGTTTTGTTAACTGTATGTGTGTGGTTTATTTATTTTGGTGTGCTTGTGTTGTGTGTGTATGGTTCTCGGAACAGCAAATTTGTTCCCTGGGAAAAAATTATTATTCTGAGCATTTGATGTTATCAATATTCAAAATTCCAAGTTCGAACATATGGTGTTCAATATTTTGGAATTTCGAATATATGATATAGACCCTGTGCGCATTGCTTACCCCCGCGCAAATGGGCTTAAACTCGCTTACTAGTGCTTAAATATGCTTACTACTGCTTATTGGTGCTTACACTTGCTTACTAGTGCTTTCTCCCGCTTACAATTGCACTAATTTAGACAGTAATAAATAATGGTTCTTGTGATGGTAGGGGATTTGGAAGCTGTATGGAGTTGTCATTCATTACACATTTTACCTTCCATTTGTAGCCATGATTCCTGTGTACATATACTGTAAGGGGCACATGTGCTTATCTATGGAGTTTGCAACATTATGGCACTGACACCTCACATCTGCATTTAATGCAGTACTCCAGTCCTCAAATATATGTTATTTAGTAGGTTATGTAACTAAAATATTGGTCATAATGTGATTTGCCAAGGAAAATGGAATGTGCTGCAGTGCGACTTAAACTGGGAATGCCTGCTTGTAAGGCACATGCTCTGACCACTACATTATTGCTATACTGCTTCATTTTCATATATTTTGCTTGTTATCCTCTTCAATCATTTAAGCTGCATTAACCGTAGCTAAGCAATGGGAAAACCCGCGCACCTACGGTTAGCTTTAATCGGATTCATAACAAAAAAAAAGTTTGTTTATTTGATTTGTATTTACTATTGCTGTTATACATGTGGGGGAATGTTGCTGAGGATATGCGGACACCTATGAGTGGTCTCGCTCATTCCTTTGGCCTTTCTGCTGTTCTTCAGTGTGGGGGTATGTATATTCTGAAAGCTCTGCTCTCAGATACACCCCTGCAGTCTTACACACTCCATGTAAGATTAGGAGTTCAGGCAACGCACCTTCATTAATATGCATGGCACACTGCCGTCATGCCCCTAAATGGCTTCTTCCATGCAGGACTAAGCTAGTCCTGTATGGAAGATTAGTAAATCTGGGCGTCTGTCTCAACCTCAGTTTGGCATTGAATATAATTTTTTTCTTAGTTTGTCTATAAGAGTTCTTAAGTACATATAAGTTCCATGATGAACATTTGTTTTCATATTCCTCTATAAACTTTTCAATTATCTGCTCAGCCTCAAAAATAATGTTAGATAAAAGTTTATTTATATGCATAAATGCTCTTACCTCATTTGTTTTAATCCAGAGTGACATTATAACTTTGTTCCTTGCCTTGTGTCTGTCCATTGGAGCATCTTCCTTCTTTTTGACTCAAACATTAAACAGTCTTTTTCTTCTAAAATTCATTTTGTCTACTTGCTTACCACATATTCCTTCTTTCTCCATCTTCCCAGCCAATCTGCAGCCCTTCTTCCTTCTGTACTATCTCTATCATTTCTCTCCTTTTCTGGTTCACTTTCCTCCAGCATCTCCAACAACATATCATCCCACAACCCTCCTGACTGAAGGGTTGTAACAATATAATCCTATGTAACATCCTTGGATTCAAAAAGCTTCTGCTGGAACACCTCTTCTGAATTTATCTCCACTGTATCTGCTACCCTCATACTATTTCATAGTGCTTTGAAAAGGCTCAACTGCCTTTTCTTCCATCTTTGACACACCATACTCGTCTCTTGAACTATCCTTTAGTTCCACTCTTTCTCTGATGAGTTAAACATATCTACTGTTTGATTAACAACATCAAAATCATAATATACCTTATAATTCAGCTGTACAACCTTTGTTTTTCCTTATGGGTAGCTTCCTTTTTCTCCAAGCCACCTTTGCACCCAGACCGGAAGCAGGAAGCAAACATGCCACAACAAACACATCCCCCTATGAAAAAGAGTAGTTTTTTTTGAGATATGCATTAAATATTGTATACACATTTACATATTTTCATTATTTGCATCTATTTACAAATCTCCATACATTGTCAACTTAAATTTATGCATTCTTTCCCCCCCAATCATTTATCCACCACCAAAACATTATTTTCTCCAGAATCATTGTCATAGTCAATTTTCCATTGTATTTGATTTTATTTAGGCAGGGATTCAGTAATCCTCCATGTAAGACTAAATAAGTCTTACAGGGAAAAGGCAGCCTAAGAGTATGACATCAGCGCACTATGCATATTCATGAGGGCGCATTGAGTCAACTCTAAGGCTAACACAGAGCATGCACGAGTGCAGGGGGCATGTCAGACTGCCGAGCAGTCCAAATATCCATGCCCCTGCAAGTGCCTAAATCTGCAAATGTCACCAGATATGAGCGAGTCCGCTCAAATGTGTATATCCCTAACACTACACTCCCCACATTCAAAACCCCTGTACAAATAAAATACAACGTAAAACATTTTTTTGTATTATTCCCGATATAGCTGCCTGTATTTGCTCGTGTGTGCGTGGGTGTGCACATTGCTTAGCTACAGTAAGCAGTTTAGGCACCAAAGAGGATAATAAACCACTTATATGCAAATTAAGCCAAATAGCAATAGCATAGTGGTAGGGTCTTCACACAAAGAGGAGGCATTCCCGGTTCAAGTCCCACCACTCCTCTTTCCATTTTCTGTAAGAAATCTGTGCATAAAAATATTTCCTGAGATATACCTTTTAAATGTTAGTAAAATGCATTGAAATGGCCTATGTAGTAGTGAACAATAATTTAAATATATATAAGAAGGAGAAATGGTCATGCATACTAATGAATGCATAAGTAATCTATGTTAAGCAATGTGAAGCACTGCTAAGCAACGTTTACTAGTATTAAGCACATTTAAGAATAAGTGCCCATAGCTAAGCACTGCTTTAACTAGTGCAATGGCTTTGAGCGGAGCTGCACATCGCGCCAACTAGCGCAAACAAAACATGTTTGCGCGAAGCTGCGCACCTCGCTAACTAGCGCAACGTCGGGCAATGTAGAGCAATGTAGAGCAATGTTGGGCAAAGCTGAGCTAAGTCGGCTAAACACAGCCATACCCCCTAGCCGGTCAGGCCAGTAGTAAAATAAAATGCAATGACAGGCCTCAAACCCAGGATACTGTGCATCATAATCACAGTACTGAACCACTAAGCCATGACAGCTTTTGCTGTTCATGCACTGTCAACATACATATCCATATTAATCAAAGTTTACTCAGTGCAAAGCAGGGGTGCACTCAGCTGAGATTTTTCAAAACTGGCCAATCACAAATAAGTGTGGGAAATGAGGCATATTTAAGCTCCATTGGTGGGAATAATTGCCATAACTGGTTGTCGCTCCCATCTGCAGTCAGAATGGCTGGTGTTGGAGAGGGCTCTCGTTTTTGAGTGCAACGGTGGGGCATTGAGGAGTCAAAAGTGATGGTTTGGCTCCTCATCCATCATCATGATGCAAGACTCCTGCAGGGCCAGTTTCAAGGCACTGAGTACAAAGCGGAAGCCTGGAACCATCTAGCACATGATCTCACCAGTGCCACAGGCATCCATCGGACTGGTGAGCAGGTCAGACACCAGTATGCAGACCTGAAGAGACGCAAGCAGGACCAACTGAACCAATGGATACAGGAGGCCCGTGGGAATGAAAATGCCCCACTACTGAATAGGTATCCATGGAATGGAGTATGTAGGAATTGCTATTGTAGTCTATATTATGAATAGGTATGTCTCAATATCCCTTCATTTACTTCACAGCTGCAGGTGTCCGTGCTGCGAATAAGCAAGCCTATGCAGATAGGCTGCTAAGAATGCACCACCAGGCAGGTTAGTAATTATTCTGCATGTATTGTTATATAAAATAAGTGAAACAGTGTGAAGATGTTCTGTAACCCATTAATGAAGGTATAATACGTCTTGAATAAAAGTCTTCTGCATGCACTGATATATCAAATAAATGAGACAGCCACTAGAAAAGTGTGTAATGTAATTAATAAAGGTATAATTCCTGGAGTGTGTCCGTGTCACTTTCTTCGATATGTTGTTGTACCCTTGCATGATAGAAATAGTACTGTTGTATTAAGCGCAGTCAGCCCAAACTTGGGTAGGCCCATATAAAGTTGATGAAGAGATTGCCAGTAGCTGTTAAGCATATATACAGTCCTCAACTGTCGGTTAATGGCCGGCATGTACAGGTAAATCTGGCACATGAGTAGCTTGTTATTGTGTTCCCTAGAAATGTCAGTGTGCTGCTAGAAATGTAGGGGGCTGTTAAAATATACCTGATAATGTCACCTGAACACATCCAGATATGTAGATATATAAATATAAATGAAATATATAAATACGTAGCAGTAACATCTGTATCCTGAACAGTTTGTATGTCAGATACAGGTCAGGGATATAAAGAACTAACAAAACCCATTTCACAATTTAACGGACATTGCCTAGTGTAATACATGTAGGGGATATATAACTGCAGTCAATAGGAATGTAGTGTAAACTTATAAGTATATATATGTTGTTAATGGAGGTATGTTTTTACACCCTACTGTATGTGCATAAACAATGCAATTCCACACCTCAATGGGTATGTCTAATCTTAAAACATTTGTTGGGACATATGTCCTATTGGTTTATAAATATCTGCATTTACTTTGATGCATGTGCCCTGTTCACATACCACAGTCTTGGTGGCCTGTTGACACCAATCAATCCTGCATGCCGTTGGAATGTCCACTGTTGTTCTATATATGCATGTGTTATGCTTGCTGTTCAACTGTTGGAACTCTGGTGTGTTGGGTTAATGGGAATACTGCTGCATGCCGTTACAACTAATTTGGAATGCTGTTGGCTATTACTAACTCATATTGTCATGAAATCCTCCTAAAAATAGAATGTATGGGAAGGCCAGTCCCAGCAGACCCACCTGTCCGACCTCAGCTGGCGATTGCACCTGGCACCAGCAGGTCCAGTGCCCAGCCCGGGACCTCCTCCTCCATTGGCCCTGTGCCACCTTTGGGTGGAAGAGCTGGAGGGGATGGGGCTCATCCCCCCATGCAAAGTGGCCGGGGGAGGGCCACCTATCACACTCCGAATGGTCCGGGCTGTGGTGCGTAGGGAGATCCAGCATTCAGTCGCTGATCCTCTATGCCAGCTTGAGGCAAGAGTGGCACGGCTCATGGGTGAGTCTGCCCCTCCTATGCAGCCCCCAGCACATCCACCCTCTGGGCTGTGAAGATGCAGTGGTGACTGCCCATGGGTGGGGATCTCAGTTCCACTGTTGCCATCTGTGGGTTCATGGGCTAACAATTTCCAAACATCCTTCCCCAGCAATGGTGTTCACCCACCCCATGTGTCATATTCCGCCCCTGTATGTGTCTTGTTTGTCTTGTCTGTGTACCTCCCCAAATATACCTACTTCCCCTACCCCACATTCTACTCTCACCTGAAAAAGAAAAGGGCAATCTGCTCCCACAAAACAATTACGCCCCATACATAGCTACCCATTTTGCACACATGTCCGCTGGACACATAAACTGAAATTTAATTGGCAGTACAACATACTTTGTTGTCCTCACCCCTTTCTCAGGGGTGGAAGGTTTCAAAATTCCCTCCAAATTTCTAGTATTTGCATAGCTGTTGCTGTTAAAGATATGGGCAGCTATGGACCTTCCCTACACCCATCCTGCACATCCCTAGCTGTTTAACCTACTGTCTTTCCCTCTTTGTGCCCCTTTTTCACCACTTTCCTATCTCCTCATTTTTTGTTCTTTCAAAGAAATTAGCGCGAGGGTTAGCAGGAGTAAGCATGTTTAAGCAGTCGTTAGTGGGTTTGCGCATGTGTGCGCTTAGCTAAATATTGCTAAGCATTGCGCAAACCCGCTTACAACTGCTTAAAAGTGCCTTAGACACCCTGCATGTGAGGGCCCTTGTTCTGCTCAGCAGCAAAATAAAATACCACTGTCAGTCTCGAACCCCGGACCATGGACACACTAGACTGCATGAAGTACCACTAAGCCACAGTAGATATACAGCAGCTTGTTGCTGAAATATATATATATATATATATATATATATATATATATATATATATATATATATATATATATATATATATATATGTATATATATATATATATATATATATATATATATATTATATATATATATATCATGCATCAGAATGAGTGAATTTAAAGAAAAGATAGGAATGCCATAACACAAAACCTGTTCTGTGGAACTTTACCAGCAGTTGTTGTGGAATTGCATTACATGACTGTGTGTCAAAGGAAAAAACTTCAAAGACCCTTTCACGTTAGGTTCAAGCAAGGCACCCTTTATTACTTGCAGCAAGGAGACAAAGCATGTAGGCACAAGGTTTGTCTGAATTACTGGTGATTAGTATGTTATTCTTATACAGTTCTCTTCCTGTCACAGAGGAATATGTTACTATTCTATTGCTGACGTAGTTAGACACAGCTTTCTGTATGTTCTACAGAAAATGTTACTAGCCTTATTGCTGACTAAGTTCGATTATCTGCTGTTTTGAAAAACATTTTGGGAAAATCAACCAGGCCTTGGGCTTATTTTAGCCCATTTTAACTTTTCAATTCTTCAATTGTACTGTTCTAATACATGTGTTACATTTTGTCGAGATTCAAGGTACATTTCTAGCTTTGGTACAAGTAATGCTGACTATGGTTTATACTTTCAAGCATCTATTGCTTTCTTCATCAAAGCTTCTAGCCGCTGCATACTTTCTCATAGCATAAGCAGAAAAGAATATATCTTTGTTAAGTTTCATGACATTAGGAGAAATGAAATGTCTCTTGTTATTTTAATGACATTAGCAGAAATGAAATGTTTCTTGTTAAGTTTCTAATAGCTGTGCAGATTCATGCAGTGTGAACAGAATAAATGTATTAACCCTTTTAAACCTTGAATGCACTAAGCATGCATATTACTTATTACACATTTTTCTAACATTCCCCCTTTTAATACTTTTATTCTACTTTCAAGATAAGCATAAGCAGTCTTTTCTTCCTCTAACCTCTTCCTACTCAGGATTTGCAGTTAAGACAGTCATTCAGTTTAAACTTATGAAAGCATTTTCAGTTTTTTAGCAATTCTTCAAGTTCAGCACCTTGGTATAAGGTTTCTGAAACTGAAATGTCTATAAAGTCTTTAATCAGTCTTTTTATGCAGGGGATGCAGCAGCACACACATACCACCAGTAGGATTAGTCCTACACAGATGGCAATCAGAATGTTCATCAGGATACTGCCCCACCCCCAAACAATTTCTGGAAAAAGTCCTTCAATGGATTTGGTCCTGGTTTGGTCATGGCTGACACCTGCTGAATTACCTCAAGATGGTTGTCTATCTCATGTTTGTGGTCAGGAATATATGAACAGCACTCCTCCTGGATTAAAGCGCATGTACCTCCTCTTGCCGCTAGGGTGCAGTCAAGAGCCATGCGATTTTGAAGCACCACTGTTCACATGGCAGCCAGTTCATCAGTCACCAATTCTAGGGCAGAAAATGTTGCATTGCTCATTATTTCAAGAAGCTTAGACAATTTTCTCAGTTCCCAGATTGATTTCGTTGCTCCATATGCTGGCAGTACACCTGCCCACGAGATAACAGTATCACTCAAGTCCATATGTGACAGTCCATTTTTCCCTAAGCCCACAGCATGATGGTTTTTCCAGCGAGCATTGATTTGCCCCACTGGATTGACAGGCTTCTTGATTTCTCGTACATTCCGAATTTTCCCTCGAGGTAAAACTGCTGTGTGTCATATGGCCGGAACCAGGTACCCCAAAAAACAACTGCCGGACCAATTCTCAGGTAACCATTTATATGCTTTCCTACCACATACAAAGTAACAATCTTCTACTTTGGTATTAACTTTACTATGCCCTGGCTCTGCATGAAACATTATTTTGTCGATTATAGACAGTTGCCTATAGAGATCAGCATTATGTTTTACTACTTCAGTTGTCCTATGCATCAGTTCAAAAAATGTATCATAGCTTGTGTTGCAATAGGATCTCGTGTTATTAGGTTTAGTGTAGCATCTATAGGGAACAGTCACATTGCAATTGCTCCAACCCACCTGAACTGTATCATTCTTGTAAAAACACACAGTTCCCTTCTGTCGAACAGACAAGTGCAATGCTACTTTATCTTGTGATGTGACATCTGATGTATCATAAATTAAATTTTCCCATGTCTTGTTGGCCCCTAGGGGAACTGAAGTTAACAGTGACCCCCCCATATGCTGTTGGCAAAGCTGTGCAAGTCCAGCAATTTGAAACATTGAAGGTCTCAGCATACACATATTTGATTGCCTAGTAAGCGTTAAAGTTCGGGTGCCACTCTGCGTGCCACTCTGCATGCTTGTTTAGTTCAATTTGTGTGGCTGGGAAAAGGAATGGCCACAACAAAAAGATTATTGTCACTAGTACAGTCAACAGAATGATTATGCAGTACTTTTGAGGAAATGGTTGTTCTGCATTTCTGTTTTCTCCAACTCTTCCAAGTAGGTGTATTTGGATCTTACTGAATTCTGTCATCTTGGACACGTGCTCTTACTCTCTGCCCTAATAGGACCCACAGCACTGATGGTTTCTTCACTGGGGTTGAGTCGGATCAGTCCTATTGATCTGACCCCCCTTTGTAGCCAGACTTTGTGCTGAGGGCCCCGATGGAGAGGTAAGATTTTTGTCCAACTCAAAGTTCTTAACCAGCTTGCAGTGCATTAGGTGTATCCACAAAGCTCGTTCTGCTATCTTGACTGCAGTGGGTGTTGAAAGAAGCAACTGGTAAGGGCCTTCCCACCTTGGTGATGACCAATTCTTCCTCTTGATGTTTTTGATCCACACCCAATCTCCGGGTGTCACTGCCACTTCTGATGTCTCGGTTTGTTTTCTATCTGAAACAGAATTTGACTACAACAGATGTTTAGAACTCAACAACTTTTTCATATATTCAGCTAGTGTGAAGTCAACTTCCTGATCTGATGACATGAGAAGTTTCCACTGGGGTGTATAATAAGCCCTTCCAAATAATTTTTCAAAAGGAGTCAATCCTCTTGCTGTAGGGACAGTTCTCATGCTCAACAGTGCAAGGGGCAAACAGTATAACCAGTTTTTTCCTGTCTCAGCTATTAATTTTCTCAATTTGTTTTTAGTGTACCATTGTGCCTTTCAACTAGCCCTGAAGATTGTGGATGGTATGCACAATGATTTTTTAAAGAAATACCAAAATGCTTAGTCAACTGCTGTATGGTTTGATTTACAAAGTGTGTATCATTGTCACTGTAGATCCTTTCCGGAATACCAAACCTAGGAATGATTTCCTTGACAAGTACCTTTGCCACCGTAGCTGCATCTGGATTGACAAGACAATACTTCTTATTTTCACATTTGTTCAATTCTATGAAATCCATACAGATAGTGTAAAACGGATATGGTGGTGTAGGGAAACTCCCTTGCTTGGGCTTTATCGCCCCCTGTGCATGATGTTTGTTACAAATTTGACACATCAAGCAAAATTTTTTAGAGTCGTTTGTAAATCTGTACTTTGTGAAGACCTGGTTCACCAGCTGTACCATCCCACCTGTTGAGACATAGCACTGCCCATGGCTCAACAAAGCTGCATATCGAAACAAATTAGAAGGTAGTATCAGTTTTCCTTCTCTAGAATTGTACAGCCCCTTTTCGAGGATTGCTCCTCGTTTTATCCATCGTTGTTTTTCAGCTTGCGCAGTGAGTGTCTGCATTGTTTTTAACATATCTAAATCTAAAATCCCAGAGAGTTGTAATTTCTCATTTAAAAGAAATACTTCTGTGGCTGCTTGTTTTGCAGCTGTATTGGCTCTCGCATTACCTTTTGAAATCCTATGTTGTTGCTTGGTATGAGCTGTGCATTTATAAATGGCTACTTTCTGAGGTAACTGAATAGATTCTAAAAGATCTAAAATAAACTGCATGATTTATAGGTTTGCCAGTAGATGTTATCATTCCCCGGTTTTTCCACTGCTGCACAAAAAACATGTACAGTAGAAAAAACATACTGGCTATCAGTAAAAATGTTTACACATTTACCCTTTGCTAAGGTACATGCCCATGTTAGGGCAATCAATTCTGCTGCCTGTGCAGATAAGTTGTGTGGTAAAGGTTTTGCTTCTATAATCCCAGTATCAGAAACTACTGCATATCCTACTAGGTTCTGTCCTGCGGGACCGCTTCTGCACGAGCCATCCACGTAGTATGTCACCTCGGCATCATCCAAGGGGACATCCATGAGATCTTTTCTAGGTAGTGTGTTTTGCTCAATTACCTGCAGGCAGTGGTGTGGTGTGCCGTCTGCAGGGGTTGGGAGCAGAGTAGATGGGTTTAAAGTCGTGCAGCGTTCAATTGTCATATGAGGTTGGCTCAACAATATAGTCATACAGGAAAGATGCCTAGCAGGGGAAAGATATGCCACCTTTTCTTGTAGTAAAATAATCGTGACTGCATAAGGTACTCTCAAAGTGAGAGGGTGGAACAAGACTACTTAGGCTGAAACCTGTACTGCCATTGCAGCTGCAAATACTGCTTGTACACAGTGTGGTAAGGATTGTGCCACTGGGTCTAGTTGTGATGAATAGTAAGCAATGGGGCATTGCTTATCCTCATGCTGTTGTGTTAATACTGATGTCGTGTAACCCTGCTTACAATCTAGTTTGGAAAAAATGTTTATGGTAGTTTGGCAATCCCAGAACTAATGAGGATGCTATTAACTGCTTTTGCAGAAAGCAGATTCTGCCTCTGGTGTCCATTGTAACAAATCCTGCACTGCCATAGGCTTTTTATATATAAGGTCAGTCAGAGGTGCAGATTCCAAGGCATAGTTTGGAATCCAGCTCCGGCAAAAATTGGTTGTACCCAGGAAGGACATCATTTCATTCTTGGTAGTGGGTTTTGGAGCTTGCAAAATTGCTATTTTTCTGTCCTCATCTAATGTTTTACCTTCCTTGGATATTACATATCCCAGATATTTGACTTGTTTTTTCCAAAGCTGTAGTTTACTTTTATTTACATTATGTCCTTCAGCGGCTAAGAATCGTAGAAGTGCTATGGTATCTTCTCTACATTCCTGCTGGGTGGGGGCTGCCAGCAAGATGTCATCAACATAAATTAAAATCTGTCTGCCTCTTGGTGGGGTGAATCCCACCAAGTTGCTTGTCATTTCTTGTGAGAATATTTTTGGACTTTCACAATATCCCTGTGGTAGTCGCGTATATGTATACCTTTTCCCCTGAAATGTGAATGCAAACCAATACTGATTATCAGGGTGTATCGGTATCGAAAAGAACACATTGCTGATGTCTACCACAGAAAAATACTTCTGTTGAGGTTTCAGATCATTCAACAGGGTGGGTGGGTCTGGCACCGTAGGTGCTCTTGGTATTACTGCATCATTTACAGCTTGTAAATCTTGGACCATACGCCATTCTCCATTGGCCTTTTTAACTGGTAATAAGGGTGTGTTACATGGTGAATCGGGAGATTCTACTAGTATCCCTCCTTTAAGTAAGGCTGCTATAATAGGCTTTATCCCTGACTCTACATCTTTTCTTAAGGGATACTGTCTTTTTTCTGGTCTGAATGCTGACTTTGGCATGATAGTAACTGGTCACGCTGTACGAATGAGTCCTACATCTGATTTTCCTGTTGACCAGAGGGTCTCTGGTATATTTCGTAAGGCATTCTCTTCCTCCTCTAACAGGAGTGTCAATCAGCTGTCCTCGCAAGTGCACAGCTGGGTTGGTCTGAGTTATCCATTTCAACTTCTGTATTTGTATTCCCTGTTCTGACAGTTCTAGTTCTGTCTGTTTCTCCCATCTCGTGACTTTTTCTCCTAGGTCTACCCATTCTATATTTCTGTTTTTGATTAAGCTAACATGTGGTAATTGATTAGATTTATAAAGTGCAAAGAACTCCTGGGGCAGTGAACAGCTGGCTACACTGTTCCCTTCTGTGTCCCAGTACAGGTTACGCAATACCAATCTGTTTGCATGATTCTTAAATAATTCTTGCTCGTATTCCTTATCAGGTCCTGGTGTGTTGCAATAATACAGGGTACAGTGCAACAGGTGTTGCTTATCAATGTCAAGGGAGGGGAACTTGCTGATGGCTACATTCATTAACTCTTTGGTCACAGTCCCTGGACCAGTCATAACCAAGTCCTGGCTGTACCAATAAAACATTTCACCCTCTGGTTACACTGCAAAGGTATCAATTTGTCGCTGTGCTTCCATACCCTGCATGGTTGGGACTACTGCTATACCAAATAGCTGCATGAGGTCTCTGCCCAAGATGTTTACTGGGAATTTTGCAGAAACAACAATTTTGCTTTTCTGTGTCAAACCTGAAACTGGATCAGTTATTGCAATGTTACGGGAGAGAGGCTCCCGATACAGCTGTCCATTAGCTGCTTTGACCAGTATGTAATCAGGTGACTCTGTGTTTTCTGGCAGTTTGGAGGGATGTATCAGGGTTCGTGATGCCCCTGAGTCACACAAGAATTTAACTTCCCTCCCTTCTACCAAGAGTGTAACTTCTGGTTTTGTGTCTGCTAAATAAAGCTCCAAGCTCAATAGAGCTAGGTCTAATATTTCATTTTCTTCATTGTCACTAACTTCCTGCACTTCCTGTACTCCCTCTATCACATTCTCATTTGCCCTTTCTTCGCCAGCCCCTTCTATTGATTCCTGACTACCATATAGTCAGTCCTCACCCTCCTTATCTTCCATTGCCGCCTTCTTGTTTTTCTTGCAATCCCTTGCCAAATGTCCCTTTTTACCGCATTTAAAACATTCCCCCCTTTTCTTTCGCCCTTCAATGTCCTCTGATCATTGATTAGATTGTTTGTTTCCCTGTGCATTTTTCTTGCCCTTTATCCCGGACTGTACTACATAAACTTCTGCTCCATCTTCTACAGAAAATACTTGAGCTTTCTTTTTCTTTTTGCTATTAAAATGCCTTTCGGCGTGCCTAGCATATTCAAGTAATGATTGCAACCTGCTTGTACGATGGTCTACCATATGTTTTGTAATAAAACTGCTTATAGGTGCAATACTGCCCTTTAAAAATGCATTCTTTAACTGCTGTTCATATGGGGAATCTTGTGTTTGATCTTCAGGAACCTGCATTCCACAGTGGTTATTAAAACACTCTAATAATCTGACATAGTACCGGTCAATTGTTTCACCTTCTTGTTGTATGCATTGATTAATGCAAGTCCAGTCTGCCCTAAGTTTCCATTTTTCAGAGATGCAGTCTGTAAGACCTTTTACTCTGGTGTCTAATTCTGCGCTGCTATGTGGGAGGGGTCTTTGTGCAGTGTCACGGGGATTCCAGTTCCCACTAATCATGTACCAAATTTGGCCCTACAATCTGTCTAACTACTTTTTCTATCTCTTCTCCATTTAAGTTATAACTCAGCCTCATTCCTTGTAAATCTTCTGAGAATTTTCTAAAATTAACCTTTGGATGGGGAATTCCCTCAGTGGCTTTCCAGATATCTTCCGGAGTCCAAGGTCTATACACAAAAATAGTTGGGTCCTGATTGTCTTGACCTGCCTGAGGATTGGGTACTTCTATAAGTGGGCATATTTCTTCTTCTTCACTGACAGATCGTGAATTCTTAACCATTTGCCATAACTCGATGCCTTCATCTGAGTTACCTGCATTTGCTCGGGACCTGGTCCTGATGGGATCTCTAATTTTAGTCAGTTTTAGTTTCATAATATCTCTATCTTCAATGACTACAGGATATCGTGGGGGTGGACTAACCTGTTCACTTGCTTCATATTCTGGTAAGGGAGGCATAGGTGCTGATGCTATTACTAAGTTATTGTCCTCCTTATCTAAAAACATTGCTTTTGAATTTTTGTTCTTTTGTTCCCTACGGTTTACTTCCTCAAGCCACCTGTGTGCCTGAGGAATTCCTAAATGACTTTGCTTTTTTACCCAACCTTTGGAATCGGTTTTGAGCTGTTTGATAAGTTTGATAAGCGAGGATGTTTCTAATTTTCTGTCAAATTCGTATTTATCAACCCATTTTGAATAATATCTAATACTGTCGGCGCGCTGCGACTGCATATATTTTGCATCTTCTGTTAAAAGCGGATTTTGGGGTCTTTTTGTGCAATTATTACCCATTTTGTTCTACCCTTTGGTCGTTACATAACTTCTCTTAATTTTTAACATGGTACCTTGGATTTTGTTATAGTCTCTTCAGAATGACTGCCTACTTATTCTGTTTCTCCTGATCTATGACAAGACAGTAATCTTATTTGTCCCTGACTTGTAAGAAAAATACAGTCTGACAAAAACAATACACATCTAGTCCCTGATCTAAAACAGAAAACAGAAAAAAGTAGATTCACCTTACCTGAGCCCACGTGATTGATCACCAATTCGCGGAGACCCGTCCTTCAGTCACAGATCAGAAAGTGGCTGGCCTCTTTTGAGCGACAATTCAGTCGGAGGACTTTCCATATAAGAAGAACCGATTTGGTTTCTTCCCCGTACGGTTTCAACCACCTGGCCGTCTGATCTGAGGTGAAGAGAGGGTTCTGGTCCAAAGGTCCAATCTGTCAAAGGAAAAAAACTTCAAAGACCAATTCACGTTAGGTTCAAGCAAGGCACCCTTTATTACTTGCAGCAAGGAGACAAAGCATGTAGGCACAAGGTTTGTCTGAATTACTGGTGATTAGTATGTTAATCTTATACAGTTCTCTTCCTGTCACACAGAAAATGTTGCTATTATATTGCTGACGTAGTTAGACACAGCTTTCTGTATGTTCTACAGAAAATGTTACTAGCCTTATTGCTGACTAAGTTAGATTATCTGCTGTTTTGCAAAACATTTTGAGAAAAACAACCTGGCCTTGGGCTTATTTTAGCCCATTTTAACTTTTCAATTCTTCAATTGTACTGTTCTAATACATGTGTTACATTTTGGCTGGATTCAAGGTACATTTCTAGCTTTGGTACAAGTAATGCTGCCTATGGTTTATACTTTCAAGCATCTATTGTTTTCTTTATCAAAGCTTCTAGCAGCTGCATACTTCCTCAAAGGATAAGCAGAAAATAATATCTCTTTGTTAAGTTTCATGACATTAGCAGAAATGAAATGTCTCTTGTTATTTTCATGACATTAGCAGAAATTAAATGCTTCTTGTTAAGTTTCTAATAGCTGTGCAGATTCATGCAGTGTGAACAGAATAAATGTATTAACCCTTTTAAACCTTGAATGCACTAAGCATGCATATTACTTATTACACATTTTTCTAACTCTGTGATAACAGAACCAGACATTCTAGCAGTAAATAACGTTACAGCAGCACTTTACAACCCCCACACAGTATCATAGCAGGACAATCCCCACCCAAATGTACAAAATACCTGCCTGTTCAAGGTCCAGCAAGGATGTAGGTAGGCATACTCAGTACTGGAATTGTTCAGTTTTCATGAGCATCCTGTGATACTGTCAACAAAAGAAAAAGCACAAACTGTGCAGAAGTGAGTACATTAATATCCACAGTATAGCAGTTCCCAAACAGTTCATGTGCCAAATGAAAACATCTCAATAACTACGTATGTATGGCAGCTAATTGTAAAAGTAGAAAAGAAACTATATAGTCCCATGTTTATTGTTTTAGCATTTGTAGGGGTGAGTATAATTCTACACTGTCAACTGTGTACTGGAAGTGGCAACATTCAGGTCTGAGCACAACATTCAAATCACTGGCTACACCCCTAGCATCAGTTCTAAGAAGTATACCAACCTTCTGACTTACACAATGGTGTCCACAGCAAACAAGCATGGTCCCCACTTTGGAAAGCTGAAAGGGCTATGCCTACCTGATGCAATTTATAGCATTGGGTTGCTATGACAGTGAGTACTGCAAGTACCACACAGCAGGCTGCATGCAATTGCCAAATGGTGGCCACCAATTGGTGCAGAGGCCATCACATGCACATGTGCAGATACCTATAAAAGCAGGCTGTACTTGCTGTCCACATATGTAATCATTTCATTGCAGGTACGGAGGGAGAGAGAGAGAGAGAGAGAGAGACGGATGGACACAGACAACAGCAGCAGAAAAAAAAGAAAAAAGATCAAAAACAAAATATATTGAAAGAATAAGTAATATATATAAAAAAAGACAAACAAAAGAATATATTGAAAAAAAGTAATATATTGAAATAAATATAAAAAAAATATTGAAAAAAATTTATATTGAAAAATAATTAATATATTGAAAAAAAATTATATTGCAAAAAAAATATATATCTCAAAAAAAGATATAAAAAAGATAATTAATTACAAACCACACGGAAATGACAAATACGAACACATACACAGGAAAGGTATGTAACAGCTATGTATGTACTGGCATGTAGTAGATGTTTATGAAGAGTACTCTACATAGTTTGAATCATCCATATGTGGCAGCAGTACGTATCTATGCACAGATGCCCTGCATAACTACTGGCATGGAGAAATCAGTGTGTAGCTGTGTGCAGTGGGATATGACTGAGACATGTAGTACAGCATTAAATCTCAAATATCTGATCCATGTTATCTGTCTTCTGTACAGTAGTGTGTACAATGTCTGTTTGGGGGAGTAGGGCATACGGTTATATAAACATGGATGTGACAGAGTAACAAATGCATGATAGTCATTAATGTGTAGCTTAGCATTGGCAACAGCTGTACCAGGCTAGTATGCTAATCTAGCATTTGCAGTTATATATACACCCTCTAATATTACTGTGTGCTCACATGTGACATCTGTTCATGTTGCAGCAAGGCCCAACAGGTCAGCCGTGAGGTACATGAACTTACAACAGTGTGGACCTTGTGTGTGTATGGCACACATACGGAAAGATCTGTCTGTGTCAGATATATTAGCATCTGTACATGTGCATAGAGCAAGGGACATACTGCAACTGTTTGTGAAGGGTGGACATATATATGTTGTTGAAGGTTATGTGCATATTTCTATGTAGGTTGTAGTGTGTGGCAAACAAGACAGCATACAGTGCTGGCATATGACATGTGGTGGTTAAACGCTGTGGATATGATTTGTCAGGTTTGCAGTGTTGCAGCCAGTGAGGCCTGCTAAAGCTACATGGGATGAGAACACCTTCAATGCATTCTGTGCAACACTGTGCAATATTATGACATAACTGTATACCTCACAACCTTCGCATAATTGATATCCCCACCATGAAAGGTGGACTGTATATGTGCCTATATGTATATCTATATGTACACTATGTGTGTGTGTATGTGTATGTGTATAGATATATATATATATATATATATATATATATATATATATATATATATATATACATACAGAGAGAGAGAGAGAGAGAAAGAGACAGGGTCATATTTACTGCAACAGATGCCTGGTGACAAAGCCATGGACTCAAGTTAAATGTTGACACTGCATTGGGATCCCTTCTTGCAAAAACTCTGTACCCATTAACTACCACATAGGTGGTAGTCTACTTAACACCGAAGGTGTGATAAGAGACTATGGGACACAGGTGGACAGTAGTCTTCCCTTTGATAATCACAGTGCCACGCTAGTCATGTCATCTGTCTACGTGGCACACATCATCACAAAGGGTGTGTCATCCAGGGAAGTATAGGTCAGTGTTCCCCTCTACTCATCACACATAAAGCCCGTTATAGAGTACAATGCCCCTTGTGGTATGTACCTCACAAGACATCTACAGCAACTGGAAACAACACAGACATACCTCACAAAGAGTAATACCGGCCTCAAACAGATGCCCTATGCAGACCGTCTCACAAACCCACAGCTAGACTGTGTCGCATACCGCCTACCCAGAGGTGACCTCTGCCTAACATACTAAGCTATGTCAAACACAGAGCTGTTGGACATGCTCCATGTAAACAGATCACAATCCCTACGAGCAACACGCTCTAGGGACTTAAAATTTGCGACCTCAATAAACAGCGCATGCTGGAGGGATAGATTCCCATGTCAGAGACATCCCATACTCTGGAACAAACCACCTATCAATAGCAAACAATGCAGCTATTTAGCAGTTGTCATAAATAATCCTGATGATTGTATGGGAGATAGGAAATACAGCCTGGGAATCACCTCTGTGGCTCTGCTTGACAGGGCCACGTGAATTGTAATTACCTGTGTGTCAAAGGCCAGGGTAGCGTATGGCTAGACTTCTATAGGCCCTAGGGCCAATAGCCTATTACCTACCTATGAAGCGATACACACCCACATGTACTTGTTGCAATAATTGCTATGTGAGGTTGACTGAGTGTGATGGTGAATGTGATGGTGAATGTGTCAGAGTTCTGTATATATGTGATAGCTTAGTGGGAAACTGTTTCTGTCATGGTATTATGTGTCCTAGCTGTGATCCCAGCAAAAGATGTGTATGCAATTGCTAGGCAGAAAAATCAGCATGCCATACATTCCGACGTAGTCCCTTGGTGTCGACTGGGGTGTCCCATTGTAGGCTAAAGTGTACATGTATGCTTATTGAGTGTTACTGCTGGTGAATCCAACTTCTGTATGAACTGTAGTACTACCTGAAGCTGTATGCCTAAACAGCACAGTATGGTGTATGTCCACATTTCTTGGAACCACTGTTTTGTGTGTTCCCTGTAGTCCTCACAGATTACATACCTCAGGCATAAGGTTTTGTAACTACTGACATACAATACTGTATGGTACACAGGTAAAGGTCATCTGGGTTGCCATACCTTTGTGTCTGGTATGTATGTCTAATGTGTGTGTGGGTATGCCTATACCATGGCCTCGGTCATATGTGTGCTACAGGATAGAAGTGCATATCTAGCAACATGCATGGTCTAGTACAGCAGTATGCCACCTATATTAACGAATGTGCACATATGTTAGGCAGGTGTTTGCCATCAACGACTAGTGTGGTATACTGGTAATAATGTAACTGGACTTCACAATCATTGCAATGGATTACATATTCTTTATGTATTAGCTTGATATATACCTCCTGTGGCTAGGTGGTGCATTGTGTCGCATACAGTGTGTCATGCACTGTTGTATAGTCTTACATACTGGTTTCTCTTTGTTGCTGTGCAAAACATGGTTTGATATATAGAGCGTGCCAGACACTGTCAGGCAGTTGTGGGTTGACTACTGATATGTGGTATTGAAAGTGTGTATCCTCTGACAGGCAATAGGTTGCTATATATGGCAGTTAATTGATATCTGTACTTTAGAATGTTAAGTGTGCCACATGACTTGCTCACACATATTGTTTCATCGTTTTCCAGGGTCATGGCCCACCGTCGCAATCCCACATATAGCACAGAAGAGGAGGAACTGATTACAGCCACTCTGGTTCAGCATTACGGCCTGCTCTTCTCAAGAACCAGCCAGGACCAGCATGAGCAGACTGCACTGTGTCAAGATCTTGTCCATAGGGTAAATGACATAGGCATGCATAACTGGACATATGTGCAGATACATCATCACTGCAGTGATTTAATTAGACATGTCCGGCAGCTTGCGTCTGATATCCGTAGACAACAGCTTGCCACAGGTGGTGGGGTAGCCATCCATCCCCCCCTCACCAGAGTGGAGGAGCTGCTCCTGAGCCAGGTGACTCCTGGCCAACAACAACAGCAACAACTAACATGTATCATCATGGAGGCTGGAGCCACCCAGCAAGTGGACACTGAGCGTGTAGGTAACATGGCATAGCTGTAGACTACTGTTACCTCTATTGGTAGATCATGCTTATGTGAGATGTGTACTGAGTAGTTAGAAGATGTGGTGCCTAGTGTTGCGCAATACTAATAATTAGGAATATAATCTGTAGGCCTGTGACTGTTGACCATTGTACTACTGTAAGATTGCAAACCCACAGTAGCAATGCCACAGTTGTTGCCACTGACAAACTGTCTCATATCCTTGTAGGTCCCTCTGGTGTGACAGCAAGGCAGCAGACCCATACTGGTGAGTGTGTTCTACATTTAATATTGTAAATTAAATGTGCATGTCATAGGTGAGGTGTAGGCCATGTACACGTAACACACCTACGCATAATGCATGGTGTGCATGTTTGCTGTGAGACTATGCATATCTCAGTAACGTGAGTAGCTGCCTCAAACACATGCAATACACAGAGCATCCCACACAATTGTGGCAACACTGTAGTGGACATTGGATAGGCAGAGACGATACACATGCACACAACATACACAACTTTGTCATACGTAGTACATGTTAACATGCTACACATGGTGTATTATGACACCCGCTGTAAGGTCACACTCCAGTATCCCAAATGTCATCCACACAGCACACATAATATACTTGAGGGGTAGAGGCCTTTCATGTGGCTGTGTGACACTCTTCAACACATAACACATAACACATTCATGTTAGGCAATGCTCCCTATTGGGTACCTTACAAACCCATGTAACAACTGGCTGTGAAATGGTGAATGTAGCCATGGTACTACAGTTCAGGTACAGCATGATATGAGCTGGCCAGGCACACATCAGTAGCCTTGAGTGACCACATGATGCTGCATAATGATGGCTCATGGTACTACACCACATCCAGTTACAGCGACCACAGTACTACACATAGCATTAATTGCTATGCACCTCAATGTTGTGTGTGTGCAAACATATGCACCTATACACAATATGCATAGCAATCACCATATGTACAAACTGACACATATATGTCTTGTAATGCTATTGAGTGTATAGGTCACATGACACACACTGGGTATGTGTGATGTTTAATGTTGCAGATGTGTTGTAGTATGCCATTTCATGGCAGGCACTGACATGTCCACAATATATCCTACTCTCACCATAACCACTGTACAAAGGCTATGTTGAGCAATGGTATTCCGTCGGGTATACATGCATCACTAGTCCTGTGTGTATACATAGCATGCATGTGCTAAACCTGTGTCCACAATTATCTGCTAAAGACACAGATGCTCTAATCAGAAATGGATATCTATGTGACACACAGATACACATCCAGCCATGGTATGTATACCTGTGAGTGATGGTGCACAGGAAATTGCAGAGCTTTTAATACTTGCACAGCAAGGTTGTGTCCATGTACACATTGCGCTCCAGGCTGAGGCCAATCACTGAACAAAAACACACATGCATCAAAGCCATGTATACTGTTATTGGCAAGGACTGTCTACACTCACACTAAATGCTGTTGAGCAACACACATCCTGCATGCTGACACGTGTGATATAACTGTTTGGCTTGTGATACTTTATCCCACCATCACCTGCTATTGAGTATGTCCTGGATTGCTGGTGGTGTGTGTGTGTGTGTGTGTGTGTGTGTGTGTGTGTGTGTGTGTGTGTGTGTGTGTGTCTGCTTTAGTGAGGAGTGTATTTGTGTGCACGTGTTCATGTGTGCATGTGTTCATGTGTGCATGTGTGCATGTGTTCATGTGTTCATGTTTGCCAACGTCATGTACAGATTGTAAAGTGTGTTTCCTGTCTTTCTCTCACAGGTTCTGAGTTTGGGCTGGTTCACTGCAGCTGGGAAACTGATGTCACTGAGCAAAATAGTGATAATGATGATAGGTGTGTTGAGGCACAGGCATGTTTGCCAGGGTCTGTCATTGGGCCACCAATCGACAGTACACAAGTGTCCACCCCATCCATGCACACAGTCATACTGCCAATACATCCATCACCAATGCCCTTAGCTGAGGGACAGCGTACAGTCCGAATTGGCCAGGACAGTATGGCATCTATGGCACATGCATCCCCACACAGCAGCCATACCCAGATGTCTGGAAGGGTACCATATAGGCAGATGTCCAGGGGTTCTCGTCGGAGCACTGCTGCTCATCATGCCCCTGGCAGACATGCCACAGGTCGTACAACCTCACACATGTTCCAGGCTGTCATGGAGGCACAGGCACATATGGAACGGTACACCAGACAGGAACTAAGGGCACAGAGGGCACATAACACCACTGTGATTGACAGTATCCGTGACCTAGTAGGTGCCATACATAATTACACTGAGGTCACTGATAGATGGGGTGAGACATTAGATGTCCTCTGCAATGTCATGTCCATGTGTCAGGACAGTGCGGGATGGTTGAGTTGTCGACGTAGACATATGCCGGCAACATCGGCAGCTGGCAGTCAACACGGAAATCCCTCAAGTCACAGCCGCTCCCGTAGTGCCAGTACCAGCTCCAGCAATGTTGGGGGTGGGCTGTCTATAGACCACCCTAGAAGACCATGTGCACATGGCTCTGGACAGTCCCAGCAGGGACCTGGGTCCAGTGTACATCCATCTTCCTCTGGGGATAGTACCCAGTCTGGCTTAGTTCCTGATACTGTCAGTATCACCCCTGCCAGGCACAGGTACCATATCTGTGGCCAGAGACGGTGATCTGTAAAGCCTGGCAGGTACAGTCTGTGGCTGTCCCACAAATACTCATATATGGCAGCTACATGGTGGAACTGTGTGCATGCAGACACACATACACATAAAACAGACACTTAGGGCTAGCACATACCTGCACACATTACATCAGCATTGGCCCATACCAGTACTCTTGGCCCTCGCACACACACACACATACACACACACACACACACACACACACACACACACACACACGCAAACACACACACACATACATGTCAATTGTATGGCTCACTGTAGGCCTCAGGCAAACCAACAACACACCCTGTGCATATGATGAAACCTGTGCCACCTCCTGTCATCTGTAACATCGATGCAGGCACAGGCTACCATGGTGCTGATGCACAGGGTGACTTTATAGCAGTATAGCAATGTTAGTATGTTGTCAGCAGTAGAGTGTAATGATATGCTTGAAGGTGTAGCTGGGCAGGCATGATGCATTAAAGCTATGATTGTCAATGTAGTCTTGTTTACACCAGGGTTAGTTCCAATAGTGTATTGTTTGCCCATGTGCCAGATGGCTGATGTGTGTAGTATTGGCAGCATGTGTTAGAGAGTGGACAGTATGTGTGGGATGTGTGTAGCACAGATTTGCAGGTGTACATTTGTGAACATGGTGGAGGTGCACTGTCTGCATGTATATGCATAGTGGACCCATAGGCAGGGTGACATACCCTGTATTACACAGTAACACTACATAGTTTCTATTGGTGGTCAGTATGGATTGTACTACATGCATTTTGGAACTTGACCACACATGTGTGTATGACATGGTTTAACACTGTGCTGTGGGTGATACTGTTACTATCTGTCATTGTTTTGCATTCTGGTAGTATACATAACTTCAACAGCCTGACCATAACCAATCGTTAGATGATGTCTTGACAAATGACAGACAGATGTAGGACACACAGTAACATTTGGATACTTCAGGTACTATACTATGCCACTAATCAGTGGTATTCACCTGCACCCATTCCTGACACCACTCCTGTTTGGCATATAGCTCTCTTAGGTACAAGCAATCACAGTAGGAATATGTCCATCCACATCTGGTAATGCATAATGTGGCCTATAATGCATTCTCCACATGACACACACATCCTCCACAAGGATACCATACAGACAGATACCTGTTGTCAAACCCATGCTGTAGAGCTATAGGCCAAGCAAAGCATAGTCATCCACCTTTACAGAACATAGTATCCCCACAGTACCACATAGGTAGTAGCCACCAACATGATGAACAGTTACCGATGTGTACATGCAACCAAGTATTACGTCATCTCTCCTTTGATAATCACATTTCCAAAGGTATTTTGAAATCCCTCGGTGGATCACATAAGCAATAAGGGGTCTGCATGCATATCCACAAAGATTGTTGTACACCTATAATGAATAGCCATCATTGACAGACTTTTCTGCATTTGAACAGGTCTGAACTATGCCTAAGCCAGGGATCACTGCAGAGTCTGGCCTTGTCACAAGCATACAGATGTGACCTAAGGTCTGGAAAGCAGCAGCACACTCTGGCAAAGATGACAGATGTGTTCTTGGGGAAAGCAGGGTTCCCACACATGCACTAATTGAGGTCACATGTACATATATGTATTTGCCACACAGCTACCTTACATGTGCACTGTACATACTGTTGTCATACTAATATGTCATACAATAGTAAAAGAAAAACCCACAACACATTAACCAAATGTGTCACACACATAGAGCACACACACAAACACTCACCAAGTGCAGGACTCAAACCACTACCTAACTACTTTATGATAATAGAGCAGTGCACATTAACACGACATGCTATACACATTACTGGACATTTTCCTTTCCACAGGTATATTTGTAGGATGGTGACATCAGACTTGACAAAGATTAGTATACCACTTTTAAGGTGTTTGAGTACTCTCCAAAAAGGTTGCTCCTCTCCAAGGAGATCACACACAAACAGACATACACACACACTTGCCAAGTGTAGGATTCAAACCCCTACCTAACTAGTTTATGATACTACAAGAGTACGCATTTACACAACACGCTATACACATTAATGAGAATTCTCCTTTCCACCGGTATATTTGTAGGATGGTGACATCATCAGACTTGACAAAGAGTAGTATACCACTTTTAAGGTGTTTTACTACTCTCCAAAAAGGGTGCTCCTCCCCAAGGAGATCACACACAAACAGACACACACACTTGTCAAATGCAGGATTCAAACCCCTACCTAATTACTTTATGATACTAGAGAAGTACACATTAACACGACACGCTATACACATTACTGTGAGTTCTCCTTTCCACAGGTATATTTGTAGGATGGTGACATCATCAGACTTGACAAAGTGGGTTACATTAGGTGACATTAGGTGGGCTACATAGAAGTAATGTCTAAACACTTTGGCCATGTGATCATCAAAGGAGAGTTTACTATCTACCTGTATCCCCAGGACCATAATGACTTTCTCTGTACATACTGGATTACCACCTATGTGGTAATTTGTGTGCACTTTGTTTTACCCAAAGGGGATGACTATGCATTCCTTGGCATTCTGCTTGAGGGCATTGCTTTGACACCAGGTATCTGTCTCTGTAAGACCCTACTGGAGGTTGTCTGTGTCAGCCATAGAGTCGATTATGGACCACAGTTAGCAGTCATCTGCAAACCTGTTCAGCAATACTCCTCCCATGCTTGCCTGTACCTCTGAGTAGTATCTACTGTACAGGTGGGGTCCCAGGACCAAGACCTGTGGGATGCCATTTGGGACTGGCTTAGAGTCGGACATGGCACCTGCAACTCTGAACATGTGTGTTTGATCTGTGAGCCACGTGGCCACCCTTCCTGTGACATAGCTGTTAATGTTCAAGCTGGTAAGCTTGTCCATGATGACAGAGTGGCGAATGGTGTTGAAAGTCCTTAGTGAGGTCCAGGTGGGCTGTGTGGACTACCTTCACCTCCATCTATGTCCTTGGTAACTGTTTGAAATAAGTCAACTATGTTTAGGAGGCAGGATCTGCCTTTAACAAGGCCAAGTTGGGTAGAGTCCAGTGTCTGGCGGTCCCCAATGTTTCTGTTTATGGGTTCCATGACAATTTGCTCCATAGCTTTGCAGACCAGGCTGAGTACACATATAGGGCAATGGTCTCCAGGTTCTGTTGTGGCACCCCCTTTGTGGAGCTGGATGACTGTTAGTGTATGCCATTCTTTGGGTACATAGCCTGTGATACGATTGAGTCTGGACAGTGAATGTAGGTGAGGGTGTAGCTCCTTTTGGGCCTGGTGTAAGAAGCAGCCTGGGACACCATCCAGTCCCATTGATGCTGTGTTCATAGCTTTGGAGAGGTCTGTCTTTACCTGTATGTCCATGAAGTCTAGGGCTCTGCATCCTTCTGAGATGGACACAGGCCCTTTTGGGGGTGATGCGGGGGAGTTTGCACTGAACTTGCCCCCCAGGATGTGGGCAATGAAAGTTGGTTCAGTGTATTTCTTGCCATTTTTCAGTAGCTGACAGCATATTTTGAAGTTGACACCTACATGTCTGGTATAGCTACTGAAGCCTTTGTGGTTGATATTCTTACATTCCTTGTCAATCTGTCTTTAGAAACTGGCCTTGGATTATTTTATGAGCGATCATCATTTCTTCCTACTAATGATCAGTGATGCCTTTCCTTTTGTGAAGTTTGCTGTATCTTGTGGTTGATGTAGGCCCTACCCCGCTCACTGGCTAGTGCTTTGATGTGTATGTGCGTGCAGTCAGTTGCACCCACTACCTCAGGGTATTCCGCTATTTGCTGGAAGAGACGCATATTGCTGGCCAATACCTCACGGGAATTGGGGAAATATACAAGATCACTGACATGTGCTGACATGGCATTCAGCGTCTGGTGTATTACCCTGGATGTTGATGCCTGTAAAATCCCCATCATATCACCAGCTGGTCTCTGAAAGGTACCTGTTGCTCTTATTCTTAGGCCAACACATACCTTGGTTTTCACTGGGATGGGTTCCCCTCTGTTGGTTCTGTGTGTGAGGCGTGGCCTACACAGCTCAACAATTTGCTGCAGGAGCTCTCTGTCCACTCTATAACGCTCCACTATCTCCAGCTCATGTAGCCCCTGGTAGGTTACCCTGGGTCTGTACACTCTTCTCCATCTCCTCACTGTGGGTTGCTCAGCAGCATTCGCTATGGCACCACCCTCAGCATCTTGCACATGTTGCCTTATAATAGCAATGGCAGCCCCTAACATTTTTTTGTCTTGGTTAAGCTTTTTAAGTTTTCACTTCTCTTTGTAAACTGCAGTGTTGCAGTGTTTCTGAGTAAAACATGGGGGAATGTTGTTTGCAGAGTTTTAAGTGCTGGGCTGGGCTGGGCTAGTGTACTGCCTGTGTAATTGGCTGATTCTGATTGATTTCACCTGGCAGCTCTGTTAGTTCTCCTTGGTTAACTTCCTACTACTACTTTTCCTTCCTTTTCCCTTTCTGTTTCCACAGGAGGCAGCGCTGCGCAAACAAGTGCAAACACATGCACACAAGAGCACATGCATGCACACAGCCTTAGTCAGGCTTACACAAGCTTAGGCAGGTGCACATCCACACACACAGGCTTAGACAGCCTTACACAGGCTTACACCGGTGCACACACACGCACACAGGCTTAGACGGGTTTACAGGCGCGCACACTCGCGCACACAGTTTAAGCATCTTTGCAATAAACTTTAGTGATAGCCACGTCATACACCTTCGATTTCTGGGTTTCAGTTCAGGCAACTGTAGACATGCCTCTTCCAGTCCTGAGTAACTCACAGCAAACACATGCCACTCTGCTCCAATAAGTTTACAGTCTTTGATACATACGCCCTCATGATGTCACCTATCTTCTACTCTGTTACTTCCCTAATCCTACTCTTACACTCTAGGGACATGGTTCGCATGGCAGGGAAAGTTGGGATTCACTATCCTTATCCTCATTTGCATAGGATTGCCTACTAATGCTTGGTTACATCTCTCAGACTGCGCTTCCCCCCTTAGCAACCAGTACTCAGTAGCCATGTTGTCTACAGCCTGCCATTCACCTGCATGGCAGAAGATTATTTTTAATAAAATGCCTATTTCTGGCTTTAATTTTTTTTTCAGGATTTTAGAGCACCGCACGTTTGCGTGGCGCTGCTCTACGCTTAAACATCGGGGATAGGGGAAAAAATATTTTTTATTATTTTGCAATGGATAAAAATGCCAATGGCCTTATATTTGGCCTTTGGCATTCTTCCTCAACTGGATGCATCTTTATTTGGAGCTGTCATAGCTCTGTTTTGCTATTTGCAGAACGGTACTCGGTTACCAACCGAGTACATTTCTGCAAATAACATTACTCTTACTCTGACAGGTTAGTGTTTCCTGGATCGCAAATTTACCTTATTTGCATAGCTTTCAGCAGAAAATGAGGTAATTTGCATAACCTAACACTGTCCGTGCAAGAGTAGTTTTAGGAGCTCTCATGCACACCCCTGCCGGCTGTTCCTGGATCACTCGGCAGACATATTGGCTGTCGGGAGTCTTACTCTACTCTTAGTCTCCGTGTAAGCCTTCGTGAATCCAGCCCTATGTCTCTCATTCCATATAGCCCATGAAACATAAAATATTAGTCTGTCCAGTTTCTTCACTTCTTCCTGTTTTCGTGCACCTTTATTTGCTCAAATTTTAACAAATTTACACTCTATTATGTTTACATATTTCTTTCCACAAATGATTAACTCTTTCACATTTCAAAAACACATGCTCGGTAGTCTCAAACTCTCCTCATTATTACATATTCTATCTTGCTTTTTCTTGTTTGACATATTTGCCTTAACTGGCAATTTTCTAATAGACCATCTCAACAAAAATCATTACATTCTTTAATTTTCCGAAAATTTTCCATGGCCTGCCCAGTCTCAAATATCAAGTCACAGAAAATTATCTTTATTAATTAAAATTAAATTAAAATTATTAAGGAAAATTAAAATAAATGCACTTACCTCTTTTATTTGACATCCAAAGGTGCTATGACAGAGTCCCAAACCTCATACATGTCCAAACTTCCTTCTTTTTTACTGCTCACACATACTGTATTCTTCTTTTTTGTTACTTCTTCTTTCTCCTTTGTTCCTTCTCCAACAGTGCATATGTTTTTGCATCTGGAACTTGTTTCTGCTACAGTCTCTTCTTTTTCTTCTTCTATTTGTTTCCCATGATGTCACTCCATGAAATTGCTGCTTCTTTTTCTGGCTCCCTTTGGTTTACAATTTATTCCAAATAATCATCCCACAACCCCCCCCCCCCCAATTGGAGGGTGGTACTTATGCATTTTTCAGCAGTAACTGTTTCTCCTTCAAACAATCTCTTTTGAAGGTTTTCGTCTGAATCCATCTCTGTTTCAGCTACAATCTCCTTTTCCTACACAATGTCCTTTTCTCCAATGTCACTCTTTTTTCTGTACCCACATCATCAGAAAAAAAAAAAACTTAACTTCTCGTAGTGATTATACCATTTTGACTACATTTTCAGCAACTTTCTTTTCAGCTTCAGCAAAAGTTGAATCAACCATGTTTTCTCCATATTTCTCCTGGCCACTTCTGTGCCTGGAAAATGAACAGCAAATCTGTTGTGTAACACACAAATGCTACTCCCTACTACTAAGAGTAGGGGAAATTCCTCAATGCCCTAGCCAATTTTCCCCACCTATATAAATAACACCTTGGGTCTCCTCTGAAAAGTGGCAACTACCATACTGCGGCACCCAGTTAACAAGGTATAATATTAACAAAAAAAAAATGATTCCATGTGTTTTATACACAATGCAAATCTTAAGCAAACAGAACAGTGAAATTGTCCTAGCTTTGGCAGCCACATTTGCTGAAAAACTCTGTATTCTAGTTGCAGGTATAGTCTAGTGATCTGCATGCACAACAGCATACCCAAGTAAGATACGCCGAGGATGCTAGGTATGTGTCTCACCCAAATGCATTCATGATTCTATCAATTGAATTTATAGACATCTATTAAGAAGTGTCTTGTAAAAACTTCAGTTATAATTACTAGTTTTACTATTAGAAAATGCAATGACTTTACAGTGCATCATTTCCTTATTATAGCTGTATTATATTGTTCCAAGCCATAAAGCAATAATGTGTATTCGTATTTATCTGGCTTCTTTTGCCCATTGGGCACTGGTCATGGCTGAAAAGAAATCGACCAGTTCACTTACCTGGTCAATAAATAGCAATAAATTAAATAAAGTTTTGTTGATCATTGTATTGTTGAATGGTGATTTTGTTGAAAGGCAAGTGTTTAAGGTAAGTTATGTCTGTGGTTAAAAGGATCATTTTTGAGGGATGAGTATGTTTTGTATAGGGTGTGGTAATTTTAACAAATGTGAGTTTGTTTAGGGTGGGAGTATGTATGTTAGTGTTAGCTGGTTAGGGTTTCAGTAAGAGCTAGGGCAGTAGATTGATTTTGAGGGGTACATGAGTGGAAGTTAAGCATATTTGCAAGTGTTTACTTGTTAGGTTGTTAGTGTTAGAGTAAGGGGGGTAAGAGGAAAGATTTAGTTTAACATGAATTTGTACATGTTTGTGTGTGTGTCTGTGTGTGTGTGTGTGTGTGTGTGTGTGTGTGTGTGTGTGTGTGTGTGTGTGTGTGTGTGTGTGTGTGTGTGTGTGCGCGTTTGAGTGTGTGTGCATTTGTGTGTGTGCGTGTATGCATTTGTGTGTGCGTGTGTGCGTTTGTGTGTGCATTTGTGTGTGTGTGTGTGTGTGTGTGTGTGTGTGTGTGTGTGTGTGTGTGTGTGTGTGTGTATATGTGTTTGTGTATGTGCATTGATGTACATTGTATGTGCCAGAGAGTAATTTGTTTATTGGTAGTGCTACAGAAAGCATTTCTGTAAGATAATGTGTCATATTAAGAGTTTTTTGCAGAGGAACATATGCATTATAGTACAATAGTCATATAACAGTGCAGAAGGTAGACAATCCTAACAGCAATTAAGAGCTGGATGGGGTGGCTGCCTATCCCCAGTTATCATAAAACACTGCTTAAACCTGTCATTGTGCATACTATTTTCTTTGTTACTTTTACAATGACCACAGAGATTTCAATTTAATTCAAAACTATTATTTCAAATTGTATAGCAAAAAGACTGACAGTCACTTTATAGACAAAACAAATCAGACATATAAAAAACAGAATTTGCATGAGTAAGAGTAAAATTTTATTCCATTGAAGATCACATTTATTGACAAGCATTTGGCAACCCATTACATTACAAAACATGCGCTGGGACTCACAGTCAAATAGCATACAGTGAAGAAGCAATTAAAATCTATGTAAAGGATGCAGGAATTCAAAAGACAAATGTGCTTTACATTTGCTATAAAGGCTGAGGGACTCAAGGTCTGCACTAAGGAAGCAACTCAGATCTTTCCTCAGCTTCATTAAGTGCCAGATTGTTGAAGACCAACATAGTTTATTTCACGTGTGCCTGCAAAAAAAAAAAAAAAAAAAAAAAAAACGAGAGAGAAAAATAAACATATATTCATATTAAATATTAACATAACCTTCATGCTGTCTAGTTTATTTTCCAGCAAATAATTGACACACTGTCAAAAACAAGAAAACCATGGATTATACTCAAAGAACATGGCTCATATGATAAGGTTCCTGTCTACTACAATTAGGTCATTTCTTTGCACCATAACTACTTTGGGTTGCACACCCACACATACACACACACACAGACACACAGACAGACACACACACACAGACACACAGACACACACGCAGACACTCATCACACTTTTCTACCTGGTCTCCACTGAAAATGGATAAAACTATTTTCCAAGTAAGCAAATGCAAAAATAAAAGTATAACCACTTGAATGACAGTACATGTTTGATATCTGCTTGAAAACAAGTTCACTGTTAAAATCATACAGTGGAACCTGTTGCAATACTATTCTGCCCTCTCAACTTCATAGCTCAAGAATTGGACGCCCAAAAATCAGGAACCCGTTTTAAATGTTTCTTATATACTTAGAAAGTTGCTATATATATTAGCAGGTAAACATATTGTACAGTGTCCCTTTCCAGGAGTGACCCACGCGTTCTATTTGAGTGTCTTACTCAAAGGTATACAGTAGCCAAATGAAGATGGAAGGATTCAGACCCTGTACTTTTGACTATAGGATGCTTTATGTTAACAACCTAGATCCTTAAGGGTCAGACAAGTATAATCAACTTAAAATACATTTTCTGAATAATAAGCATTATTGACTGACTGTTACTCTTAGTGATTTATCAAAACATGAAGCCATTAATAGATGCCTGACAGTACAATGGATTGAGGCTCTTCTGGCTTAACTGGCTGCTCTCCTATAGTTTAGAGTATAGAGTTTTATTTTTTCTACAGCCATTTACTTACTGTGTGACTGTGCAAGTCAAGTAAGCAAACATAGTTTGGTTAGCAATATAAAATGAAACCATTTTATTAATAAGAATAACAATGTAATTGTGAATGATTTACCAGAAAAGGTGTGTATTTCCTTAAGCTGCTTATATTTTCTACAGAAATCCATAAAAGTGCCTACGAGGAATTGGGGGTCACCAAGAGGAATTAAGAGGCTAGTATACTGCTCAGCAAGCACCTTCCTGGTGCCTTGCAGAGTTCTACAGCAGCAGAGAGACAAAAGAGAGACTTTAGAGTGATAAGTATAATTTTTCTGCATTTTCTTGCTGCCTTTAGCTCATTCTGCCTAAAACACCAATTTTCTTTACTTATTTTACTGCCTGCACTTTAACAAAGTCATTTTTGTGTTTAAATTACCTGTTTAACTGTTGTAGGCTACACACTCAAGTGTGATAGCCATTCCTATGCATTTAAAGTGTTTTTTTTTTTATTGTTAACTGCTTTATTTTCTGAAAAAAACAAAAAATATATACTTGTTTTCCCACATTTCTAAGCTAGTATAGTCCAGTTTTCAGGTTAGTGCTGAATTCAGGGCTGTGTTGCAAGTTTTTGTGTTTTCCCATTCCTTACTTGGATAGAAGGAAGTTTTTCTGTTCACTGTGAGAGAGGGAGCTTTGAGCAGCCTATCTGTCCCTGGAGAAGTGGTTTCAGCCTAGAAATAAGTAGTTTATTTGCCATTTTGGGCTAAGTTCTATCTCTTTCATTTCCCTGCTATAAAACCCGCATTTTCAATGTTTTGTGTGCCGGGCAGCGCCGGTTAGCTAGGGTATAACTATTCCCGGCTCCACAAAGTCTTCTCTTCAATTTTTCCCCTGGAACTAGCCACATTTTCAACTTAAGCACTCAAACCATTCACTTTTCATACCGGCACTTGCTCAAAACTCAAAGCAAGCACTAATAAACCTTAGCACTAGACCCCCCCTATACTGTAGAGAAGGACAAGGCTCTCCATTCGACCTTACCAGCCAATCAGTAAAACAGTTCACTGTACCTATCCAGGCATGTCCAAAGGGCAGTTTCAGGTGTACTCTTCAGTCCAACTGGTGAATCTGGGCATTTTGAGGCAATGTTACAATTGCCTCATGTACAAAGACAACCCTCTCCTCCTTCCATCAAACACTAATACATGCGAGAGATGTAATTATACAGCCAAACTGGCGGCTAAGCTCTCTCAACCCAAGACTGGACCAGGCAGTGAAGAGGAGAAAGGAATTAGTTGCAGCACACCTCCAGTCTCACATATACCTATGAAACCAGCACCAGCAAAAAACACACATAAATACACGAAAACATACTCGGAGGCTCTAAATAAAAATCTGCAGAAGCAACAGAGACCTCCAAAGCAGACATCCAAGCAACCTCCACCCCCCAACACAAACCATGAAACACATACTTCACAAAACCAGTGTGCCACACAATCACAGCCCTTAAGGCAAAATAACATGCCCAACACACTAGTAATAGGTGACTCTATAGTCAGACACACTGATGTCCCATTCACTAGGCTGAACAAGGAGAAGGTTGCTGTTAGCTGCCTGTCGGGTGCCAGGATCCACCACATAACACAAGCACTCAGGTCACTCCAGAACAAATACAAATATGACTCTGTCATTGTCCATGTTGGTGTGAATGACCTGAGCTGTACCTCCCTGGACTACATGAAAAGAGACATGGAAGAGCTCTCTGATCATGTAGCCCAGGCCAGTATGACCCTGACCCTGAGTAGCATCCTGAGCTCACCAAGAATGATACCACGGTATAGAGAAAAAAATGATCAATTTCAACAATTGGCTAAGTTTCTGGTGTCATTCAAAGAGGATCCAGTGTCTGTCAGCCTGGGATGACATGCTCAACAAGCCACGATGCTTTGCTAGAGACGGCTTGCACCTGTCACCCTTAGGCTTTCAAATACTGGCCAAGGCTCTTGCCACCCCCATAGTGCCTTTTTTAGGCAAGTCTCAAAAGAGAAACCCACCACCGTAAATAGCACAAATAACAAAAAACTGAGGGTAATGCTACTCAATGCCAGAAGTCTAAACCTCAAAATGCACGCACTCGAGGCATTCCTCATTATGGAGAAAACCGATATATGTGCAATAACAGAAACCTAGTTTAAGGCTCCAGAGAGCATCCCAGCACTACCAGTCTACAACTCATACCATACATTTCGGCCACAAAACACGGACCGAAATACAAAAGGTGGGGGAGTAGCCATATTCATCAAGGATACCCACACCTTCAGGTTAGTGGCAGAGCACGATGCTTCAGAGATCATCCACATGCAACTAACAATGGGCAAAACTGCT
The DNA here is from genome assembly GCF_019279795.1 of Protopterus annectens. Lineage (NCBI taxonomy): Eukaryota > Metazoa > Chordata > Ceratodontiformes > Protopteridae > Protopterus > Protopterus annectens. The sequence continues at coordinate 1,010,851,079 of NC_056731.1, read as the reverse complement.
ATTCAAATTATAGCTTGCTGCAGATCACCCACCATGCCCCAGGACCCCCACTTCGCATTCTTGGAAACACTGGGAAACATAAAGTTCCTACCAAACACCCTGATATTGGGTGATTTCAATTACCCAAACATTAACTGGGAGAACTACTCAAGTACAATCTCCCTTGCCCAACATTTCCTAGAATTTATAAACTCAAACGCCCTGGGTCAAACTGGTCAACATCCCCTCCAGAGGTGACAACATATTGGACCTGGTCATCACCAACATGTGGGACTGGTATTCCACACCGGAGGTCAACCCTCGCTGGTTAGATCTGACCATAAACTATTCACTCTGGATATCCACATTCTGCCACCACCCCCTGTCAAAGAAACCACTGTGAAAAACTTTTCAAAAGCAAACTTCACATTACTTAAGACTGAGGTGGGAAGATTCAAAGCCCCCATGCTAAAGGATAACGCTGTCCAAGCTGCAAAATTCTTTACTAATGCACTCTGCACCTATAAGAATGCATGGATCATGCTATCCAAAACAAAACGAAGACTCACTCCTCCAAGAAAAGGAAACCAGTCTGGTGGACCCCTGCCATAAACAAGCTATACAATAGAAGGAGGAAACTAGTACAGAAGAGTAAAATCCCAAGAAGGGAAGACATCCCTGATCGGTATCAGCAAGAAACTATGTTCCCTCATAAAATCATCCAAGGCTAGCTTCGAAAGAAAAATTGCCATGGACTCCAAAGATAACCACAAGGCATTCTTTAGCTATGTCAACAATCTAAGTGGCAATTCTCAGATCTGCTCAGAGTTAGTGCAGAATGGCACAAAATACACTGAACCACTGATATAGCCAACATCCTTGCAGACAGGTTCAGTGCAAACCTCACCCCCTCTCAGCCCCAAAAAGGCACATAACTATACCAAAGAATGTGATGCCACTGAAATCACAGACACTGAGGTTAAAACAGCCCTCTCCAAAGCCAAAAACACAGCATCAATGGGACCCGACGGTGTCCCAGGCTACGTCCTACACGAGCTCAAAGATGAACTAACCCCTCACCTAAACACACTGTTTAAACTCAGCCTCTCCACAGGCTACATGCCACAGAGTGGTGCACCACAACGGTTATTCCACTCCACAAAGGTGGAGCCACAACTGACCCCAGGAACTATCGCCCTATAAGCCTGACTAGCTTGGTCTGCAAAGCTATGGAGAGCATTATCATGGATCTCATTAACAAAGACATTGGAAACCTCCATACACTGGACTCTACCCAGTTCAGCTTTGTTAAGGGCAGATCATGCCTCCTATACCTGGTAAACTTCGTTGAAACAGTTACCAAGGCTATAGATGAGGGACAGGTGGTCTACACAGCCTACCTAGACCTTGAAAAAGGCCTTCAACACCATTCCCACTCAGGTATCATAGACAAGCTCACAAGCCTGAACATAAACCCCTAAGTCAAGAGATGGGTTACCAACTGGCTCACGAACAGAACCCACATGGTAAGAGTTGCGGGAGTTAGGTCTGACTCTAAATTGGTTGCAAGTGCCATTCCCCAGGGCTCAGTTTTAGGACCCCTCCTGTTCAGCATATACTTCTCAGAGGTACAGGCAAGTTCAGGAGGACTATGGCTGACCAAGTTCCCAGATGACTGCAAACTAGGTGCTATAATTAACTCTCCAGCTGACACAGACATCCTCCAAAAGGGTCTCACTGAGACAGATACCTGGTGTCAAAACCATGGCCTCAAGCTAAATGCCAAAAAGTGCATAGTCATCCCCTTTGGAAAAAACAAAGTACCAACAAACTACCACATAGGTGGTAGTCCCCTAAATACTGAAGACGTAATAAGGGATCTGGGGACCCAAGTAGATAGTAACCTCTCCTTTGATAATCACATTGCCAAAGTGGTTAGAAAATTCTTCTATGTGGCCCACCTAATCACAAAATGGTTTACATCCAGATCACAGAAGTACCTCATCAAAGGGATCACTGGCCTCAAGCAGATGTCCTATGCAGCTCGACTGAAGAAACTCCAGCTGTACTCGGTTGCATACTGCCTACTCAGAGGTGATCTCTGCCAGACATACAAGGCCATGTCCAACCCAGAACTGATGGACATGCTCCACCTAAAGAAAACCATATCCCCACGAACCACATGCTCCAGGGATCTAAACCTCACCACAACAATAAATAGGATGTGCTGGAGGGATAGATTCTTGTCCCAGATACTTCCCATGCTCTGGAACAAGATTCCAATCTACATTAGGCAGAGCTCCTCACTAACCCTCTGCAAGAGAAACCTTAACGAGTGGATGGGAAACAGAAAGTTTACCCTTTTCCCCAGGGATCACTTCAATGGCTCTGCTGGACAGAGGCACAGGGAACTAATCTAAGGGGGCAGAGAAAGCCAACACATTCTGGCTAGGCTTATAAATGCCTTCGGGCAGATAGCCTAGTACCTACCTATGAACCTATGAACCTATGCAGATGATCATCTTGAAGTAATCCATTTACAGAGGATATCTAGTAACATGCACACACACACATACACAACAGATCACTTAACTTAATTCTTACCCTAACCCTAGAATTCATATTCCCAAAAACTCTCATAAATTATCTTGTTACATAACCTTAAACTAAATGCATTCACTCTCACACGCAGAAATTCTTACTCCACCAATCTTTATATTCACACTTACCCTAAAAACTCATGCATTCAATATTATGCACGTTTGACATTCAGGACACATACAGCAAATTTTTCATATGCCGAATGGTCAGCCTTTTAATTGTAACACAGATAGACTGATAGTGAGATGTAATGTTTATGTATGTGGTCTTTATATAATGACCATAAAATAAGTGATCTTATCAAACTCATAGTACACATAACCTATCACAACCACAAACAATATACACCCATTCAAACACACACATACTGAAATCCAGACGAAAGCTGGCATACATTCTCATGCATCATGTATAGTAAACCTCATACTGAATATTCTGACAAGCGTACTTTCAATTTCAAACATCATTTTTGCATCCCCAATCAAACATTTTTAACATCTATCTATCTATCTATGTATCTATCTATCTATCTATCTATCTATCTATCTATCTATCTATCTATACAAACTCTACAGTCACACATTCATGGGATAAAGAACATATAGCCTTAATAAACTAATATGATAGGGCTAGCCATCAAGCACTGTGAACGTTGGCTCTAGGTGATTTGTTCACATTGACTGATGTCGATGTGCCACGTCAACCCTGTGTCTGCATGGGAAAAAAAGAGGTTTATGGTAACTATTGCATAAGAAAAACTTCAGATACACATGTATGTAAATATATATATATACACTCATACCCAGAACTGGGTATGGTTAAACAGTCTTCTGCCATTGACCTATTCCTGTTACAGACTGAACATCAGAAACATATCTTAAGTCTCACACCAGTACATGCAGTAAATGTGTACTCAGTAACTTTTGCACTTGATCATATTCACTTTCTGTCACTTCTTCCATGCCACACAGCATTCAGTAACCTGCAGTAATCAAACCACTTAACCACATGTATATCATCCTCATGTATATTTTGAGTTGTCGATATTTTGGGTATTAGGTACCATGATGTACATCCATATGCTCATGTATGCATATACATATATAGACAGAAAAAGATATAGAGGAACAGCTACAACAGTTCTGCATTATTTGAATTAAAGTCACAGTACTATTTTATCATTAATCTACTTCTGCATTTACCTTTACCTATATGAAACTATCTGCCACTTAATATGGTACATTTAGGACATGAAACCATAATATCAGAATGTGAAAACGGATGAAGCTTATTTGTTGTTTATAGATGTTTAGCTATTTGTTGAGTTATTTTTATTTGACATCACTTTCTGAAGTACCTCATACAGCTTCTTTGCTCTGCTTTTCATATTGCTCTGTACCAACATTTTATGCACAAAAGGTGCATAGAGTCAGAGATGTAGCTAGTTAATTTTGCACCCATTGTCATCTGCAAATCTGGTGCCACTCCAAAAAAATACCTTTTCCCCTTTTAATATGTAGCAACTGCTTGCTACATTTGCTGCTGTTGTTTATGCCATACATGGAGCACTGCAGTACTCAGAATTGGCCACAAATACAATACTAACATTTTAATCATGGCATACACTGCAGGGTCAGATGATGGTGCTCCCCCTAACAGTTTGAGGCCAAAGCATTGACCACCTTTGTCTCACCCTAGCCATAATACTGAATGGATTGTCCATAATGAGCACTGTGTATGAAGAGACCATTGCGCATAGGTTTATAAGGGGACTGGTGCATTTTCAGCCACATTTTAACTACTGAGTACACAATCATTTAATCAGGCAGAAGGCTGCATTTTCTAGATATTTTGCTCAAGCATTGTGTTGGCCTGTGGACTGATCACTTCCTGCAGGTGAGCTTTCTCAAATGATCAAAATGAAAGGTATCTAAAAGTGTAGGCAGTAACGTAGCTAAGGTGGGTAAAGGGGACAACTGCCCCAGGCTCAAAGTGTTGTGGGGCACAATCAGCTGATCTCAATTACTCATTAATGTATATTGGCTTTTTGACACTGGTATTGCATTTGTGGTTAAACCTGAGCATTGTAGCTCTTTGTGTGTGGTCTACACATTAGCAGCTGCTTACTACACTCTAGCAAGCCATTTGCTACAGTTTAAAATTAAATAAGAAATCTTTTTTTCTTTTGTAGCTGAAGGGAAGGAGGGTCTGGAGCAGGGAGCAGAGATAGGACCTGAATGTTTGGGACAGGAGGGAGGTGGGGCATGTTGTATATCTGGCCAACTGGTTGGTTTACCAGGAAAAGAAGCTGACTTTTTTTTTGCTCTTCACTCGAAGAACCTTGTAAGTGGAGCACTAGCTAATTTTAGCAGCATTGGACAATAGCTGAGCCAGCTTCACTTCTGTGTCTAGCAATATTACCATTACAACATCTAGTAGGTGCTCTCATGTTTAAAAAATTCAACGCTCACCTCTCAATAGCTTTCCAGTATATCACATGTGCTTAGTAATAATGAGTTTGAATAGACTCTATTCAAGACCTACCTCTGTTGTTGAGGTGACACCAATGAAATGAGGCTGAAAATTGGTGAGCAGTTGCCAAGCATGCCAATTTAAATAACTCCTCAGTGACTACATAAGTAAGAAAAGTCATGAACAAAAAGTTCTGTTGTATAAGTGCTGACAGGGGAGTGGTGTCTAGAGATGTGTCCAGTAGATACAGTTAGGCCAGGAAGGGTACAGATACAGCAGGCACTGATGCAGAGGATCATGTAAGAATTGAGGTATCAGATGCATTAAAGACTTCTGGATATCTTCACTGTTGTTTTTGCAATCCTTTTGTTGGCTCAGGAGGGTGAGAAGAGTCTGTTTTCTAGCAGAATTAAGAAACGCTGACCTTAACTATAAATATTAATAACAAGCTTAAGGAGCGCTTCAATGAGCTAATGAAGCTGATTGCAAGAATTTGTGCTCCAGTTATTATAGAGCATGTTTATTAAGATTCACTCTTATCTATAGTACATTCACAATTACGAACAGATATATTGGAAGTCTTGACTGAGTGCAATATACAAATATCCTTACAGTGAGTAATTGTGACCTCAGGTCATGCTAATGTTCATTTTCAATGATGTTGGTCCAACATCAGATTGCTGTACTGCTATGAACTTCTCAGATGCAATCTATCATGCATGATGGCCATAGAAGCATGCAATCATAGATTGTTTTACCCAGGATCTTTTCATCATAGTGTTACAAATAGTCATCATGGCATCTGAATCACTGCCTTAAATACCTAAACTGTAGACTGAGAAAAAAATAAGATAAAAAAATGAGTGATAGTACATTTCCTGCTAGTAAATGTCAGACTGATGTCTAGCCCTGCTACTAGCTATCTGAGCAAGAATGTAAATATATTTTATTAGTCCATCAAATGTACTTGTCAGAAATTTAATCACTTCTGAGTGTTGATAGACAGCAGTCTGTTTTTATAAGAACAGCCTCAGCTGCTGGACCTCAGAAGAAATCTTAGGAAACTGTTCCTATAGACTGGGAAATCAGATGCAAATGGTTCAATATATTTTGATGTGTCAGTAAGCAAGTTATTTGTTAACTATCATAATGACTGCATGTAGGAAAAAAAAGTATGTTGATAGTATTCACACTTGAGGAGAGAAGCATTTTATATCATCAGATGTTTTAGAAGTAACTTTCAAGTGTTAGCAGACAACACAGTTCAATGTTCAAGATCTATTCAGCTGAGATAGTTTAGAATCGTGCAACCACCAAGAGTAATAGAGGCAGCAGTGTGGTGCATTAGGAACAAGGTGAAGTTCATGATTCAGAATCATGTAGAAAATCACATTCTTTACCAGAATGCTTACAACACAACAGCTACGTATAAGCAAATGCACCTTATGTTCTAGTCTGTGCATGTACTGAATGATTTGCATTACTCATAGCACAACACATTTAAAGCTAAAGTATCAGAAGCTTCACAGTGTTATTTAGGCCTTGTAGTCCATAATGGATTATTGATGTATCTCTTCCACATCAAATGTGTTTATACCAAGTGCCATTGATAAAGTATCTTTCATTTTGCAATAAGCCTTTGTCAAAGAACATACATTTCTAGTCCATGCATTTACTATATGACTGCTACTGTAATTAAGTTAAAGGACCTGACCCCAACACACTCTTAGAAAAGAAAGTTGACTATTACAGGACTCTGATTTAAACTATCTTGAGTGTGGCTCTTGGATATTCAGTTCCGAATCTGAAAGAGCTTTCTACCACTTGTCTTCTTTTCTGCCTCAAGATGCTGTTATACTAAATGCATTTCTTTATTTAATATTCTATGCTTTTCTACAGCTAGATTTAATATGACAATTTGAATTATATGTGGATACCAATATTGTGTTATCTACTGCTATGAAAATGGGTCATATTTTGCAAATTGATGGATTTATATATCATATTATGCTGTCAAATGCATGAAAACATTTTCTCTAAAATGTCTTTTGTACACATTTCTGGGTACTAACATATTTATAAAAATTGTTTGTATAGCAAGATATACATTTTTTTTCATTTCTAATATTTCCCAAAACATAAAGTGTCAGCTACTGAAAAGGCCTTCCAATAAAAATAGCAATAAATATGTGTAATGGAATTTTACAGTCTTCACTTTAGGAATCCGATTAGCCAGAATGAGTAATGCTCATACATCTGTCTTAATACAGTTTTAAGTTCTGCAGATAGATTCATTTACACTGAAAAGCGCAATGTAGCCAAACAGCCAAATGCTGTGCATAAAAGTTTAATTTACAATTTTAATTTCAATATTTTATTTTGAATAATACAGCTTGTCTAACTTTTGTTAGCCTGTTTTTTCAGAATAAAAAAAGTTTGTTATTTGGAAAGCTTCTACTGTTGTCTGCAAAGCCTTAACTGCTATTTTTATAATGCATGCATCCTAGAAATCACCAGGGAGGAAGTGCCTGTATTATATTTTCCATCTTTTTGTTACAGGTGAGATCAGCCACCTTTATAGTATAGTTTGATGCAGCACATAAATGCGGGTTCCTAACTTGATGAAGATGCACTGTTGTATTCTTATATCTAGCAGTTCTTAGATAATTACAGTATGACAAGATCGGCTATAGTTTTTGTGACAGACATGGTGTCTTATTATGTGCTAAACAAGGAGTAGGCTGTGAATGTACTAACAGGAGGTAGTCTGGCTCTGTCTAACAAATGTTTGTTGAACTTTCCACCAAAGCTTAACGTTGTAGCTCTGGTCTGATTTAACACATACCGATTCAGGATTATGAAAACATATTCCTGGGGAATCAATAAACTCTATGTAGGCTTTGCTCTGATTTAACATATACAGATTCAGGATTATGAAAACATATTCCTGGGGAATCAATAAACTCTATGTAGGCTTTGCTCTGATTTAACATATACAGATTCAGGATTATGAAGACATATTCCTGGGGAATCAATAAACTCCATGTAGGCTTTGTGCAAAGCCTACATAGAGTTTACATGTTTGGGCAGTGAGCAGCAGCTCTAATTACATATCACTGCCATGCACTGCATTTAAATGTAGACAAGCACAGTTTAGTGGTCAGCAACAGTGTTGCTGGTCAGAAAACCATGTAGAACTACACAGACAGCAGCAGACATGTAGACCTGTTTTCCTAAGGGCAAACTAGGTCTGTAGGATTTGGCAGAATGCCACAATGTTTACCAGGGTTATTAATAAAGCAATGTGTATAGTTCCAACACATTACATGAAAGTGTATACAGTGGAGAGTATTATGGAATCCTGTTTTGGACATACTGAATAAAAGTTGTCTAAATCACCAGTAAGGGTACATAGACTGGATTATAAATAAATAGTCAAGGGAAGTGTGCGTATTGAAAAGTTGTAGATGAGTTATAGGAATGAATACAGGGTAAGAGAACAGGTGAAACATGGTAATGTACAGCAGATGAGGGCATGTCAATGAAGATGGTGGTAGCATGAACACTAATCACATATCGACATGATACAATATGGACTGCACAGTTACTGTATATTATGTGACTGTCAAACAAGGTGACATATCGGCTAAAAAGATTTTTTGTGATATAAGAATCCTGATATAAACAATAGAGATGGCATATATCAGGGATGGCATATACAATAGAGGTTAGGTACATATTGTGAGGCTATCCAACATAAGTTGTCTGAATATGAATGTAATATCAGCACAGGTCTCAACCAGGCGGGACACATAGTAACAGGCTAATGGACAGCAGTAAACATAAGCATGCACAATCTTGGACAATATCAGAATAATACCACCAGTAATCCCATGTCTTTCATATAACATATTTGACTGTGAGTGATCATAGATGATTCTGCAAGAACACACTTGTACAACTGTTAGGAGTTATCAGCAATCTATGAGGGGACTCAAGCATACCTTCCTCAAACTTTAACAACTGCTGGACATGTTAAGTGGGGCACTGCCCTTGCTAGGTGACAGGCATGCATGGCATATATATGGCATGGTATGCCATATGGACCATATAGTATGGCCAATAAGATGTGTGGGAGCTCAATGTGGCAAATGTGATACTCAAGTAACTTATCCCTGAAAGATATGTTGTGAGGTACATGAAAAAGGGTGCATTTCGCTCAGTTAGTTGTGTGATGCGTGCTGAGAACTATGGAACTATAATGCCCTTTGATGTGGATGCCCAGCACATACTCAGGAGTTGTGTTACATTCAAGGGAGTAGTCACCACTGAGGGAAAAGGGTGGTGGACGTTCCTCATACCATCTACCTGAGTAAACAGGTCACATACCAATTGGTCTGCTCATAAAGTCTGCTGTCTATATTATAATTAGGGCATGTGTTTGTTTTTTCAACATAACAAATCCACTCATGATTTTTGTTCATCTCCTGTGTCTCCATGGCTATAGCAGCAATACTTTGTGTGTTGATACTATCTATATTTGACTAATATCACACTTGGATTCAATGATTGTCCACAATATGCATTCCTCCACAAAGCTGTTTGGACAAAGGATATGTAAGTCATTCATAACGTCACACACTTCAACGTATTTATCTGTCATGTATGTGATCTAGTGGTCTACCCACTTGGTGATATAGGTGTTTATGGCCACTTGTGACAGTGTCTCAGTAATACCTCACCTCAGTGTGGATTTGTGTCAAATGCCTTGACCAGGTAAAGTTACACATGATGATAAGGTTGTCATCATGCATGTCCTTGCTGACTTTCTTGAGGACATCTAATAGATTTAACAGACATGATGTTGTCTGAACAAATCACACACATCTTTTGCACACAGTTGGGATATTACCTGTGTCCTTTTAGAAAAGTCCATGATGATTTGTTGGTCTACCTCACAAATGAGAAGAGTCAGGATGTGTCTATATATGCATGCATCAGGTGATGTTTCCCCCTAGTCTGAAGGATGCATGTTGATGTGCACCCTTCTATGGGAACATATTCCACCTGGAAGCTGTGTTGAAGTATGGCTTCAACCATGTTTGGTAGGTCCATGTTTTGAGTCATGCTATAGGCAACCTGTGATATTGTCAGGGCAAACTGATTATGTGTTAATATCCATAAAGAGTGCACATATGTGCTGCCCTACTTAGAATAAAAAGTGAGTAATGTTTGCATCTATACTTTGGCTGATAGCCAGTGGCAACAGGGGGGTGATGTGTGAGACAAAATGTCAGCTAGTGGATTGTCTATTTCATCTGGTTGGGTATGTCTGGAGGCATTCACATGAAGATATGTGCTTAGTTGTGTATTCCACTTAGCATTTCAATTGGAATAAATGATTTGTGAAAAGACCTATGAATACAGCCTTAGCCATTCATCACATTCTGCACACTGGTACTATTCACACAGTTGTAGAACTCTACTAAAGTCATATACTTGCATCAGTTGCACAACATATGCCTATATGTGTTGCATGGTAAGCTGGCTTTGAGCAGTGTGATACCATATCAGGACACATTACAGATCAGTTGTTTGTGGCTCATGAGGAACATTTCCTGGCACAAATGTTACTAGTCACACAGTGGTGCTGGTGACTACCTCCATAATCTTTGGTTATAGCAACACAACTGCAGATAGAATGAATTCTACAAGGTTGCAATTGTATCAAAACTTGATACATTGGTTGTGTATATCACATCATTGTGTATGAGACAAGACTTATGTGACCATGTAATCAAGATTAATACTGATGTGTATCACAGAGCATTAAATGATGGTATGTAGACACATGCACACCTATGCCATACTGAAAGTGTCACTGTGATGGTGGAATATGAACTGTGTAGACAGTTGATCTTTTCAGCTACAACAACACATGTCCTAATATGCTGCCAATATCATGCAAGTGTATCATGTCATGTCAACAGTTCTCAGGGGGCATATTACTATAGCTGTTACAGTAGGAGCATGTAATGCAATGGCAGCAATGGCCATCAATATATTAGCTCACATCACAGATTGCAATACCTCTTGTAGCCATACTGTACATACACACCTCAATATAATAAGTCAATGACAGCAACATTGACATGTCATGTGATTATAGGGTCATAGGACATTAAAAGTCTAATGGCCAATATCCCATGAAACCTTAGCCATTATTATACCATGTAAATAAAAATCCGTAAAGCTGTATTATGGAAGATAGTTAGACTATTGTGCATTTGACTATATTTATTGGATTGCATTACATTCTGTCACTGTCCATATGGGACACATGTACCACACCATGACAGAATTAGTAGTCACACATGTAGTGGTCTGAAGATGGTTTGCAGAGGCTCATATAAGGACTCCACTTCATAATATGTGTACGTGTACTTGACATAAAGACATCCTTCACACCTCTGCAGGAAGGATATCATGTGGCTACAGGAAATAGGAGGATGCATGGGGCTATGTGAAAGGTACCCCAAGTGGTGGGGAAATGAAGAGCTATTCCAAAGATCATACAATGACCATAATGTACCACCAACCACATACACAGCAGCTGACTAGGCCTGATTTGAATATTGCACATGTGTAGGCATAGAATATGAATGCCATGCAATGTCACAGTAACAACACTACATATATCTGACTATAACAGTGTCACGTTGCACTTTATGGAGTATGATAGCATCATTGTATGCTGAGGAGAGCATGCTGGAAGGAGCATAGGGCATGGATGTGGAGTCACATTCCTGTGTGAAATTGTCACAAAAGTGACAGTTGTATGTATAGACAAACAAGTTGCCTGCTGTCAGATTAGACACCCTATATGTGTAGTTAAAGTAGCTTGCAAACACAGTAGTTAATGTTACTGCCAAAGCACAGGTTTATCTTGAATTCTGTGAAAGACCATGTTACACAGGATGACATAATCATTGTATGTTACAACATGATGTTCAGATGAAGTTTGGACATAACTGTGGACTCATATTGTTCTAAAATTGTAACCACAGTGATTGTTGAATGCACGCACAGTTGACTGCAGTAAGAATAGAACCCATACTTAACTATAGTACTTAAAAAAAGTGCAACAGCACAATTTTGGCTTGTAGAGTGTCTGAGAATATTTTATAGCTGATTATATTAGCAGAGCCTGGTCAAAAGAAGATGGTAATAGCAGTGTCCCATGTGCTGGTGTAAAATGGTCTCCTGAATGTCATCCAAGTGATCACACACCAAATGACCACAATGAGAACAACACCTACCTATTTGTACTGCACAGTACTTAACACAAGTGCCACAGCACAATTCTGTCATTTATTGCATTGGAGAATATGTTATAGCTGATGACATCAGCAGAACAAAGTCTGTTTAGAAGAAGATGGTAATAGCAGTGTCCCGCATGCCGGTGTAAAATGGTCTCTTGAATGTCAGTCAAATGAACACACACACACACACACACACACACACCAACTAACTGCAGTTAGAACAGAACCCCTACCTAAGTACGCTGACTACAGAGCTCAATATTTAATGCAATAGCCACAGCACAAGTTTGATTTAGAGAGAATCGGACAACACTTTTTAAGTGATGCCATCAGCAGTGTCTGGTGAGAAGAGGATGGTAATAGCAGTGTCCCACATGACCAACTGAACAAATACACACACACACACACACACACACACACACACACACACACACACACACACACACACACACACACACACACACACACACACACCAGTTGACTCCAGTTACTGCAGAACCCCTACTTCACACACCAGTTGACTCCAGTTACAGCAGAGCCCCTACCTAAGTACGGGCAATGACTAGAATTAATGAAAGTGTCATGGCATAAGTCTGATTTCTGCAGTGCTGCAGGACAGCTTATTGTGGATGACATCATCACTGGATGTTTGAGAGAAGATGTTCTGAAGCCTGAATTAAATATATGTGTAGACCATTGTCAAAATATTGGTATTCCATGGAATTGTACTGATGACTGCAGGATACACAGTTATAATCTCCTGACTAGACAGATACGCACACCAGTTGACTACAACTGCAGTGAAATTAGAACCCCTACCTAACTAGGTACACCAGGTAGAGTACTCGGTAAATAATGCATGTGCCATGGCAAACGTCTGACATGTACAACTGGCAAAATACTGGTACTCCATGGAATTGTACTGATTACTGAAGTATTCACAGTTATGCTGTTCTGACTAGACAAACAGACACACACACACACACACACACACACACACACACACACACACACACACACACACACACACACACACAAAACAGTTGACTGCAGTGAGATTAGTACCCCTATATAAGTACATCATCTAGAGAACTCAGTACTTAACATAAGCACCATGGTACAAGTCTGACTTTTACAATACTGCAAGACAATTTATACTTTATGATATCATCATTAGATGATTGAAAGAATATGTTGGAAGGCCTGTATGAAATGGGTGGCTAGCCATGTACAGTACAGCTGTGAAGATATTAAAGATCTGCATGTTACCAGATTGATGAGTGTGCAAAGTGTAGTATTTGCTGAAGCATTTCCAATGTGCAGGTATACCTTAAAAAGACAGCTTTACAAAATATCCAAACAGATGTCGACATTAGTACAAGTATTTAAAAATATGAATGTGTATTATCAATATAAAGATGTACATGGTATATAAAAAAAAATATCTGTTTCTGTAGTGTAGTTGATGTGTTTGGGAACAAGCACTGAGAGACCAGGTTTCAAGTGCATGGTGCAGGTAACACATGACTACACTGTACATATGTGTTCTTTTCTTAAAAATGCCTTCCCTTTGGTTCTGTTTTTACCTGTAATTTCATGGGATGAAGACAAAATGGGTAGTAAACATAAGTAATTCATGCTGTTGTGCACTTTCCATAATGCACCAGAGAGCAGTTGGTTTGCTTGATTGATGGCAAAGTATTTGCACATGCAAGATACACATTTATCCAGCTTTCTCCTTTTACACGTAGTTAAGGGGTGAGCAAATGCAGGCCTCTGCTTCATAAATAATATTATGACAGTTGTACTGGTTTGCTTATCTCTACACAAACACATTAAGTGGAGAGGTGCAGCAGTCAGCAGTGTGGATAGTACTGAGTGTAAGAAACACACCTGCTGCTTACCTGACTCTGTGGCAGCAGGTGTAAATGCATTGGGAGGTTTCTTTTTGAGACAAGATGATACAGAGTCTGAATCCAGGTGAATTTAGTAGTTTTAAATATGTATTTATAATGCAATGAAGTAATTATTTATTCTATTTTCACTGTGTGTTACCTTAGTGCAGCATATTTAAGCAGCACTGAGCAGAGATAACTGTACTGTTGAAGCGCCATTCACCATTGTTCAGCATTGTTGCATGATGCCAAAGTCCACATAGAAGTTAAAAGTAAAGGGCTTCATTGGGTTGTTTTCACTTATGTGTATGGTATGTGATTCTATTTTTCTGACCAGATTAAAGATGTTAGAATGGGGTAGAGAGGAAATTCGTGAAATGGGGGGTATGCAGGAGAAAGAACAAAGGGAAAGCAGTATAGGAATGTGCATGGGGCAAGGTAGTGAAGAACTATAGTTATCCACTTCAACAGGGTAAAATGAAAATATGTATAGAATATTAGCTGAATTTGGACAGTCATTTCCACAAAGAAGGGTGACAACAGTTCAATCATGTTGTATAGCCAATTGGACCAAATCAAGTCTGTTGAGAAGATACCTGTGCTAAGTGGAGAGCTATGTATGGGACATGTTATTTCTTTTTGTGGGACAGGTACCCATTTTTCATGTTTTACTTTATTACAACAGGAATGTTGGGTGAGGGACACAGGTATTTCTGTGTCAGCTAAATGGGGTAGGCGAATAAGTGGATGCAGACACATTTTTCAATTTTTACTTTATTACAACAGGAATGTTGGGTAACGGACACAGGTATTTCTGTGTCAACTAAGTGGGATAGGTGAATAAGTGGATGCAGACAAACAGGACAAACAAGACAAGACACAGGGATGGTGAGGGACTAAACAGTTTGGGAGACACCATGATTGGGAATTGAGTGGGGACATCGGATTCTCATGTCCATCAGACATGGGGACAGTGAGAATCTAGTCCTTACCTGCAGAACTGTCATCACTGTCTCCTTATTCCACTGGCTGTTGCAGTGCTTTGATGTCTTTTCCTACAGACCATAAAAGAAAGCATCCTTTCCATCCAGCATAGGCATGCACCAATGGTGCTGTGAACAACCCCAATGCAGCAAGCCTGTCAACTTCTGGAGAGTGAAAAAATCCACACTTCTGAAACTACTCTTTGAGGGTGCTACAGTACTAGCTTGTGGGATAATGCTACCTAATGTGGAGGGCTCAGGCAGTGCAGGAGCAGCAGAGGCAGTACTGCCAGGTTGGGTGCCAGGTGTACTTGTTTGCTGGGCAGTGTGTCTATGTCAAATGTTCAAACATCCAAAATGTCGAACATTACATGGTCGAGACCAAATGTTCGTCATTTGGATGTTCAAACACAAAAAAAAAAAAGAAAAGAAAACAAAGAAAAAAACACTTTGACAGTGTAGGCAAGCCCCCCTGCACCCCCACATCCCCCAACTTAAATATACCAACTCTGAGACCGCACTTCAGTGAAGAAAAGTGAAATTCTCCCAAACTGCACCATACAGTGCTGTTGAAAGTCCATCTTTGAGCACTCAAAATTTCAAACGTTTGGTCTCGACCATGTAACATTCGAAATTTTGAGCATTCAAAGATTTGACAGGTACCCCTGGGCAGCAGTGCAGGGGTTGGTGGAGTGGGGGAAGGCTGAGCCATAATGGTCAGCTTATCTCCCTTTTGTGAGTTGTTAGAAATGGATAATATGGAAACGATGTGGCCACACATATTAAAATATTAAAAGAAAGATGAGGGTTGGGGTAAGAGAAAAAAAGAGAGAGAGTACCAGCATATGTGACATACAATGAATTATTACAACATATAACTGATGACTGCTCAAAATAATTCTTTTTGCATATATGCTTTGTGAATTTATACAAATTAAGTTAACAGCAGGGCATTTGTTGCATGTGGTATTTGAACCCATAACATCTGACTACAGTGTTTGGCTTGTGCTGCAGACTGAAGCATGCATACTTGATTTTACAGTTTGGGTATGCATGCTTAATTTGCTACTACTGTAGAGAAGAACAATACTTTAGATAAAATAATAGTTATGTTGTAAATAAAAAAGTCTGACAAATTGCTGCTTCACAGGTAAACGCCCCTGCTCAGAGAAATATAAAAAATGTTGTAAAACAAACAAGTACTGAGCAGGAGTGAGAGTGAGAAAATGACAGAAGATAACAATCCAAGATATAAAATCCACGTAGTTTATTGCAGACAAGAACAAACGGATAAGCGCTTTCACTGTATCATCTTCTTCAGATCCATCAAACAAACCTCCTAACACAAACTAGTTATATATTAAAAGCACACTGAGACAATTAAATAATTAACCTATCAAGAAGATGATCCAACACAAACCTCTATTTAAAGGCATAGCAAACTGCAAAGAACAGAAAAAGAACAGCTTCTTCAGATCCATGAAACAAACCTCCTAACACAAACTAGTTATATATTAAAAGCACACTGAGACAATCAAATAATTAACCTATCAAGAAGATGATCCAACACAAACCTCTATTTAAAGGCATAGCAAACTGCAAAGAACAGAAAAAGAACAGAATAAAAGCTCACTACAATATAAATGCATAAAATAACTTAAAACATCCGTAAAATGACTTTAAACAATCCATAGAATATATAAAAAATTTTCCAAAACACATAAACTAATACATGAAAAAATGTTATATATAAATACATAAAAAACTTTGAGACATAAAGACATAATGTAGGCATTCGCATATAAGTAATTACAAATAGTCACTTTTCATGCCTGCGCTGCCTTAGGCTAGGTTTTATGGATGCCCTTTCATTTAAACCCAGTCCCCTATCAGCCCTTAAAAGTGTTATCCAGTCACTCTCTTTTCCTTCAGTGTATATCCTAACATCACCACCCCTCTGATTTGGGGTGATGACGTCTAACACTCTAAACAGAAACTTGTGGTCATGACCATGCATGACCACGTGTTTAGCTAAAGCATTATGCAACGTACCCTTCCTAATGTGGTAATTATGCTCTCTCATCCTATCTCTGAGTGGGCGGTTGGTCTTACCCACATAGAAAGAGGAACACAACTGACACACTGCCAAATAGACAACATGTACGGTCATACAATTCGCCTCCACTTTAGTATAAAAAACTCTTCTCAAATCAGGATGAAGAAACTCCACATTGCTGTCTATAAAAGGGCAAAAGTTGCAGTGACCACAGGGTCTGGTACATCCTACCTTTTTAGGATGTCTATCATGTCTTGGATAGCACAACATCCTTTTCAAGTTGTTCTTATTCCTAAAAAGAAAACGTGGAGCTTCACCTATTATCCACCTAAGGTCATCATCGACCTGCAGGACACCCCAAAACTTACTGACAATCTCCCTGATTTCAAACTGATCTGATGAAAAAGTTGTGGAGAACTTAACACAATAATCAATCTTTTTATCCCCAGCAACACTAGGATATATGGGTCCAAAATAAGGACTGGCTACAGTCAAACGTAGATTGTGTACTTCATCCAGATGGTGGTTGACCTCGTTCACATTATACCCCTTTTCTGTTAACCTCCTTGTCAGGTTATCTAATTCATTGGTAAACCCTATATCCATAGGGTTTAACCTTGAGGCCCTAATTGCCTGTCCTTTCATAATATTCCTAAATATGAACGGTGGATGCATGCTCGTTCTCATAAGCAATGAGTTACAGTGACAGGTCTTACGAAAAACCCCTGTGTTGATAATATCATCTGGTAACCTTTCAACAAACAGATCCAAAAATTCAATCTTATGCTCAGAGAAATGCATAGTAAACTTGAGGAAGGTGGTTAGATTGTTCATCATTGTATACATAGATTGCAACTGTGCCAATGTCCCTTTCCATAAAACAAAAAGGTCATCCACAAACCGCCGATAAGATACTACATGCTCCCTGAACAATGTTTGAAAAAACAACACATGTTCCTCCCAATGGGCTAGAAACATGTTAGCGTAGCTGTTCGCACAAGGTGTGCCCATGGCTACGCCATCACATTGCCTGTAAATAACATCTCTGAACATAAATAAGTTATTTTCAAGAACCAGTTCTAGAAAGTGTGTTATCAAGTCAATCTTAAAATCCAAGTAGTCACTATGCTTTTTTAAATATTCTGAAACATAGGTAAGTCCTAGCCCATTCGGTATAACTGTAAAAAGGGACTGCACATCAAAGGTTACAAATATACAGTCCACCACAGTTCCTTGTTGTTTAATACATTCATAGAGGTCTATTAAGAACTACTTAGAGTCTCGTAATACAAAAGTATTATTATTCAAAACTTGTCTTAAATGTTTTTCTATAAAGACAGATAGATGCTCAGTTACCCACCCACGACCAGAAACAATTGGTCTCATGGGTGGGTCTTTAGGGTCTTTATGTATCTTGGGTAGCCCATGTATCACAGGAATAACAGGTGCCCTGATGCAAAGGTATTCATATAACTCCTTCCCTATTAAATTACTCTTAAAACCTAGCCTAAGGCAGTGCAGGCATGTAAAGTGACTTATATGCAAATGCCTACATTATGTCCTTATGTCTCAAAGTTTTTTATGTATTTATGTATAACATTTTTTCATGTATTAGTTTATGTGTTTTGGAAAATCTTTTATATATTCTATGGAGTGTTTAAAGTCATTTTACAGATGTTTTAAGTTATTTTATGCATTTATATTCTTGTAGTGAGCTTCTTTTCTGTTCTTTTTCTGTTCTTTGCAGTTTGCTATCCCTTTAAATAGAGGTTTGTGTTTGGATCATCTTCTTGATAGGTTAATTATTTAATTGTCTCAGTGTGCTTTTAATATATAACTAGTTTTTGTTAGGAGGTTTGTTTCATGGATCTGAAGAAGCTGATAGAGTGAAAGCGATTATCCGTTTGTTCTTGTCTGCAATAAACTACATGGATTTTACATCTTGGATTGTTATCTTCTGCCATTTTATCACTCTCACTCCTGCTCAGTACTTGGTTGTTTTACAAAATTTTTTTATATTTCTCTGAGCAGGGGCGTTTACCTGTGAAGCAGCAATTTATCAGACTTTTTTATTTGCACTTTTGTTTTGCTGCTGTCAGGAGTGAGTTTATTGCTGGATCATGGCCAATATTGAGTTGGATTATACTCCTAGAGGTGAAGACTGTAGGAAAGAGGCACTTCAGTCGAGGTTTCAACAATATTTAAAAGGTACTGTCAACGCTTCTTGGTATTTTGAGAGTGTTGCTGTATCTGATGATGTCACAGAGGCGACGGTGAACACTGAGAAGGTGCACAGGCTTCTTGACGCTATGGAGAAGGACTTTATGAAGTTAAAACATTTCCAAACGCAACAATTACATTTCCAGTTCTGTTTGGATAGGAATATTATTCCCAGAGGGCTTCGTGTGTTTACGAAGCCAGGTCGGGGGAGAGAGTATCCAGATTTGCTTGCACAGTGGCAACATTTGAATATCGAGGTAAGCAGGAAATATCTGCAGCTCCTCATTGACTTTTTTCGTCCAGAGGAAGCTAAGTTAACTGACAGTATTAATATGACACAACAAGTGCTCTTTGGTGAATTCCCTAGTGAAGTATTACAACCACTCTTCGAGAATGTATTGGACAGTGTGTTAACGTTTGAAAGTAAACTACTTCAACAGAAAAGGCATAAGGCTACTAGGGACATTACGGATTTTAAACTGGGCCATGTGTTTATGTAGCCCAGAAATGGTAATAATACCGTTACTCCCTCTACTGTTTATACAAATAGGAGGCATGGTTCTGATAAGTTTGACCATGACCCTATTACTAAGGACAATAATAATGTGAACATTAATGTAAATACTAGGACTTTGGAAGCTGAAGTTGTTGGTACTGTGACTAAATGTAATAATGTTGTTAATACAGAGTCTCATAGGTCTGAAGTTTGTGTAGAGAACACTACAGGAAAAGATGTTGGTGGTCCCCTGAATAGAGGGGAATCACTTTTTAATGAAGCCTTTGTGCATGATTATAATGATTCTAATGATGTCATACATATTATACATCCTAGTATGCAGCCAGGCACTAATCTATATCCTGAACTGCACATTAATAAGGATAAAGCCACATCTTTGGCTGGCAAATCTGAAGTTGTAGTGAGACCAAAGATAAGGGCAGAGCAAGTAGATTCAAGTAGTAATATTAGCTCTGATTTGTCTTTTCCTCTACCTACACGCCTGGAGAAAGGCCCACGGAGGTCACGCTCCATGAGTCGAGGCAGACAGAAAAGAAAGTCTTCAAGGGAACCCTTATCCTATCAGACCCTGAAAAAGATGTGGACCAACAAACATTAGTTCACAATATATCTCAAGTGATACTTAGTACTGATGACATTAGGCTGTTGAGTAAAGGGTTGAATTTTATTCCAAAGACACAGAGTAGGTTAACGGATACTATTACAGACCTTAAATTGTTTTGCAGAAATGTTATGTTAAAATATATGTTTAAGGGTTCCAGTAATGAATCAGCTTATAATAGGGAGTTCATATTTAAGAATTTGATTGAGTTTGTGCCCACCAATCATCCTTTGGTTGAGACTTTCTTAAAACTAACGGAAGATGAATTATAAAGCTTTTACGACAGCAAGAGAGATAGGAGACCTATGAGGTCTGATAACCTTACCTATAAGGAGAGGTTAAGCTTAAAGAAATTACAAGATGACTCCACCATCATTATAAGGCCAGCAGACAAGGGTGGTAGGATTGTTGTTATGGATACTGTGCATTACAACACAACCATGGAAATGATGTTGCTTGATAAGTTTTATGAAGTGATTACAGTGGATGATGTTAATGACATTATTAGGTATGTTGGCTATACACTTTTGGATATTTTTAAGAGTAATTTAATAGGGAAGGAGTTATATGAATACCTTTGCATCAGGGCACCTGTTATTCCTGTGATACATGGGCTACCCAAGATACATAAAGATCCTAAAGACCCACCCATGAGATCAATTGTTTCTGGTCATGGGTGGGTAACTGAGCATCTATCTGTCTTCATAGAAAAACATTTAAGACAAGTTTTGAATAATAATACTTTTGTATTACGAGACTCTAAGCCGTTCTTAATAGACCTCTATGAATGTATTAAACAACAAGGAACTGTGGCAGACTGTATATTTGTAACCTTTGATGTGCAGTCCCTTTTTACAGTTATACCGAATGGGCTAGGACTTACCTATGTTTCAGAATATTTAAAGGAGCATAGTGACTACTTGGATGTTAAGATTGACTTGATAACACACTTTCTAGAACTGGTTCTTGAAAATAACTTATTTATGTTCAGAGATGTTATTTACAGGCAATGTGATGGCGTAGCCATGGGCACACCTTGTGCGAACAGCTACGCTAACATATTTCTAGCCCATTGGGAGGAACATGTGTTGTTTTGTCAAACATTGTTCATGGAGCATGTAGTATTTTATCTGCGGTTTGTGGATGACCTTTTTGTTTTATGGAAAGGGACATTGGCACAGTTTCAATCTATGTATACAATGATGAACAATCTAACCACCTTCCTCAAGTTTACTATGCATTTCTCTGAGCATTAAATTGAATTTTTGGATCTGTTTGTTGAAAGGTAACCAGATGATATTATCAACACAAGGGTTTTTCATAAGACCTGTCACTGTAACTCATAACTTATGAGAATGAGCATGCATCCACCATTCATATTTAGGAATATTATGAAAGGACAGGCAATTAGGGCCTCAAGGTTAAACCCTATGGTTATAGGGTTTACCAATGAATTAGATAACCTGACAAGGAGGTTAACAGAAAGGGGGTATAATGTGAATGAGGTCAACTACCATCTGGATGAAGTACACAATCTACGTTTGACTGTAGCCAGTCCTTATTTTGGACCCATGTATCCTAGTGTTTCTGGGGATAAAAAGATTGATTGTTGTGTTAAGATCTCCACAACTTTTTCATCAGATCAGTTTGAAATCATGGAGATTGTCAGTAAGTTTTGGGGTGTCCTGCAGGTCGATGATGACCTTAGGCAGATAGTAGGTAAAGCTCCACATTTTCTTTTTTGGAATAAGAACAACTTGAAAAGGATGTTGTGCTATCCAAGACATGATAGACATCCTAAAAAGGTAGGATGTACCAGACCCTGTGGTCACTGCAACTTTTGCCCTTTTATAGACAGCAATGTGGAGTTTTTTCATCCTGATTTGAGAAGAGTGTTTTATACTAAAGTGGAGGCGAATTGTATGACCGTACATGTTGTCTATTTGGCAGTGTGTCACTTGTGTTCCTCTTTCTACGTGGGTAAGACCAACCGCCCACTCAGAGATAGGATGAGAGAGCATAATTACCACATTAGGAAGGGTACGTTGCATAATGCTTTAGCTAAACATATGGTCATGCATGGTCATGACCACAAGTTTCTGTTTAGAGTGTTAGAGGTCATCACCCCAAATCAGAGGGGTGGTGATGTTAGGATATACACTGAAGGAAAAGAGAGTGACTGGATAACACCTTTAAGGGCTGATAGGGGACTGGGTTTAAATGAAAGGGCATCCATAAAACCTAGCCTAAGGCAGCGCAGGCATGTAAAGTGACTATCTGTAATTTTTTTTTTTTTCTCAAAAAAACTTTTTATTGATTTATAAACAATACATTTAGGAGTTGTATAAAAATTAACAATTTGAAAAAAGCAAAAACAAAATGCAACTCTTGTTGGAGTTAAAAAAGGAACATTGAATAACAAATCTCAATATATACAATATATACAATTGGTAACCATAGAATAAGATTATAAATTAAGACATTATATACATTAATGTAAAAAAAAAAAAAATATATATGATTAACAAAATAAAAGTGCTAATCATCAATACCAGAAAAAGAACTCTAGAAGGTATTAATTATTAATAATACTTAAAACCTTCTCCATTACTTTGTTATTTGTCATTTTTATTGGACTCTTAATCAAGTTTTTTTGAGCATCAATATATAAGTAAGCCATTTTTTGAAAAGTATCCCAACTTAATTTAGTACGATCAAGCCAATTTTGAGTAATGTAAAGTTTTATAAGCGAACAAATAAAAACAAGTACATGAGTATACAATTTGGAAAGACAAACTATCGGTATAAGAAGTATAGCAAATTCCCAGGAAAATGTAGACTTATGATACCCCATTCTCTGCAATCTTACCTTCAATGAAGTCCAAAGTTTATGAGAAAAATGACAATACCACAGGATATGTAAGAGGTCAGCTTGGGGAAAAGAACAACATGTGCATGATAGAGATCTACTGGCATTAAATTTATTTAATTTATATGGAGTATGATAGGCATTATTGCTAATCATTAATTGTGTGTAGATCAATTTATTGAATGGAGTAAATTCTCTGGTATTTCTAATTGCTAAAAGTTTTTGATTCTCAGTTATTTGAGAATTATGATTCAACCAAGTATTTGAAAAAAGACAATTTTGGTCTAATGTTAACTTGTTTATCAGCTTATAAGACTTTGTTAACATTTTCACTGATGACGATAATGTTTTAATTATCATTTTTAAATTATTAAGATCAAATTCTGTAGGTTTTATGAGATCAAACTTTATCATAATTACCTCTCTTATTTGACGTAAAACTGTAGTGTATTTCCAACTAACTTTTAGAGTATTACGTAAATTTGCTAGTGACAGGTCTTTATATTTCAAGATATCCCAAACTTTTAATTTTTTAATAAGATGATACTTTGTTAGATTAAACGGAGAGTTATCTAACATTATGTTTGGATTTAGATGAAGTGGTTGAAAGAGGTGAAAAAACTTATCAATGTTGCAGATTTTTAATAAATACTGAAAAGCCTTAATCTTGTGTTTAAGAAAGGTTGAAATTTTACAAGTGTTCTTCATATTTAAATAAATAAAAGTTATGGCTTCTGGATTTATATTTTTAGATAAAATATAATGATACCACATCCTTACCCATAATGGGTACTGAATACCTTTATTACTATTGTAGTTAGATATAGTTAATAGCTTATTTGCTGAAACAATGAGATAGTAAAGGTAGAAATTTGGTAATCCCAAACCTCCTTTATCTTTAGTAATTGACAATCTAGAATAGGAGATCCTAACCGATTTTGAAACCACATACATTTTGCTAATTCTTTATTTACCTTCTCAAAAAAAAAGACTTGGGAATTATCTGATCTGAAGAATTGAATTGATATAAAAATTTTGGAAGAATATTCATTTTAATTATTGCAGCTTTTGATAAAAGTGACAAATTTAGCTGCTCCCATCTATTCATGTCAGACATTATAGATCTCTATATTTTACTCAAGTTGTTTTGAAATGAGGAGTGATTATTATGCTCTATGTTAATTCCCAAATATTTCACCCCAAAAGTAATCTGAATTTGTGAATAAGAAAACAAATACAATTTATGAACCTTATGATTTAAAGGAAGAATGTGGGTTTTTGAAGGATTTAAAAGATAATTCGAAGCAAGAGAGAAACGTTCAATAGAATTTATTTTATTGAGGCCAGATAATGGAGTTTGGAAATATAATATTAAGTCATCAGCAAATGTAGAAAAAAACATTTTTGTGTTAAAGTTCCTCGGAATATTATGAAAGGTGTTTTGAGTAATATATAACAACAGTGGTTCCAAGTATATATTAAAAAGAAAAGGGGACAAGGGGCAACCTTGCCTAGTACCTCTGGTAGTCTTTATAGGGGAAGACGTGCAACCATTTATATAAAGACTAGCATACATATCCTTATATAACGTTTTTATTAAATTTTTAAAGGATATGGGGAAATTAAAACATGTCATTGTCTGAAAAAAAAAATCCCAACATACTCTATCAAACGCATTTGATGCATCAAGAATCAATGCATATATTGGGTTAGAATCGTTTTTTAAGAGATGAATAATAGATTCCAGAGTCAGGGTGTTGTCCCATGCATGTTTATGAGACATAAAACGTGTTTGGTCTTGAGAAATAATTGAAGGTAAGACCTGTTTTAATCTGTTGGTCAATATCGATGATAAAATCTTTATGTCTAAATTGATTAAAGAAATAGGTCTGTAATTTGAGGGGTTTGTTTTCTCTTTTTTATTTTTCAGAATTAGTATAGTTTTGGACCTGTTCCAGTAAAGATCAGATATGTCCTTGATTTTAATGTAGTTGTATACTTTAAAGAGAAAAGGAACAATTACCAACTTAAAGGATTTAAAAAAATCCGGTGTGAAGCCATCTGGACCAGGAGCTTTACCTGATTTAAGTCTATCAACTGAATCTGAGATTTCTTGAAAAGTAAGAGGAGCAGAAAGTAAATTTTTTTGATGTTCATTTAACTTAGGAAATCTCAAAGAGCTTAGAAAACTATTTATATGATTATTAATCAACGAATTGGATGACTTAGACTATAACTTTGTATAGAGTAAAGTAAAAAGATGTACAATTTCCTTATCTGTATTATATAATATATTTTTGTGTATTAAAGATGAAATTTTAGGTCTATCAAAATTATTTTTAATTATTCTGGCTAGGATTTTAGACGGAACTTGAGCCCATTCTGAATAAGTAGCTAGTAATCTTTGATCTACTATAGAGAGGTTATTCTGATGAAGCAAGATTAGTTCTTTTTGACAGTCTATAATTTGCTTTTCTAGAACATTATCTTGATTTAGTCTAAATTGATTTTCGAGATACTGGATTCTAGACTTTAGAAAAACTTCTTTTTTATTATATTGTTTTTTTAAGGTATGCAGATTTACCGATAAACATACCTCTTATTCTCACCTTACATGCAGCCCATTGAATGTCGTAAGGAATATCTGTTAAATCCAGATCATGTTCCATTTCCTGAATTATATCAGAACACTGTTTACATATATCGTTATTTAAGAGTATATTGTTGTTTAGCGACCAATTGTTTTTGTGAATATTATTTTTATCATTATAAATAATGTTTAGATTTAGTATAATTCTTGAGTGATCTGAAAAAAATCTGGGTTTAGTATAAAAATCCAATATAAATTTTGAAAGAAAATTAGAAACCAGAAAAAAATCTAATCTAGACCAAGAGCGATAACATTTTGAATAATATGTATAAATTTCTTTCTTATCTGAGATTTTTATAAAATGCAGTGGGTCAATTAAATTATATTCCAAAATTAAATCTTCAAGGGCCAGAGATGCTTGGGAATTATGAGAAGTGGGACAGTTAGACCGATCAATTTCTGGGTTTATGACTGCATTCCAATCCCCTCCTACTATAATGTAATGATCCTTATAAGATGTGAGTATACTATATATTTTTAAAATAAAAGAATGTTGTTGACTACAAGGACCATATAGATTTAAAACCAAAAGTGGTTTATCGAGATTATGAAAAGCAGCTGTAAAAAGGCACCATCTACCTTCATTGTCATATTTCTCATCAATTATACTCCCTGAGAATTTATGTTTAATAATTATGGCCACTCCCCTAGAATTAGATGAGTCCCCAGAAGCTACTATCTTCTTAATCCATTTTTTATTCTTTTCCTTGTCCCAACCATCATGAGGAATATGAGTCTGTTGAATAAAACAAATATTGGCTTGTGATTTAAATATCAAATGGAATAATAAGGATTTTTTGGCTTTGTTTTGTATTCCTCTAACATTCCAGGACTCAACTATTATGTCATTTGTCATAAAAGCAATATAAGCTGGATGTTAAATTAATGAAAATATAGTATATTAACCTGAACAAAATAGAACTGATACCCAACAGAAAAACAATACATCTCTTCTGGTCTTGATTAAATATTATCACAACAATAAAAGTATCCACAAAGAAATAATAATTAAGGAATTATACACTTCCTTCTTTCTAACACTAGTGCCTGCCCACCATTCCCCTATTACAGAAGGAAGATCAAGGAAAAAGAGAATAAAATTAGAATTTATGGTTACCAAAAATTTCAATTTAGTATAAAAAGCTTTACTTATAGCCCTTAAAAGGGCTAAAACCCACACAAAAAAACTAAACATATTTACAGATCTGTCTAAACTCAAGACGTCCGACATATTCAATCCCTATACAGTTGCAACCACCTGCTCCTATAATTCAGAAAAATCTAAGATTTAAATGCTTTTCCTCATCAAACGCATGTGTACATTTTGGTATATATAAGCAGCTGATTTGCAATTTGTCATATGAATTGCAATGAATGATAAAACATAAGTTTGGATTACAGAGTGCACCTGGAGTAGATAACTAAAATATTTTATGTATATCCAAATATCTAACTAAACTGTAAAAGAAAACATGTTCAAAACTTTAATACATTAAACTAGGACTAATAATTATTAATCTAAAATATAAAGGAAAACCTGACCCCAAAATAACATCATGTGCCATTTTCTAAGCAGAAATAAATTAAAATCAAATATATACAATCTTAATAAGAAGATAATATTCATGACAAAACTTACTTTTGCCAGAAGATAACATCCACTGACCCAATGAGCCATTATAAATATTAACCTATTACTAAGCAAAGACCAACAGCATATGCATGTTCCATCTTAAGTGTCATTTATGAACAACATCTCAGTAATTAAATCATTGCTGAGATTACAAGCCTATAAAAACCAGACTAGATTTCCTCTACAAGAAATCTAGTATAAATATACTTAACGCAACGCTTAAATTTCAATAAAATGGAAATAATATACCTTCAAAAATCATAATAAAACACAGGATCAAACAACAAAAGTGATCTGACATAAGAGATCTACCACAAAACATTAGGGTTATTACCACACAGTATATATAACCAGGATATCACCATAACAGATCAAATAACTGTCAAGCCATTCAAAGTAGATATCTGACCAAATTAACCAGCATTTGAGATGAAAAACTACCCTTATCCATGTTGTAGGAAAAATTAATTCCTAAGAATATGTAAAATGAGAGACTATAGGAGTAACAAGCGACAATATTACAGAATAAAACAATAACCATCAGAATCCATGAAAAACTGTATGTATTTTACCCCAAATTTGGACAGCCATCTATAAATCAGGTATACACTGTTGTCATTTAACTTGCAGCCTCAGACATGACATTATAAACATAAAATGACTTTTTCCAGTTAACTTTACTATATACCATTACATAAAAAAATCACCATCTAAAAATACTGATGTATATGATTATTAGTTCAAAAAAACAGAACATTTGCCATTAAATAAAAATGTCAAATAAAACTTTAATATAAGGGCTTGACACTAAAGCTGAGAGGTAAAATATACTGACAAAAGTTAACCATGTCTAAAATAAACATTGAAAAACCATTGCGTTATAAAATGAATATGTAAGTAACTTATTGAACAGAAATATTAGTGTGAGCACATATCTTGAAATGCATTTCACAGTTGCATATAATAACAGATACAACAGTCCCCTTTTAAAGAAGACATAGCCCCTGCATTACACACTTATATTATTTGACTCTTGCCCTATGTAGATCAAATATCAAAGAAATCTTCATTTAGAATACATTCACTGGAGAGAATCATACCAATCGCGTGTAGTAAGGATATATCCGTCTTAGCGACGGTGTCTATGAAGCTTCTTACATATGTACAATGCATATGTAGCTTCCAGCAAACCCGTTTATCTTGCTACAACAAGTTAAATATGAAGGAAAGCTGTACACATCAGTAAGTCTTCACTAGAGCAACAGGATACAGCGCGAAAAATAACTTGAACTGTATATCGTCGATTTTCATATTACCAGATGTTCGTATGCGCTCCAGTTGCATACACAAGCGATGACGTCACTATGAAGCTCCGCAAATTCAAGAGAAAGAGCGTGGTTATATCGGAGAGTCCTTTGCTGCAAAAGTGAGCAAACTGACACTTTTTGAAGTCTCGAGAAGTAAAAGGATTCCCTCCAAAATGACATTAAAGTACTATCAGCAATATCAGAATATTTACATAGTGCTCTATATGTTGTTATAATGGAACACAATGTCAGCAACTGACTGTCAGCAATGAGAACATTATAATATTAAAACTAATGATGACTGTTAATGATAATAAAAGAAACTTGAACATACAATAAAAACAGCTTAATTAACTGTTTATAAAAAGACATTTATCAGTCAGTTAAGAATTTAAATAACTTTTTTTTTTTTTTTTTAGAGACAAAATGAATTAGTTGAAAACCGCTAACCCATTTAAAGCTTGATAAAGAATGCAGTACTAAGACACAGATTCAGGAAGCTTGTTGAATATTTTTAAGAATATTTCTTTTGCTTCTTTAGGATCTGTAAGGGTAAATCTTCTGTCATTATAAGTAAAAGACATGGTATTGGGATAACTCATTCGAAACTTTATCCCTCTTTTAATAAGATCTGTACAATAAGGTGAAAGCTTTTGCCTTTTCATTTTTATTTGTGGAGGAAGATCCTGCGAAAATGACAGTCTATGGTTTTTCCAGACAAACTGTTTTTTGGTTTTAGCTGTTTCTAAAATCTGAAAAAGTATCATGAAAATTCAGTAACTTAGTATATATGATCCGAGGAGAGGTAGAATCCTGACTGGCACGCAATGCTCTATGTGCTCTCATTTATAATAACAGTTTTTGAAGTTGCCTCACAGTTTAATAATGCCTCAAAAATCTGTTTTGTCACTATTAACAAGTTTTGATTTTCATAGGATTCAGGCAAACCTCTAATAATAACGTTATTTCTATGGCTTCTAGCTTCTAAGTCCAGCAATTTAGCCTGAATTTCTGTTATAATTTTATCCTTAGCTTTAATGTCTCTTTCCACTGTGTCAGCTCTTATTTCTAAAGCAATATTTTTACTTTCAATAATATCCATTCTTTCACTTATTTGCTTTAGAGTCCTACCAAAGTCAGTAAATTGTTCAGAGAAATTTTGTATAGCATTTTGGATTGGCTGTAATGCTAATTTTAGTTCATCTAAATTAAAATTAGAATCATTTGTTTCTTTATTACTTACTTTAGTACTTTCAGAAGGTTGTTTAGAGGTTCTTAGTCTTTTTGAACTGGTATCCTTGTCAGGTGAGAGCATTGAAGAGAATTTGGCCTTTGTTGCCTGTGTCTCCATGGAGTCAGATTTAGCAGCCATGCCCAGAGTGGAGGTGTGAAATCAGGATAGCAGATTCTGGGAGGAGCCTTAAGCTGTATGTAGCCAATACAGTTGAAGCCACAAAAACTGTTCTGAGGTAAAATACTCCAAAAGTTGAGATTTCCAAAGAAGAAAATAACCCAGATGCGTAGAAAAACTCTTAGAGAAGCATTTTGTATAAAAAACTGAGGAAAAATATCACTCCAGAGTTGTAAAAAAAAATTGGATATTAAATAATTGTGAGGAGCTCAGTGAGTAGGGACCAAACTAGTCGGCAGCCATCTTGGAATCTGACTATTTGTAATTACTTATATGCGAATGCCTACATTATGTCCTTATGTCTCAAAGTTTTTTATGTATTTATATATAACATTTTTTCATGTATTAGTTTATGTATTTTGGAAAATCTTTTATATATTCTATGGAGTGTTTAAAGTCATTTTACGGATGTTTTAAGTTATTTTATGCATTTATATTCTTGTAGTGAGCTTTTTTTCTGTTCTTTTTTCTGTTCTTTGCAGTTTGCTATGCCTTTAAATAGAGGTTTGTGTTGGATCATCTTCTTGATAGGTTAATTATTTAATTGTCTCAGTGTGCTTTTAATATGTAACTAGTTTGTGTTAGGAGGTTTGTTTCATGGATCTGAAGAAGCTGATAGAGTGAAAGCGCTTATCCGTTTGTTCTTGTCTGCAATAAACTACGTGGATTTTACATCTTGGATTGTTATCTTCTGTCATTTTCTCACTCTCACTCCTGCTCAGTACTTGGTTGTTTTACAAAATAGTTATGTTGTGCTGCATACATACCCTTTCCTTCCCTCAGTCTTTCCAAATGCCCCACATGGGCCTCTCTATTTGCTATTATATTCTGGTTGGCTGTGGAATAAAAAGAAGAGAACAATAGTAGATTATGCATACCAGTCTGGCCTATATGCAGCTGTATATCTAGTTTAAATTCTCTTTATCTGTATACCAGCACAACTGTGGATGTCAGTAGTCCTATGCAGCCAACCACTGATTGAGTGTATCCTGCTTGTGCCTGTTGAATTCATTAAAATGGTGCATGCACTGTTATTCAGTGTGTAGAATGACAGTCTCACTGGAGACACCTATGGCCAGACTATTCCATGCCTCAGACTTGTACTAGGAGCTGGTATAGTCCCCGAGCCTTCAACTGTTGTACTTTACAAGAAGTCCAATAAAGACTCTGGACTCCTTGACACCTTACCTTTGAGCCCTAAATTGATTGCCTTCCCTTCCACCTCCAGACATGTCCAGTCAGGGCAAACAGAAAATATAATAGTGTATTCCCACCAATTTGTGTTATCTCATTAAATGCTAGTGTACAAACCTGAACAATCATGCCAGACATATTTGCATGACATTA